>NW_022103920.1:52426321-52450378 GCF_000313985.2 Echinops telfairi
AAAAAAAAAAGTAATGGGAAGAGAAGAGGAGGGATAGCAATATTATTCTAAAACAAATGTTATTCTAAAGTTGCTGTCATTAACACCACAACAATAATATGTTTTAAAATGCTAAAAATGTTTTCTGAAACAATCACAGCATGACTTTCCTAGAAGAACTTGAAACTCCACTAGAGGAAGGGGGAGTCTTCCAAACACCAGTGGGGAAAAAGAAAAGAAGAAAATGGCAAGGAGAGCAGCCCCTGGAGTGGGTGGGGCGCTAAGTAATATTTGACACAATAACCAATTAGCTACCTCAAAATAAGTGAAAATCTGAATATGTAAATTAAAAGGGCATACAGGAGAAAATTTACTCATGATCAGGTCTGAAACACATCCTGGTAAATATATTAAAATTTTAAATAATTATTACCAAATGTTTAATCAAAAAATCAAATAAGATAGAAAATAATATAATCAATATGATATTTAACCTTTTGAAAGCAACATTTAAAAAAGCACACTAGAGTTGTATTTTTTAATCAATATAATAATGTGTAAGCATTGATTTTATAGTTATTCATACTCTCTTTACATATGGAGATTACAGAGAAAAATTTTAAAGTACACTAATGTAAGAATGTTGACTAATGGAACATTCTTAGGAAAACTAAAATGAATCCCATCCAATCAAGAGATGCTTGGGGAAATTTTAGCACAAAGACTGATACCAAATGTTTTAATGTGTGACATAAATTTGACACTAAAATAAAAGGTGTGTGTTGGGGGGGATGTTTTTCAAAATAAATTAAAAATAGATAAATTCCGTATGTTGTGAAGTAGAATTCTTTCCTTTTTTATTTAGTGAAGAAGAAGGTAGAACTACTGAGGAAATTAGGATGCACTCAAGAATTATTGTAATATGTCTCAAATAAATAAAAATAGCACATAGAAACAGAAATAAAATTATAACATGAAATATTTTTTTGAGATTACATCAATGTGATAATTAGGTTTATTGTTCCAACTAGACGCCAGTAGGAACATGGGTGGATTTAATCAGGTTGCATATTGATTGGAGGGCAACAAAAAATATGGCTTTCTGAGGTCAGCATTCTTCTCTCTCTCCCGAGTAATGGACCAGGCTGCTGCCTGACCTTGTTCTTGCCTCAACCATGTGCTGCACCACCAGTGGACCCAACCAACCCATGGGCCATGTCACCTTGCCCTGCATCACAAGAGATGGAGGCCCCATCAGGATTTGCTTTGCTGCCCTAGGGCTGCCGCCTCACCTCACTCTACTTGCTGTCTGCAGGCCAACTCTGTTCGTCTTGCCTGAGGGCAAATTCCACGTGTGCTTCCCGGACCTTGGACCAGCTCCATCTTGAGAAGGACCTTCATTGTATTAACTGTCCCATGAAAGTGAGTTAAACTGCTGCATGGACTAATTAGCTGTTGCTCCCAATTCCCCTCACTCTCCTCTACCCTGTCCCTGATAAACCAGTGCATCCGTTAGTGTCTCTATGTATTCCTTCCTTCTGTGCTTTATAAACTGGGAAGCCCAACGTAAGCAATAAAAAAATGAAGCAGAAAGAAAACAATAAGATGATAAAAATAAAAATAAAGTAAGCAAGAAAAGACCACCAACAATATTTACAAAAAAGAGAGAAGAAATTTCTGTTGTGGGACAAATGAAAACTATTTAAGCCTACAGCAAATGTAGGCAGGGGCTAGAGGGAGGTCAATCAGCTGAGTATCATATACCATAGTTTGACCCACCGTGTAATCAAGTTTACAATAATCTCTGACTGACAGTAAAGCTGTTTGAGCCCCTGGCCTCTGACCAGAGGGGACCTGCCGGAGGCTTCATCTGACTAGATACTCTGCAAAGGGATTCGGGGCTCCCAATGTCTGCCAGAGCCTTCTACAAATTTGGGTGTGCACAATTTAAGCTCTGATATTTTCCCATTGTCATATTTAGATTTTGTTATTGCCCTCTTTGGAACACTTAGATGGCTGCTTGTTTGAATACAAGCCTTTAAGACCCAAACACGATTCCAATTGATAGCCGGACAGCATCTGTTTCTTTTGGTACACTTTGCCGTAACACCCTTAAGTTCAGTGATCTGGCCACGAAGGTGATCTTGAGCAAGGTCATGATTGAGGCTGGAAGTAAATGGGAGCCCAGAATCTATCTGCTTGTCCACAGATTACGAATAACTCTGGTTTACATCAGTGGTCATATTATGACAAACACAAAAAAAACCAACAAGAACAACAACAAACACCCCAAAGCAAACAAACTAAACCTCAAAAAAAAAAAAAAAAACCCACAACAGAACAGAAAACCATTGTTAATCATGCTCCTGGAGTAAAAGGCGATTGCATTGATGACATAATAATTTATCCAATGGCATAGAATTTAAGGTACTGTTGATATCAGGAGGAACTCAAACGGCTGAGACCCACAGGGTCAGCAATTCAAAACCAGCAGCAGCTCCAGGGACAAAGACTGGCCTCTCTAGTCCCATAACGAAGGTGACCAGACGTCCCCGCTTCTGGCGGGACAGTCCCGATTTTCAACAATTTTTCCCGAGTCCCGCGGTGTTTACAAAAGTCCTGATTTTTGGAAAGAATGCATGACAAGCTAGGGTATACGGTTTTTGGCTGCCATGTGGCTATTTCACCAGGATATGAGTTTTATCATTGGTGTCCCGCTCTTTTTTTTAAATCATTTTATTGGGGCTCATACAACTCTTTTTTTTTAAATCATTTTATTAGGGGCTCATACAACTCTTATTACAATCCATGCATGCATCAATTGTGTAAAGCACATTTGTACATTCATTGCCCTCATCATTCTCAAAACATTTGCTCTCCACTTAAGCCCCCAGCCCACTTTTGTCCTGCTTTACCAATGTTAAAATCTGGTCACCTTACTAAACAGCGACATTCTCAGAAAGCCACAGGGAAGCGCTATGAGTCAGCATCGACCCGATGGCAGCAGGTTGGTTTGGTCGGCATGAGGAATTTATGCTAGCATAGTCCAAGTGGGAGCCGCAGATTGATTTCTGAATTGATTGAACTCTATTTATGTTGAGCATCGAGGTTGAGTTTAGGGGAAAGTTCGATGCAAGGGGAGCATTGAGATGCTAAGCATCTGGTGGTCGGGCCCCTTTCATTAGATTCCCACTAAGCCAGGGGTCCCACCCCAGGTCCAAGGAAGGAAGAAAGCCGTCTTTCTTGACAAGAGAGGCTGTCCAATTGCGCACCTGATATGACATGAAACCCACTTTGCCCCTGGGGCCCCGGCAGGTTTCTCACAATCAGATACATTAGTTTACAAGTAAGAAACAGGGAGACTGACATAAATCACGAGTTCAAAGTTTGGTATTGGAAGGATGTGTGCGAACTCACTGTTATTTCCTAGGTCTGTTCTCTGAAGAGAGACCTGGTCACATTGTGGTTTGCACACTGAGCTGTTGCTAACGTTGAGGTCAGTGGTTCGAACCAGCCTGTCACTCCTCAGGAGAAAGCCTGTCTTTCCGCCTCCCTGAGCATTTGGATCAGAAACTCTAAGGGGCAGTACTACTTCATCCTACCTGGTTGCTAGGAGCCGAACTCCGTTAGATGGCAGTGAGTTTTTTGGGGTGCTCTGAAAGACCCTGAAACAAAGATATTCCAAAAGCAAGGGGCTTTTGGAATGTATTTGGGGTTTAGGTTTCGTCATTCCTTCTCCAGGAAACGAAATCAGGTTTCCGAAGAGAAATAGCGGACTCCAAGGGAGGGATAAATAAAGAGAAAGATGAGCTTGATGCAGTCTGTGCTGCAAGGAAGCAAATCGTGCTCAAAATAAAGAGGACATTCCAAGTAGACAAAACATTTTTTGAGATTCATTTAAACCTAGTGAATTTATATATTGTTCATTGATTCTCATTGCTCTTTATTCTTTGAATATGAACATAAAAATGGTTTTTATACATTGTCTTGATGCACATTTGAGTAATTTCTTGTTTCTATTAGGAATCTATTAGGAATTATATTGCTATGAACATTCTTATTCAAGTATTTTATCAGATATGTGTACGCATTTTTGCTCAAGAGATATATATATATGTAACCAGAAAACTAGTTCAAAAGTAATGATTGTGTGAATCTTCGATAGATACCATAAAACACTTTACCAAAGGGATTCTATCAGTGTGCCCCCGCCCCACAATATAGCAAAGTTCCACTTACTCTATGTTCTCTTAAAACCACGTGATTTTGTGCCTTTTGTATAAGTCATTCTGATAGATAAATCCTTAACTTTTAATGAAGCGTGTTACATTATGAAAATAAAGGCCACATTTGAAAATTGTTACTATAGCTTACAACTTTTATTTTAATAAGGAAGAAATATCTACTTTAAAATGTCTTCAAAAGTGAATATTACTTATTGTTTATTAACTTATAATTAATATGTACTCTGAAAATAAAAAAGAGAATGGATGTGTTTTATTGGTACTTTGGTATAATCATATTTTACTATCTAGGATAATTTAGTTGTATAGCTTTAAAATAATGATATGAAAATATAAGAACTTATTGATGTATACTAGAGGTCACCATACTGAAAATTGCAATATTGGTGATAATGACACATGGAAAAATGAAGTTGAGGCACATAAAAATAGAGATGAAACTAATTATAATAAGGTCAAATTTGCAACAATTGACCTATCTATCCATTTCTCCATCTTAGAACCATCTTACTTATGGGAAAAAATTGTTGTCTTTTTGACATTTTCAAAATCCCCCTTTTCATTTTGGTTCATTATTTTTCTCTGTAGGTATCTCTATGAGGAAGCTAAACTTCATATGCCTCCATATATTAGCTCATCTTTTGGATCATCAGATCAGTACAAGAGACAAAATAAGAACTCCTTTTGAAAAGAGCATAAAACAGTGCCTTTGGTTTTTCATCTGTGTCTTTCTAGGGACTAGGGTAACCATGTCATCAGAAAATTATTGTCACCATTTAGTACACTAGTACAATCTTATATCTGTTGTCTAATTTATGAAGTCTGAATTTTTCTTTTTTATTGAGACTTTTCCTTCTCACAATTCATGTATCTTCATATCCATTAAACAAAGGGATACCAAATTGCCATCAAGGTAATTCTGACTTTTAGTGAAATTATATAATGTTCCCGAGACAGTAAATTTTTATGCCAGCAGCCAGCCTCATCTTTCTCTAGCAGAGAGCATGGAGGGTTTGAACTGTTGACCGCCTGCTTAGGAGCCCAACACCTAGTCGACAGCTCCCCCAGGGTTTTATAGATACAGTATACAAAATAAAATAAAACACTGCCATCGAGCCAATGTGGCTCAGAGTCACCCTGGAGGACAGAGTAGAACTGCTCGTTTGGGTTTCTAAGCCTAAATCTTTACAGGAGGAGAAAGTTGCATCTTTCTCCCATGAAACAGTTGATGGTTTCACATTGCTAAACTAACAGTTAGCAACGGTGGCAGCTACATAATCTGATCAGCCTGAGAACGGATGGAGTCTAGCCCGTCAAGTCAGGTCATAGCCAATGAAGCCTCCATGTGGGTGTGGCCTTCTCCAGAGGATTCTGGGAACTCCTGTTTTCCTCCCTGGAGGTGGGAGACTCTCTGTGCTTATCTTCTTGCTAACAAGCCACTTGGAGTTACACTGATGCCACCAGAGCCCTGGAACTGGAAGAGCCACGTGGAGACCATGCCAGTGCAGAGATGCTTCCTCCACCACTGGATCCACAGGACTTTCCACCCACTGGCCTGTGATCTTCCTGCATTCAGCATCATTGCATGGTTGTGTGAGTCTAAAAAGGAATTTGTATTCCTCTAATATTGACATATGGGATAATATCGGACTTATGGACTTGATCTGGACTGAGCTGGGATGTTTTCTTAATGTACAATTGCTCCTTGATATAAAGCTCTCTCTTACATACATAGGAGTGTCTCTGGATTTGTTTCTTTAGTCAACCAGGACTAACACAGCAATCCAAGCTACCACTCTTCCAGAGCTCTTTAGCATTGGTACAGTATGGGGAGAACATTATCTTAAAGTGAAGGTATGTAGAAATAGGAATCAACCATCAGTATGGTTGTTCATTCCACTAGTTGGCAATCGACAAGCAGAGCTCTCTTCTTTCACTTCATTACTTTTCACATTCTCATTTCTCTTAATTGCCTCAAATTCCTGCGGCACATTAATGGCCCTGTTAGAAAACTGCAAAGGAACAGCTTCTTGGTACCCACATTTTTGTGGTCTCAAGGGCAAACAGAGGGGGAGACAGAATGGAGGAAATAGCAGGGCTTGGGGCCTTTTAGATTACCAAATTAAATGAGCATGTTAAAACTAACAGAAAACAAATCATCCATAAAATAGCTCTATTTTGGACCGTTTACAATTTACTTTTTTCATTAACTAGTCCTTTTTGGTATTCAACTTAAATAGACAATTTAGAAACACAGTTTGAATTTTTCTCAACCATTGCCCAAGACTAGGGTAGCAGAAATTGCAGATAATAATCATCTAGTTGTACAAGATTACAGTGCGTGATGTGAAATCATGGCAGCTCCAGCAGCCTTCATCAGCCTGTGGTGAGGGATTGTCTCAAATCACAAAAGACCAAGTAAGTGATCAAAGACAGATTGTCTGGGATATTCTCCATAATTACTTACTTGACCATGTCAAATGTTGACAGTTTCATAAAATTTCATTAATCTTGGCTTATTACCAACCTTTTCCTCATAATAAAGATCAATTCCACCTTCAGTTCAATACTTCTAGGCATGTAAATAGCAGGGTTGATCTGATTTAAACTAGATACTTTAGGATGATTGATGGGATAAGGCAACAATTTAAATATTGAAGCCCTGCTATTAGATGTAAACACAGTTGGGCTTATTTTCTTTATTGATAATTTGAGTCTTTAATCATTATTAAGTGTTCCTCTTTATCTTTAGTAAAAACCCTTATTCTAAGGCCTACTTTGCTCTATAATTTAACCACTTCAGCTTTCTCTGGGTAGTTATAGCTTGATGCAACTTTTGACAACCGTTCATTTTTATGCTTGCTGTATATTTATATTTAATGTGTACTTATTATATAAAATATGTAATTGAGCTATATTTTTTATACGACATAGCAATCTCTCATATTAATTGGAGTATACAAATGGTTTATATTTAATATTATTATCACTATGCTGGTCTTATAGTTAATATCTTGTTTGAGTTTTTTTATTTATTCCATCAATATTTTTCCTGTTTCCCTGCAATGCTTTTCATTAATTGCACATTTTATGATTATATATATATATTTACTATTTCATATATATATATATTTCACTTTTCACAGTCTACAAATACTATCACCTCACTATGCATTCAGAATAGAACCTTCCAGTTTCATTTCCACCATCTCACCCATTATGTTTTGTTCATTTATTTTTATATCTCCATCTGTTTAATTAAACGTTCATTTTTAAGGGATTAAAATAGTGAAAAATGTTTTATATTTATCCAATCTTTTACTATTTTGTTATTATTTTGTTAGATTTGAATGGCCAATCCTTGTTCTATTTCTTGTTCCTGTAGAACTTTTAGCATTTGCTGTAGTCAGATCTCCCAGCAATGGACTGTGTGTCCATTGAATCTCTGTTTAGTCTGCACTCCACACTGATTTTACTTGCTATAGAACTAACTCTTTGTGGCAGCTTCAATTTCCTCCCAGACTTTATGATGCTTCACCATAGTCTTTATAAGTTGCATAGCTTCTGAAAATAAAATCTACTACAATTCTTTGTTTTATCTCTTGATGTGTAATGTTTCTCTAGTCTCTGGCTGCTCCCAAGATTTTGTTTTTCTTCTCAATAGTTTAAGCAAGCTTTGACTTTTCTATTTTGCCCTTTTTTTATTATTCTGCTTGAACTCTCTGAGAATTTTGCATCTGTGGCTTGTTATATTTAATGAATCTTTGAAAATTCTATGTCATTACCTCTTCAAATATTCAATGTGCCCCATTCTTCCTTTAGTGTATGGGTCTCTAGTTACATTCATGTACAAAGTTTAATATTGTCTCATAGCTAGTAAAGCACTTAAGAAAGCAGCTCACCACATAGCTTTATAGATAATTGATAGGCAAACTTCTGACATAATTGTAAATTGTAAAATTTCTCCTATTATGTCTAGGCTAATAAATATTAATGAAAACTAAAATGTTTTCCTTCTTGGTAAGTCAGGTTCTGGTGTCAATTCAAAGTTTTTGTTATTGTACCATGGTGGTTTGCAGAAATAGCTATGCAAAAATAGGCCTTTGCTGTGAGAGCAATAGCAACCTTTAAAAAATAAAATGAATAAATAATAATAATAAATCTCTATTAAGCAGGACAAAAACAAGATGCAAGATAGCATATATAATGGTCAGTGAAAAAGTAAAGATGGGGAGTCTTTGTTACATATATATATATATATATATATATATAGAGAGAGAGAGAGAGAGAGAGAGAGAGTTAGTTTCAAGATAGCTAGAGCAGAACATCCATAAAGCTGGTTCTGACAAGAGCACTTAAGCTATTTTACCTCCTTGAAACATGTTAAGTATTCCAAGTCAGTGATATTCATGGTTTTTGTTTCATGTCAAAAGTCAGAAGTCTTTAGAAGTCTCAATAACTACCTGAAATATACAGATATCACAGCCTTATTTGCTGAAGTAAGCTTAAAATATATACAGATAGACATCCAAGACTATAGATTTCTGTATGGTTTACCCTGCCACATAAAGAAAACTAAATATCTTCACAACTGGAGCAAGAAACAACATCATACTACACAGAGGAAAGATTGAAAAGCTCGAGGATTTCATTTTACTTGGATATGCAATCAAATCCCAGAGTGGCAACAGTTAAAAGATAAACAAGATTTTTTTAACGTGTTAAGTAAAGACGTCACTTTGAAGACAAAGGTGCGTCTGATCCAAGCCATGGTATTTTCAATGGTCTTATATACATGCAAAAGTTGAATAGTAATTAAGGAAGATAAAAGAAGAATTGATGCATTTAAATTATGGTCTTGATAAAGAATATGGAATATACATGGACAATCACATAAACAAACATGTCTCTCTTGAAAGAAGTACAGCCAGGATATCTCTTAAAAGTGAAGATGGCTAAACTTTGTCTTAAATACTTTGGACATCTTATTAGGAGTGAACAGTGTTTAAACAACATGTTGCTAATGCATAGCATCAACAAAAAAGACCATCAATGAGATGGATTGGCACAATGGCTGCAAATGATTCAACCACACTAATGATTATGAAGATAATGCAGGCACAAGCCTATTCCATCTATCTAGTCTGTCTTAGTCTCAAATATAAGATCTTGGCATATAAGATCCTTGGGGCAAGACTCCCTAGAGGGCACTTTAACACAACTACCCCTCACAGATTTTAGATAATTGCAAAAGCTCCTTCCTGTACACCACCAATCTTTTTCTAGAGTTTATAGTGTAGAATTCACTCTAGAAAATCTTCCATCATCATGTGTAAATAATGTCTCTAATAATGATTTGCTTCTTACTTAAGTATACTTATTCCAAAATGATTGTGATCAGAACATACTGAATTCTGTCAATGAATGGTGAAAAATGTGCTATGTATTTGTCTGTATATAATATGCTATGTGCAGTTTAACATATTGTGATGACTTGATTGTGGATCTTTGAGATTAAGAAAGACTAGACAGATGGAATAGGCAGTCCACTACTGAAGGATTATCCACTGAAAATTGTATGAATAACAGTGGAACACTCTGTGATACAGTGCAAGAAGTGGAAGACACTCAAAATACAACTGAGGAAGAGCCGCCTCTTCAAAGTAGAGTTGACCATAAAGATGTGAAAGAGGGAAGAAAGGTCCTAGGATCTTCCAGTTGCTAATGGGGCATGACTCAAAATGTGAAGGAACAGCTGTAAACATCTATTCATAATAGAGATGTGGAATTTATGATGTATGACTCTAAGAAAATTGAAATTAATAAAAAATGAAATAGAATACATAAAGATCATTATCTAAGGCATTATTGAGCTGAAATACACTGGTATTGGACAAATTTATTCAGATCATCGTAAGGTTTACTATGGTGGGAATTAAAAAAGGAAGAGAAATGGGGTCACATTTATTAAAATAAAGAACATATCAACCTCTATCTTGAAATATAATGCTGTCTGTGATCGGACAATACCTTTAAAACCGCAAGGAAAATAATTAATGCAACTATTATTTAAAGTTATGCACCAATCACCAAGTAAAGTGATAAAGAAATTGAAGAATTCTGCCAGTCTTCTATCTGAAATCTATCAAATATTCAGTCAAAATACATTGATAATTATTGGTGATTTTAATGGCACATATGGAAACAAAGAGGAAGTACCAGTAATACCCAAGCTCTAAATGGCATGATACAATTCTGCAATACTAATGACTTCATTGAAAGTAGCTCTTTTTAATAACAAACTGTAACTATACACATGGACCTTGCCACATGCAATGCATAGGAATCAAATTAATTCCATCTCTGGGAAGAGATGCTGAAGACCCAATATCAAGAGTAAACCTCAACTTACATACGAGCAATTTATAATCTTTTGGACAGTTGTGGACAAAAGAAGGCCACCGACTAATTGTGGAACAAACCATCAATTGCTAATAGGTAAATTCAGCTTGAAGCTGAAAAAATTTAAGAGAAGTACCTAAGCGTGAAAAATGACTTTAGTATATCCTATCTGAATTTAGAGATGATGTCAAGAACAGATTTGGCACATTGGACACTAATGGCAGAAGACTGGATGCCCCTAACAACATCAAGAACACTATACATGAAGAAAGCAAATTGATATTTAAAAGCACAGGAAGTAATAAAATGCCATAATGAAGGTTAGAAAATACTCTGAAACCTGTTCTTTGTTAGAGAATACTTAAAGCAAACGATGAACTAAAAAGAATTGCAAAGTATTATAATAAAAAGTGCTAAGACCTGAGTTAGAAAACCACAAGGAAAGGGTACACTTGGTATTTCTTGGGTTAAAAAAAAACTGAATAAAAATCCAATCCTCAAATTGTAATAAGGATTTGATGGGCAAAATATTGAACAGTGCAAGAAGGTAGAAAAAAGATTCATTGTCACTGCATTAAAAAACATACTTGGAAAACAAATGTCTGTTTCAACAGGTAGCATATGCTCAAGAATCACTGATATTGAAGTGGACGTCCTGCTGCCCTGAAGGCCAGAGTGACTCCAGGATGTGACCAGGAATACCGCCTGAAATGTTTCAACAAGCTGATGAAACATGACATACTTTGGTCTATGCTAAGAAATCGGGAAGATAGCTCCTTGTCCAAAAGACTGGAAAAGGATCTATAGTTTTGTCCTTCCCAAAGAAAGATGATCCAGCAGGGTTCAGAAATTATAGAACAATATCATTGTTGTCACATAAAAAGAAAATGTTGCTGAAGGTAATTTGAAATGCTTGTGGCAGTCCATAGACAGGAGTTATTCAAATTCAAACCAGCTTCAGAAGAGAACCTGGAATGAGGGATATCATTGTCATGTCTGATGGATCTGGATTAAAAACAGAGAATGTAAGAATGATGTTGTGTTTTATCGACACTATGGAATGGTATCTCACAGATCATAACAAAGTATGGATACGATTGAGACAAATGGGAATTTGGAACACTGAATTGGGCTTTTGGAGGAAATACTTCTAAATATAGACTTTGGGGAGAAAGGGCTGTCTACTCCTCTTAAAAGTTACGGCTTCAGAAACTCACAGGGACAGTTCTATCCTCTCCTAGAAGGTTGCTGGGAGTCAGCATCGAGCCCATGGCAGTGCGTTTTTATACCTAGACCTAACAGAAGAAGAGGATACTGCAGGGTTTAGATGAAGAAAGGCATGTGTCACCTCTCACTATATTTTTTTCAACATGTCTGCTGAGCAAATAACCAGGGAAGCTGTATTACACTAAGAAGAATGTGGTATCAGAATTGGAGAAGGCTTATTGGAGACGCAGGTGACACAACTCTACTTGTTGAACGTGAGGAGAACCTGAAGCACTTGCTGATGAAGATCAAAGAATCACTTCTTGGCTTTTTGGCTAAGATCAAGAGAAGATCAAAGATTGCAGGCTTCAGCAGGGATTATAAATTACTGTAAAGAAAACGAAAATCTTCACAGGTGAACTAATAAGTCAATATTTTGATAAACAAATCTTACAGAGTTGATTGTTCTAAGGAGTGCCTAGGTCCCTGGTGATGCTGTTCACCTAAGAGGCATGTCTATGATGTGGCTGAAAGTTGAGCCATGGGGCAAGTTCAGTTCCAGGCTTTGGGGGGCCATAGTCTTGAGGTCTCCAGTACTCTCTGATTAGTAAGCTTGATCCTTTGTTTGCATTTTGTTCCACATTTTCTCTATCTATATGCAGGATCTCCAACTGTGAACTCGTTCAGAAGGGTCAGCAGTGGTAGCTAGGTACTGGCCAGTTCTTCTGTTCTCAGGATCATGGAGGCTGGAGGCTGTGGTCCAGGGAGGCCTGGTTGAGCAGTAGGTATGGGTTGGACTGCTATCCAAAAGGTCAACCTTTTGAAACCACCAGATACCCCGCAGTTAGAAAGACAGAGTTTTCTACTCCTGTGAGCAGTTACTTAGAGACTCACAGCGGGCAGTTCTACAGTCATCCATGGTGTGTATAATTTTGTTAACACTATGAAACTAGCAAATTCTTGGTTTCAGTTTAGGAATTTGGAAATTGCTATCAGAAATATAAAATGTATTTATATTTCTGTAGAAATATAAAATATACTATCATATCTGCTTATAAAGACTTTGAAATGCTTATTAGACAGATAATATCATATATTGTCATTCTAGCTGCTTCTCATAAGCAGTGCTCTGCTTTACCAATCTTTGTTACCTCAGAATATAACATTGTTATTAAATAACAGTCTGACCTAAACCTACTAGCATCAGATATTTCTGAGTGTCTTGTACTGTTAGACAATAGACAAAATACCAGTGCCCGAGGTAGATCGGATCATTGCTCCTACAGACTTAAAATATCTACCAGCAAATATTTAAAATGACAAAGGAATGACTACTGAATCATGACTATGAGGAAATCTTAGTGTATGGGAATGTCACAGCATTGAAGACTGCAAGAAGAAATTGAGTTTATTAATCTAGTGTATTTAATATTTTCATTAATAATTATTAGGATTATTCCTCTTTGTTCTTAGACAACGATGCTATACCCCAATTTCATCTGAATTTCAGATTTTATGATGGATTTTTTATACATATGAATTAGCAGGCAAAAAGATACAAAATATTTAGAAAGTATAGTTTAGGTAGATTTTTAGGGTTTACATGTTCTGACCCCAGCTACATCATGTTCTGAAAATTTCCTGACCTTTCATTTTGTGATCTTCGCCAACCCTTAAATTTAATGACCAAGCCACCACAAAGTGAACATTCTCTCTCTAGTCTCACAGAGAAGGAAAGAAGATATGTTTCAATTTCAACAAACTCTTTAAGGATTATTTCAATGAAGTTGCCAAAGAGCTATGCCTAACATGAAATTTATGTTACTAAAGGAGGTATTTCCATTGTAAAATTTAAGGATTATTCTATTAAAATTTTGTTATTTCATAATATTAAAAGGTATAAAATTGTAGAGATCTGAACATGAAATCATCTATCAACATAGAAGGTTAAACATAATATTTTAGCATTAAGGGTCCTGTTTAAAGATATAAGCAACATTAAAATAATAGTACATCAGGTACATCCAGTCAGATGGAAGCTTTATTATACAACTCTGTCCCAGCATCAAGCAGCACGTGGAATCACATAAAGTTATAAGTAAAAACAGAACATGATGAAAAATATTGATTTTGGTCCCTAGTATTCATTGATATATTTCATATTTCTCAAGCATGGATTTTACTACCATGAGTAATATTTTCAATTATATTCTCTTCTGTTTGTAATCATTTGCTTGAGGTTGGGATGAGAAAGTTTTCCATTTTCAAATAAAAAATATTTAGACACATCCTGGCAGTTTTTAGCCTCCAAGTCCAAATTTATTTTAAGTAGTCCCAAATCATAGAGAGTTAAAGATATCAAGTTTAGTTTACTAGACAGGCAAGGAAGCCCTCAATGAGAAGTATTGACTCAATAGCCAACACAATGGACTCAAAGATAGGAAGGATTTTGACGATGGAGTAGGACTGAACAAGAAATGGTTCCTTCTGTTGTGTATAAGATGGCAATAAATTGGAGATGACTGAATGGCATCTAACTATAGCTAAGTTCCTCCAAAATCAAGGATGAGAATTCTTACGTAATTTTCTCTGAGATAGCCCATTCCCAGTGAAGGTATGCCACTGTGCTCACCAGTTAAGAAATCTGGGGCTGGATCGGTGGTCTTGGAGGCATGCTGGGGAAGTCACAGGTAAAATGATATGCTTTAAGCCATTTGATTAAGAAGAAGAGATGGAAACAGCTACTCAAATACATATAGATAGGAACTTTAGAGGCAATGAGTTGATTAATGTCAGAAGAGCTGGCACTACTCACAGATTGTAATCAATGCACTAAATTGTGCATGTACAAACTGTGGACGTTTGCTGTCATATCCTCCAAATAATGAGAGAGAAAAACATGGTGGTAGTTACATAATTTCATGTCAACTTGATAAATAAATGTAGGGGTGGCGTCTAGCCTGTCAATGAGGGCACAATCTGATGATGCCTCCTTGTGGGCGTGGCCTTCTCATGAGGAGAGAATGTCCTCTCTTTCTCTTTCTGCCTTAATTTTCCTGTTGACATGCCATGCAGAGACTTGCCGAGACCTGTGAGAGCCCCCGCTCTGCTTTCACCTTCCTGTTGACGAGCCACATGAAGCCACGATGAGACCTGTGAGAAGCCTGGAGATGCTTCTACCACCTCTGGATCCACAAGACCTTGTACCTACTGGCCTGTGATCTTCTTGCATTCTGCATCATTGCATGTGCTGCATGAGTCTGAAGAGGGATTTATGGACTAGTATTGGACTTATGGGCTAATATCAGACTTATGGACTTGATCTGGACTGGGCTCAGATGTTTTCTTAATATACAGTTACTCTTTGATATTAAGCTCTTTCTTATATGTATGTGAGTGTCTCTGGATTCATTTCTCTAGTCAACCTTGACTAACACAAAAATAAAAAGAATGACAGTGCTGACCCTTCCTGATAGTTAAGCAAAGGAGGAAGTGGCAAGAAACTATCCAACACACCTCTGCTTGGGTCCAAGCCCAGACAGGCTATTCGATTAGAAGCTACTGGAGGTGGGGGGAGGTAGTAAGACAGCCTCTGGGCTACTAACCACAAGATTAGCAGTTGGAAACCAGCAGCTGCTCCCAGGAGAAAGATGAGACTTTCTATACCTTAAAGATTTTTCCATAATGTTATCCTACAGGGTCAGAATCCACTCCAAAACATGAGCTGTAGTGTGCTTTATTTTTCCCTGAGCCATGGATGTGGTAGGAAAAAACAGATGAAAAGTATGTGAGATAATGCCTGGTAAGGCAGGATGCTAACATTTCTTTTGGATAATTGTAAAACCATTCTAAGGCATTTAGAGAACTTAAGGTCAACACAATGAATAAAATGCTTCCTCTGCCCCTAATTTCCACTGCTAATTTTAAATCTCTTATCAGCACAACTGCATACTTAATTTTTAGCTTCTTATGTAGAAACCAAATTCCACCTACCGGCACTCACTCTGTTATTTCTATCATTAATTATTGGCTCCAAATGTGTAAAAATAGTATAACCATGGCTTTACCTTCTGGATGCAAGATAAGGTTTTCTTATTTCATCCTGTAGGTTTTTTTTTTTTTTGGTTGTGGTTATTTTTAATCACCTGTGCTAAGATATAGTCTCTCCTAAATGCAGGTGTTTATTTCTGGCTTTGAGCCACACTTTCTGTTCAAGTTGGTTGAACTAGAGTAGTTCATTATCAGAACTATTTTTCCCCCTTGAGCTGTTTTTACAGAATGGAAGAAAATTAAGTAGTAGGTTAGTAGTTTACTTTTGAGCTCTGAAATGATTTAATCGTCTTTTCTTCGTATTTATGGACAGCTGCTCATTGACAAAAAGAAGCCGTGCTTAGGGCTATGTGTATCTATGAATCTCTTAAATTAGCATTGGATAGAAATATAATAGTCTCTATTGATGAGATCTAAATTTCTATATTGATGAATAGTCTAGCAGTCAAATATGATGTCTTGAAAAAAATTAAAATCAAAGTACTCTCAGAATCATATCAAGGAACCCTGGTGGTGCACTGACAGCTGCAGACTCAGAGGAGGATGCTGTAACACTCCTACCACTCACAGATGGAAACCACCCCAGACAATTTGCTGCCATAAAGATTACAGACTAGGAAACCCCTTGGGGCAGTTTGGCTCTGTCAAATATAGCGATGAGTGGGGAAAAAGTTGCCGACAGACAACAATAACAGAATAATATCCAACTCCATAATTTTGAGGCACATTTTTTATAGTTTTCTAAAAGTCAACAGATAGCTTATACATACAGCTATAAAAACAGTTCCTTTTTTAAACATATAAAAATAGATTAGATAAAAATTTGGAATTTGGCTTCATCTAATGTCAGCAAGTGAGATGTCTAGAGTAATTTTATGCAACTTGTTTGAGCTCTGATTTATTCTGTCTTAGTCTTCTATTCATTAAAATGTAGGTATAAATTTCTGACTGCTATCACCATGTGCAGAAAATGTATAAACAATTTCCAACTAGAAATTACAAACTCTTGTTTAGAATATCATGGAAAATGAAAAACATGGCTTGGTTCTACATGAGCCTGTGATTCAAAAATTGTTAAAATATGCTCTAGTCTAGGGCCAGACTATAAGACATTACACTAATAGTAATTAGTCTGCGTTCTGAGAAGCACAAGTACAATCTGAAATAAATACAAAAGAAAGACTGGAAATGCTAAGAGGCCCAATTGTACTGATGTGATTCACTTAAAATAATTTATGGGAGAATAAGTCCCATTCAATTGAAAGGCTAAGAAAATTATTTATTACACATAATTCCATACCTAATAAAGAAAGACTATTAAAGTCGGAGCAATTGCACACTATATAAATATGTTTTAATATGATAAGTGGAGAAGAGCATGAATCCTAACAGCTTGCTGTAAGAAAAAATGTTATAAAATTTGTTTAGATTTCTAAAGGTAAGACAGTCTTCTATTATTAACACCATTAACCATAGAGATTGTATTTCATTTGTATTGTAACTTGTGAGTCAGGCCTGAAATACTTCCTGCTTTTTATAAGCTGACATCAAACATTAGAGATGAGCTGGTTACCAGCTTTATTTATAACCCCAGGAGGGAACATACTATGCAAATGTTTTTTCCATTACATTATTATTGCATTTAACTTTGTAAATTTTGGAGAGTGAAGAAGACGTTACTAAATGGAAGAAAATTTTGAGCAAAAAGTAACTGTAATCATTCAAATATAATTGAAAAACATGTATCCCGTTGATTAGACCTGAAGGAATTGCAGTTGAGGGACACTTACTAAAATGAAAAGGGCCCGAGGAGGCGAACAAAATGGGAAATGAGAAGCTGAAGCCGGAGGACAGGGCTGTGCACCGGCCGGAGGAAGGCGGGGGCAGTGCACAGGCCCCTCCTGTTGGTCCCGGGTCTTTGGGCACCAAGATGAGAGGTTGGAGAAGGAGGCGCTGAGCAGAGATATAATTTAGGCAGGAATGTGAAGTTGAGAAAGGTTTTATTGAGGCAGGGAAAAAATTCCCAGAGGGAAGAGAGAACAGAGAAGGATGGGGGCATCTTGAGCCCCCAGGCTGGTTCGGAGACCCAGCGAGTTAGGTCAGGGTAATTGCACGTGGCAGTGAGGCAGTGGGACATATATAGGGCTTGAGCCAAGGATGTATGTGCTGATAAGGGGAAGGAAGGCCTGCTGCTGCTACAGTGGCAGGGTCTGAGTCAGGGTGTGATCTGTGAGTAACTCATCCTGGAACACTGGAGGCCGGGACTAACAGTCCAGCTCTGGCCTTGGGAGGTGGGGGGATGGGGCCACACAGTCCAATAGGCTATCTTTTGGTAGAGCTTGGGGAGGCAGTTACATGGTCCAGACCGGCCCAAACAGAAAGGACTAAGAATAAGAGAAGTGTTTATCTTAACAACTCTTTTCCATTCTTGTCCATTCACTCATCTACTCATTCAGTTATCTGATTAATGTTTATTAATTACCTACTAAATGCCAGAAGGAGCCCTAATGGTGCCATCCGGTAAGCATTGACGTGGTACCTGGAAACGGATGGTTCAGATCCATCAGCCACTCCATCGGAGATTGAAGCGGCCATCTGCTCCTGTAAAGATTTGTCGTCTCAGAAGTCAGAAAGAGCTCCTTGGCAGTGAGTTTGGGTTAAGTTACTCAATTCCAGGCACAATTTTAGTAACTAAAAATATGAAGTGAGCAGGGTAGTCACAAGTTTCTATTATGGAGATGTTATGCTAATGAGAGTAGCTAAAGAAATTAAAAGGCAATGAATACATGCATAATATGTTGACTGTTGAGTGTTCTGATAAACAATAAGTCATGGAAAGAGGGTAAATAATTTATACAAATTCACGCAAACCTACTACCATAGAGTGGATTCCGACTCTGAGGACATTGTAGAACTGCCCCTGTGGGTTTCCAAGACTGTGAATCTACACCGGAGTAGAAAACCTCCTATTCCTCCTGTGGAGCAGCTTGTGGTTGGAACCACTGACCTTCAGTGAACAGCCCTACTGTAACTCACTGTATCACCAGAGCTTCTTTTAAGTCCTGTGTGAATGGACAGCCAAACAGAGACAGGGTGGGAGCTAGCTGGATGCTAGAGAAAAAGAATTGAGGAAAAGCATGAGATGATTTGTTGAGACCTAAATAACAAGGCAGAGATAAAGAGCATAAGATCAGAAAATGTGCCCTCAAGGCCGCTAGTCATGTTTATGAGCTCAGGATAAACCCTTGCTGGTTTCTTTCTTTCTCGTCTTATTCCAATAATCTGAAGCAGATAGCATTATTTTCTTCCTCTTACTTCAATTCTTGGACAGCACCGGCCCAATCACATTGATGATTGGATGTTATACTTGTAGCCCTTAGCCTTTCAGATGTCACCTTCTGCTCTAAAGAACTGCTAGTGGGCTTGTAAACACATACAACCATTTTGGAAAACTATATGGCATTACCGAAAACACCTAGAAGAGTACTCCTGATGACCCAGCAGTTCCTCAGCTGATCAGTCCCCTAAAGAAATAAGAGACAAAACACAGACAGACATGGGGTCTTCCAAGTTCAGGCAGCACAGTTCACAACAGCAGGAAGCTAGAACCAGTCCAAATGCCCATCAGTAGAAGCATGGATAAAGAATCTCTGGTATATATAAACAATGGAATACTACGTATTCCTAAAAATCAGTGATGGAACTAGGAAGCCTCTGATGATATGGAAGGACTTGGTAACCGTTATGCTGAGTGAAGTTGTTGTGACGTGTCATCCAGTCTTCTCTGACCCACAGTGACACTACGCACAACAGAATGAAACACTGCATGGTCCTGTCCCAACCTCACAATTGTTCCTCTGCTGGAGCCCATTGTTGCCACAACTGCGTCAATCCATCCCATGTAGGGCATCTTTGGACTACCTCTCTACTTTACCTTGGATGCACTCCTCCAGGGACTGGTCCCTCCTGACAACATGTCTAAAGTATATAAGACGAATTCTTGCCCTTCTTGCCTCTGAGGAGCAATCTGGGCACACGTCTTCAAAGACACATTTATTTGTCCTTTTGGCAGTCCATGGTGAACGTAGTCAATGACAAAGGACAACTATTGAATGAGTCCACTACTATAAGTAAACATGAAGACAAAGGCAGGCCTTTGTCCTCAGGTCTCTAAGCAATACGTTAGTGGACCTGCCAAGGCTCAAGAATGCATTATTTATACATTTCCCAAACCAGAGCTAGAGAGGAGGTCAGTTTGTGAAGATGGAGGGAGAGGGAGAAGAACAATCGGTTCCTGCATGTAACATTGGTCCACGGCCTCCCCAAATCAACAGTTGTCCCTTCAAGAGTGATTAGCAAACCTTACTTGAAATTCAAGCCAAGAGATGGTGGGCCATGCGCGTCTCAGGAAGGCAATTACACTTTTGTTTTTGGGTAAACTGGGTAGGACAATCTGCCATGGGGGAAAATGTTAACATTATTTATATAGACCCCAAGGGGAGAAGACATCTTGTATTACATCTCTAATGGGACACTTTTGAACCAGGCCACAGGCTATAGATAACTGGGAAGTCAGACTGTCTTCAAGGAGCACAACTTCCATCATAAGCCACATCAGAAGGATGCAATTTGGAAATTCCACTAAGAGAACTAGACTTTATACTCCCTTGAGGTTAAGGCTACAAGGTCCGCCCTAGTGGGAGAAGCATCAGATGACTGTTCCCTCAAGTTTATTGAATTGGTGATCATTGGACTCTGAGGTTTTTCAATATATGGTGGCAAACAACTACAATATATTTACTATTTATACACTCTGTGCTTTTTAATGACGTGCCAGCTTATAGGCAAGGCTATGATTTTGTAATGAATGTTATTGAAAGTTTTGCCTTATCCCTAATGCTCATTGTTAGTGTAAAAAGTATCTAGTCACTTAATATTTTAACCTGTATAATTATGTCAACAAATCATATTGAGATCCAAAAAGTTGGCCAATATATACATAATTTCCTTTTCTCTATAGTGTTTTAAATTCTATACCATTGACTAAATTAATGGTGATATCAATAGAATTATCTTATGCATGCATGGATTTTGGGATTACACTTCATTTTAGCCCTGATGCAAGAACACCTATCTCTTATAATATTGCCCTACTCGGCATTTGCCCTCTAGAAGAGATTGCTGATGATATAGGTGCTACAGCAAAGTTTGGCAAAGAAATGAGATGGTGCCAAGCTACCATAAATAATAGCATCTGGGAATGTAAAGGCTTGTCTTACAACCAGCAGCTATCTAAGTGAAGCTTCAGATAAATTCATAAGGAATAAGCACATCATTCTATGTGATTCAAGGATTATAAATAATAAAAATCCAAATCCAGAAGAGGGAATGATATCAGAGCTTAAATTCTTAGCACCCAATTTGCAGAAGGCTAGCTACAAGGTCAGTGAAAGCCCAAAATCCATTTGCAAGGTCCTCATGATGATTAAACTTATGGGAAGTCCCTCTAACCATAGTCCAGGGACATGAATAGCCTTGCTATTAGACAGAAAGCTTTTTAAAATTGAGTATGGTAGATGTGGTTAGCTTAAAATGCAACACTTTATCATTTATATCCATATTTGGACCCATTTTAAATTGTTCCAGTTTTTAATATTCTTTTCAAATAAAGTTTTTCTCTGTTTCGTTTTGTCATTGCTGTTGGATTTCTTTTTGTTTGTTTCATACTTTTGTTTTTAATGTTTTTTCCATTTACAAAACCCTGGACAAGTATATCTACAGATACAGTAACTGGATTAGCAATTATCTATAGAAATGGCATGGAGGGTTGGGGAAAATGGGGAGCTAATGACAATGACTACAAGGAAGAAGAAAGTGTTCTTAAAATATATATATTTATGGTCTCAGAAACCCCGTTAAGGACACTATGAGTTGGAAAGGAATCATGGTGGTATTGTAGGTTATGCATTTGGCTGTTAACCTCAAGGTCAGCAGTTCAAACCCACCAGTCAGTGTGTGGGAGAAAGATGAGACTGTCTGCTCTTGTCACAATTTACAGCCCCCCAAATTCAAAAGGGTAATTCTAGTCTGTTAGGAAGGCTCACGCTGAGTTGGAATTGACAAGACGGCAGTGGGGTATGAGTCAGAATCAACTCAGTAGCAGGGGTTTGGTCTGGAGTTTTCAAATCCTATGAAAAGGATATGAAAGATAATTTAGTATTTAAAAGTGAGTATTGAGAAGAAAAACTGAAGAAGAATCTATGTATTTGAATTATAGTGCTGGTGAAGAATATTCAAAGTATCACAGACTGCCAAAAGGACAAACCAATTTATTGTGAGGGACCAGCTCCACAAACAAATGTGTCCCAGGGGCGGTTGTGTAGCTGAGGTATAACTTTATAAGGAGCATCTGACAAGACAGGCAAGGGCTCAACTCTCCCATGGTGACCAGAACAAGAGTCTGCTATTCTCACAGACTTAGATAGTCTCGGGCATGCAAGCCACGGTAAGCACATACATAGCAAGAAGGAATAGTATTAGAGGCAGACACATAACAGGAGGGGGGCAAGCTGAGGGGTATACACTAACTATGAAAGGAGGGTACTAGAGGCAAACAGGACAGGAAGGTAAAACAAGATAGGTGGGTTCTAGAGTTAAGATGGCAGCCTAACCTTGGTCATCTCTGAGTTAGCTTGACCTTAGGTGTCCCTGAGCTCTTCTCCTAGGGAAGAATCTATGATCTTTATCAGAAAGGAGTGGGTCCTCCTTAAGGTAGGACAGACAATAGGGTCTGATTGTTCTCAGTGGTAGACAACCTTCAGGCGGATAGCCTGCAATGAGTTGACCTTCAAGAGTATCATAAGCAACCATGTGCTTGCAAGCAGCACCTTAAAATTGACATTATTATGGGGGCATATTGCAGGGAGTAACTTTTACTTGGGAGAATGTGACTGAGATTCAGCTGTAACTCACAAGCATGAAGCCCACCCTCCACCAGAATCCTGGCTTCCCAGGCTTCTGAAATAGAGAATTTGTCCGCATGCTTTCTCAATTCTCAGTTCCACATAATCTATTTTGGATCGAGTATAATCAGAATGCTCCTTAGAGCCAAAGCTGAAGTCTCATCTCACATACATCAGACATGTTTTATGTTTATATATGATGGGGAAATTGATCTATGTGCATATATTTATAGGTTTAGTATTAAGGAAGCAGGTGGACATTGGGCCTCTTCTCGAGTACTCCCTCAACACAAGAACACTTTGTTCTCATTATCTGGCATTCTAAGATGCTCACCTTTCCGACAAGATCAGTGAAGACAAAATGGGTGCATACGCAAATGTGGTGATGAAAGCTGAGGGTGCCCAAATATCAAAAGATATAGCGTCTGGGGTCTTAAAGGCTTGAAGATAAACAAGCGGCTATCTAGCTAAGAAGGAACAAAGCCCACAGGAAAGAATCACACCAGCCTATGTGGTCATGAGGTATCCATGGGATCAAGGGTTCATGAGGGAGGGGGAAGCGGGGAGGGAGAAGAAAAATGAGTAGCTGATACCAAGGGCTCAAGTAGAGGAACATTCTTTGAAAATGGTGATGGCAACAAATGTACAGATATGCTTGACACGATGGGTGGACGGATGGATGGACTGTGATGAGTTGTACGAGCCCCCAATAAAATGATTTATTAAAAAGGAAAAAGACAGAGACCAATGTCTGGAGAAGGAAGTTAGGCCACCTAAAGTTAGAGGGACAGGCAAAGAGGAAGGCTCTCATGAGATGGGTTGATGCAGTGACCGCAACAAGTAGCTCAAATGCCAGAGCGAAAGCGAGGCTGGTGCAGGGCGGGCTGTGCTTCAAACTCTCGGACACAGGCTTGGAAGGAGATGGAACCAGCGTGAGGGCACCTCACTACAACCAATTAATTACCGATAGCAAACTAATGTCTTATCATTCACATAGGTTTTCATTTTAACATGCACACAAGCATCCCCGAATAGATTGTCCCCATTTGTACAAGTATAAAAGTTTGATTGGACGTTTTTTTTTTTGGTTTTTTTTTAACATTTTATTAGGGGCTCATACAACTGTTATCCCACTCCATACACACATCAATTGTGTAAAGCGCATTTGTACATCGTTTCTCAAAACATTTTCTCTCCATTTAAACCCCCGACAT
>NW_022103920.1:52451299-52559547 GCF_000313985.2 Echinops telfairi
AGTGGAGATCCAAAGCCCATTAGTAGGCCACTGGAGATCCCCTTGCAGAGGGGTCTCGGGGAGGAGATGAGCCAGTCAGGGTGTGATGGACGTTGTTTTAAGGCAAAAAAAGAACCAGGTGTGAGATATCTGTGGATCTTATTTTAGTTCACAGTGGGATTCTGTCCTGTGAGTATTTTGTGTGGTCTCAGGTGTAGTAAGCGGACACAAGGGATCCACACCTGCTTTGTCCAAAGCAGCTCTGCTTTTATCTATTTCATATATTGAAGCAATGCTTAAGATTTCATTGACTTAAAGGGATTTTCAGTTAACAAAAAAATAACTTTAACAACAAAAACATTTCAAGGTCACTGGCCTAATTAATTTATGACCTAGAATTGTCTATGTTTTGAGTTCTTCCTTTTTCTTTTGTTTGTTTAAACTTCATTAATTTAAGAGGCAATATTTGGCATGGATAATTGCTTATCTTTATTCTTGTTTAACTGTGGGATGATATTTTGTGATCCAAACCTACCTTGGTATAATCTGAAAAAAAAAAGTAAATTTTCCCTGGTGGTTAGGGACACAGGTTTATGTGCTAGAGAACAAATGTTTTATTAATACAGTATGTAAATATATTTTTAAATATGTAATTATCAGAGAAGATTTTTTTCAATTTACATAAGGAGCATTGGCTGCTAATTTCAACATAATTAGAGAAGACATATTTTCTCTCCTTTATATTTTGTGTGACAGAATGCAGTGTCTACAGGAAAGTAGTGCGTATCCAACACTATGGATTTTGATTTGCAGAAACACATTAAGTATCATGGGCATCATTGGTGGGAATTTACATTATGCCTTTCCAGCAGAATTGATTCCTCTTTCTGTGAGTATATTCCCAGAATGCCCAATTACTTCAGCTCAGCAAGCAATTCAAAATACTCCTTCCTGTCTTCATGATTCTATCTTTAAAACTGCATGACAAAAAGAAACTTTATTATTATTTCCAGTAGAGAATTAAAATTCCTCAGGAAAAAATGCTGTTTTTTTAATAGAATGTTATTTTTTGCTTCTAAAAAATTCAGTGGGAAAGAAAAATCTCTATAAGCAAGTTTTTAAAGCTCAAAGCCAATTTTAATCCAATTATTAGTGCTAAAAAGAACTACTCTGTGTTTTTGATGTTCATTGAAATGGAAAGTAAAACATATAAGTCTATAATAAATTCTTCACAGTTAGCATCTCACCCTTGTCCCTTACACTCAGGGTGTGTTTTCCCTTAGCCTGCATGACCATTTGCTAAACACATTGTGATAATCTGTCTACTTTGGTTGACAGTAGTGAGTCCTGTCTAAGGCAATGTTGCATCCCTCAAGGAGTTTATAAATAAATCACTGTCACTTCTCCTACTGCCTATTAACCTAGGAAGTCAATAGCTTCTCCCTAAATATGGGCCTCCAGGAAGATTTCTCATGAAAACTAAAGTAAGCACTACATGATAAAAGTTCTGGCTCCATTTCAAGTGTGTACAGCTGCTCTTTGGGACTACACTGGAAAACGAAAATGTTGATGTAAACTTCATTTGGACATTTTAAAAGCAGTATGTGTTAGTCATAGGGATTCCTTTGTAGTTAGGCCTATATGAGGAGCCATAATAATATAGTGGTTACATGTTGGACTGCTAACTGAAAGGTTGGTAGTTCAACACCACTAGCCACTATGTGGGAGAAAGATGAGGCTTTCAACTCCTATAAATAGTTACAGCCGTGGGAACCCACAGGTACAGTTCTACCCTGTCCGATAGGGTTGCTATGGATTGGTGTAGTGTAGATGGCAGTGAGTAAAGGCCTATGTGTCCTAACACCAGATAACAAGCAATTTCTATCAACTTGTTCTTCACATTTCTAATTGCCTCTCAAATAATTATAACAAATGTGTTTGTATTTGCTAATATGTTTATGTATTATATAGCTATTGAAAAATAAATATTGTAATTATTTAATAGAGTTGGGTATATTTTCATGCATCTTGGAAAAAGTACGGCCAGAATACTTCTTGGAAGCAAAACTAATCAGACTTCATTGCATGTAATGGCACACGACCAGGCAGTGCTGTGTGCTGTTGCACACGGGGCCACTCTGGGTTGGAACTGACTGAAGGCACCGGACAGCAGCCACAGACAGTCTTTCAGAGAGAGAGTTTATAGGAGACCAGCATTCCCAAATAGAATTCAGTGCTATAGAGAAGTACAGAAACCAGAACAAACCCACCACCTCCACTCAGGGAAACCTGAGCGGTTGTACATAGAGTCACCATGAGTCAGAGCTTACTTAATGGGGCCTATCAGCAACAGCATATTTTCTCCTCAATTTATTGATTGTAGTGAAACTTTCAAATTTATTAGCAAAAACTTATGTATGAAATTAACTTTAAAAATAGCATTTCTCAATGCATATTGCTAACTTTTGCTTTTGTTTAAGATGAACTTGTTTATCATTCAAGACACCAAGTCCATTTAAATTTCACTTTTCTTTACTTTTCCTTCTTTATTTTTTTTTAACCACTAAGACCTCTATTTAGGTTTGAGGGACAAAGAATCTGAATTTTTGTTTTATTTTGTATTTAATAAAATGTGCTGTATATATTTACACAGCCTATTGCTACGAATGAAATCAACATCAATATCACAGCACACCCTTCACATATGTGGTTTTCTTCCCACCCTGCTATCCTCCCTTCCTCCCTCCCTCCTTCCCTCTTCAATGTACTTTCCCTTCCCTCTCTGTTCCCACCCCATTCCTGGCTAACACTGCTAAATTTATATTCCGTTAATAAATGTTATTTATAATTTTTAATAATAAATTTTCCAAAATTTGATCATTTAATTTCATTTTTTCAGATGTTTATTTTAATATATTGTTTGGGTTAATTTTATGTTTCATTGTTATATTAAAACTTTCAAGTGAAAAACAATGTTTTGCAAAATTTGTGAAATACAGCTGTTTTGGAGGAAATATATAATTTTACATTTATATATTCAAAGGTCAAGGAAACCATAATAAATTCAAGAAAACAGAAGCAATATTGTATTTAAGAAGTACAAGAAGATACTGAGAAAATAAATGGAAAATTAGAAGATATACAAAAACGATACATAGAAATCCGATAGATTCGAATGAATATTTCAGAAATAGATAACGTGTTAGTAGCACAAAGGGGTAGAATGTAACCACTGAACAATAAAATTGGTGAGATAGAAATATACTAATGCTAATCTCTTAAAAATAATTTTTTACATTGTTAAGAGATAAGTAGCAGAATGGATAAGAAAATATGATACATCAATAAACTGTCTACAAGGACAAATATAAAATAAGTCAAGAATCAAAGAATGGAAAGCCATCTATGAAGAAAATGAGATCTAATCCAAGAGCAGAAGTGGCAGTATTAGCTCCTGCAAAATAGATGTCAACCTCAATAAAAGCAAAAAGGAAGGGCCGATAGCATAATAAAAGGTGAATTTAGCAAAAAGATAAAACCATAATAAATATCTACACATTACTGAAAAAGCTCTAAATGCCTAAATTTTTAAAACATCAAAATACTACAAAGCATCTTCTTAGATCTTCTTAGATTAAAATGCTATAGAATTAGAAATCAACAAGAGGAATGTTAGGGAAAAACAAACAAATATTTAGATAAATAGAAACTGAACACCTTGCTTTAAAATTAATAGAAATTAGATGAAATAAAATATTTTTAAAATCAAAGAATAAAAATATGAAAATTTTGGAACACAGAAAAACCAGGGCTTAGAGGGCAATTTATAGTAATAAGGGGACACATCAAAAATGAATTAATTCAAATCACTACTTGCAATCTACAACAGATAGAAAAAGAACAGCAAAAACACAAAACAAACAGCACAGCGAAGGAAATGCTAAAGATTTGAGCAGAAATAAGTGAAGTGTAAAACAACAGAACAATATAAGAAATCAATCCTATCATAAGTTGGTTCTTTAGAAGGCTTAATAAAAAGTTATTAATAGCATTTAGAAGGCTTAATAAAAAAATTAATAATCACTGAAAAATTCCATAAATTAAAAGAAGAATAAGATGTAAATAATATAAATAAGAAATTAACTAGGTAATGTCACAACAGATAAACTGAAGCAAAAAGATGAATGACAGGATATGATGAACAAATGCACCCCGGTGCCTTTTAAGAAATGACGGAAAGATCCCTAACAACACACTGCCTACACAACCTAAGGCATGTGAGGCAGAAAACCAGAAAAGACCCATCACCAGAGAAGGAATTGACCAGATATGAAAAACAAAAGAAAACAGCAACAAAAGTCAACAACACTCCTCACACTAAAAATCCCTGGTCCAGATGGCTTCACTAGAATTGTACCAAATATTTAGAAAAATCGCAATGCGGATTCTACTCAAACTGTTCCAGATAATAGAAGAAAATGGAATGCTCCCAAACTCACTAAATGAAGCAAGCATAACTCTAATGCCCAAACCATGTAAAGACACAAATTTCCTCAGCAAGATTTTACCAAGTTGAATCCAACAACATTGTCGACTCAAACAGTAAAAAATACATCATAGCAAGTATGCAAAGATGGTTCAGCATTATAAGAACAACCAACATGATATAACACACACACACACACAAGGAAAAGAACTATATGATCCTAACAACTGATATAGAAAGGACGTTTTTCAAAATCTAACACCCATTATTAATAGAAATGCTTAGTAAGATACATATAGAATGAAAATTTCTTTTCATTATAATTAAGAGAGCCATGGTGGTACTGATGTGAGGTTAACATTGTACTTCAAACTGCAAGGTTGGAGATCCAAACTCACCAGCTGTTCCTTGGGAGAAAAATGAAGTTATTTACTCCTGTAAAGATGTACAAGCTCAAAAACCCCATGAAGGGTAACTAAGTGTCAGAATCAACTCAATAGCAATGGGTTTTTAATCAAACTATTAGCAGTCTGAAACCACCTGCCTGTCCACAGCGGACAGATATACGCCTTTAAAGACTTATAGATTGAGGAATTCTCAGTTTCTTCTGAGTTTCTATGGTTTGGCTTTACAACAGTGGATTTCGACACAAAATGAACAGTAAATAGTTGTGTCAAGAGAGAGACATTGATAATATTCCCTTTGGAAATGGTCCCCGGAGAAGGGTACCCTCTATCATCATTCTTGTTTAATATTTAATCAGAAATCCAGAGCCCAGTTATGATAATAAAGGACATAAAAGGCATCAAGTTGGCAAAGAAATAGCAAAACTACCTCTCATTTCAAATATGATCCTAGATATAGAAAATCCTGAGGTTAAAAATCAACATCAAATCTACTGGAACTAGTAAAGGAACTTGGCTGGGTATAAGACTTTTTTTTCTTTTTTTTTTCTGGGTATAAGATTGACACAAAAATCATCCAGGTTATACTACATTAATAAGGATAACTGTAGAAATAAAATCATGAAAAAACACCATTTATCATAATTGTGCAAAAAATAAGGTATTTAAGAATCATTTAACCCCAGAAAGGAAAAAAAAAAACTATACAAAGAGAACTACAAAACACCATTACAAGAAATCAAAGAAACATAAATGAAAAAACACCATACACTTGAATAAGACTTAACATTGTGAAGATTTCAATACTACCCAAAGGAATCTACTGATAAATTCAATGCCAATGCAGAATCATAACCATTATTTAACAATATAGAGCTGGTAATCACCAACATTATTTGGAAAAGGAAGAGAACCTGGCTAAGCA
Organism: Echinops telfairi; assembly: GCF_000313985.2. Taxonomy (NCBI): domain Eukaryota; kingdom Metazoa; phylum Chordata; class Mammalia; order Afrosoricida; family Tenrecidae; genus Echinops; species Echinops telfairi. The sequence continues at coordinate 52,457,094 of NW_022103920.1, forward strand.
TACGTCTCAATGATAAAAACCCACTATAAATTACAGTAGTTTAACAGTCTGATGTTGGTGCCATTAGAACCCTGAAGTAAATCTAGTCTTTAAGCTACCTGAAATGAGTTTAATAGGGAAGTGACAGGCTTTTTAATAACTAGTGCTGGAAAAACCTTATAACCATCTGCAAAACAATGAAATTGAATCTATATCCCTCTCCAAATAAACAAAAGATAACTTAATGTTGTTCCAATACCTAAATGGACAGCTATAAACTATAAAGATGAAAGAAAAATACAGAAAATGTAAGGACCCTCATGCATTACAGAAACACAGTGTTAAACATAACCGAAAATGCCAGAACCACAAGAGACGAAGACATGACTGGGCCATTCGAAGTCAAGCACGATACTTAAAAACTTTTATACATGCAAAGACAGAAGAAACAGATTAGCAAGGATACATTAGACAAAAAATCAAATCTCTAAAATTTATAAACAACAAAAAGAAATTATATATATATATATATATATATATATATATATATACAGAGAAAATGCACATACACCCTAATCAAGTATTCAAATGACTAACACACACGAAGAACACTTAAGGTCATCAGCCATTGGCCCCCAAATCCAAACCTATTGCCAGTGAGTGAATTCGGACTCACAGTGACCTTATGTAGGGCTTCTTAGGCGATCAATGTGTCTCCTGCAGAGTAAGTGGTGGGTTAATGCCATCGAAGTTGTGGTTAGCAGTTCAGCCTTACCTAAAAGCACCACAGGGCTTTTACTGTTGTTGGTAGGTGCTATTCAGCCTGGGCAGGCTCACAGGGACTTGGGCAAAACTGAAGGAAACATTACCCAAACCTGCACAATTAGAGAGCTCTGCATAAAAACAACAATATCATCTTATTTTAGCATTAATATCAATGTTAAAGGGAAAAATTAGCAAAAACCCAGAAAACCACAAATACAGATAAGAATAAGAGACCAAAAACATTATACAATGCCGTTAGGACTGTAAAATGGTGCAACCACAATGAAAACTAGCCCGGCCCACCCTTAACATATTGCAAATAGAAACACCATTGTTTTGGTGGTTAGTACCATCGAGTTGATTCTGACTCATGGCAACCCTATGTACAACAGAAATGAAAAACTGCCTGGTCTGAACCATCCTCACAATTTTTTGTGCAGTCCCTGTGCTAATCCATCTTGCCCAGCATCTTCTGAATGTTGACTGATTGTCTACTTTTCTGAGTGAGCATGATGATCTTTTCCAGGTCTCTCCCGACAGTTTGTCCAAAATACTTGAAATACATTCTCATCATCCTCTCTTCTAAAATGCATTCGGGCTGTCCTGTCTCTGAGGCAGATTTATTTGTTCTTCTGTAGTTGATGGTATCTTCTTTGTTCTTAGCCAAGTTTCCAATTCTAGTGCATGGATTCTGCTCTGCTATTCCTTATTCCCTGTCCAGCTCTCATAGGAATATGAGGCAATTGAAAACATGTCTTGAATCAGGTGCACCTTAGTCTTCAACGTGACCTGTTAACTTGTTAACACTTCCGAGAAGTCTCTTCCAACAGATTATCCACATGCATTTAATTCCTTGACTGCTGCTTCCATGAAACATGGACCCCTGGTGGCATCGTGAGGCTGCTAAGCCCCAGATCAGCAGTTCAAAACCCTTAGGCACTCTATGGAAAAAGTTAAATTTTTCTACTCCCATAAAGATTTATAGTCTTGGAAATCCAGAGGGACAGTTCTCCTTAGTGTTATAGACTTGCTATGACTCAAATCAACTCAATGGGAATGAGTTCTGTTTGCTTCCATGAGCATTGATTGTAGACCCAAGCAAATGAAATCTTGACCATTTAATTTTTTTCTTTATTTTGATAATGTCTATCGGTCAATCCTGGGGAAAATTTTGGCCCTTAATCTTAGAGTAACTAACGCAAATGAAGAAAATGAAGTCAAAGAGCTGAACAGAAAATTTCAAAGGGCAACTCCAGAAGACAAAGTAAAATATTATAATGAAACAATGAAGGGAGACGTCGGACAGGGCAAGATATGACAAAATACCCATTTATAAACTATCAAGGGCTCATGCGGGAGGGGGGAGCGGGGAGGGAGGGGGAAAATGAGGACCTAATGTCGGGGGTTTAAATGGAGAGAAAATGTTTTGAGAAACGATGTACAAATGCGCTTTACACAATTGATGTGTGTATGGATTGGGATAACAGTTGTATGAGCCCCTAATAAAATGTTAAAAAAGAAGAAAAAAAAATGAAATGTGAACAGACCGGGAATTAGAAAACCAGAAAGGAAGAGCAGGGTCAGCATATCTTAAAGTTAAAAAACTAAAAAAAAAAATCCTTGCCTTGAGTTGAAATACTGAAGGATTCTATGTGCAAAATATTAAAAGATGCAGAAATCATCCCAAAAAAGACAGAAATAATACATAGAGTCACTTCACCAAAAAGAAGTAGTCGACATTCCACCATTGGGGGAGGTCACATATAAGAATCAATTTTACTTAAAGAAGTTCAAGCTGCACTGAAAGCATTAACCAAAAACAAGTTTCCAGAAATCGATAGAAATGTTCAACATCCTCATGAAGCACTGGAAGCATTTATTTGTCTAGACCATGACATTTGGGAGATAGTTATTTGTCCACTGAACTGAAAGAGATCCACATTTGTAAACATTCTGAAGGAAAAAAATATGGCTCAGAGAATTGCAGATTAAAACTACAACAAGATACAAGTACGTAAATAACAGAGAGCAAAAACAAAAAACTGATAATACTGAGCTTAGAAGTTCTGTAACTTAAACCCTCAACTCTTATTAATGAGGGTGTCATTATTTTAGCTGTTTTGGGAAAAGGGTATTTTCTGTTATAATTGAACTTGATATTCACTCAGTAATTTCACATAGTCCAGAAGACATGATCAAAATTATGCATGACTGCACTATTTGTATTAGGTGTACTATATTTTGTTTTTGAGTAGTTTATTCTATATCATGAAAAAGCAAGAAATTACAACTAGATGCATCAACTTAGACCCCAAAAATATACACTCTGTTTTGTTTCATTTACAGAAATTATACTGCAGAATTAGAAGCTGTTGTTTAGGGGTTTAATGCTATAAGTAAACCCTTTATTCTACGTAATTACTATAAAATGTCAATGTGATGGCAACACTAAATGGGAAAAGAGGAGCACATTAATTTAAAGGGTATTAGATAGGGATTCTTGGTGTTTGAGACATAATACCGTCTTTCCTTAACTGGTCTTGGTTATCAACAAGTACCTGTGTCTTCACTTTGTACCATATAACTGTGGTCGTTACGTAATTTTATGTCAACTTGATAAATAAGTGTAGGAGTGGAGTCTAGCCTGTCAATCAGGTCACAGTCTGATGATGCCTCCCTTTGGGCATGGCTTTCTCTTGAGGATTCTGGGAACTTCCTCTCTTTCTCCCTGGAAGTGGCCACCTACTCTCTCTCTGCTTCACCTTCCTGTGGACAAGCCACATGGAGCCATGCTGAGACCTGAGCAAGCCATGCAGTGGAGACCTATGCCGGCCCTATGATGCTTCCACTGCCATTGGATCCACAAGATTTTGACCCACTGACCTGTGATCTTCCTGCATTCTGCATCATTTCATGTGGCTGTGTAAATTAGAAGAGAGGTTTATGGACTACTATTGTATTTATGGGCTAATATTAGACTTATGGACTGGGCTGGGATGTTTTCTTAATATACAATTACTCCTTGATATATAGCTCTTTCTTACACATATGAGTGTCCTTGGATTTGTTTCTCTAGTCAACTCAGTCTAACACAATAACTAACATAAAATTCAACTTTGTACTCTTTATGATATCATAAGCTAGAGGCAATGAGTTAAAAGAGAAAGAGAGAAACAGATGGAGAGAGATAAAAGGGAGTAGGAAAGAGGAGAACGATATGGATTTCTACTCCTGTAAAATGTTAGTCTCAGAAACCCACAAAGACAATTCTACCTTATAAGGTCACTGAGCCAGAATGGTCTCAACGGCAGTGAAGTTTGGTTTATCTGGTTACTAATTTTGGTATATTTAAATTTTGATTGCTAGATTTCTCTATTTTTGAACTTTAACAGCACTAAGAAAACACTAAACCCTGGATTTATATACTAAAAATTATTTATTTTTTGAAAAGAATGCTAAAACTGACCTCCAGCACCAAATATCTGGAGCTTCAGCTAATTTAATAGTGGCATCAACTGAAACATCAGTTTGGTTGAAATGAAAATAGAGTTTTTAATGGGAGGCAACGTAATTTCCAAACTGACAACCACAAAGTCCAGAGGATTCTGAGTATGAGGGATCGGAGGAAGAGACTTCAGGGAGTTTTTTTCAGGCTTTTCCTCCCAGAACCATTTTATTGGGAGTTAATATAGATAACATATCTTTCTATAGTTCAATTACATCAATCAGTATTATTCAATGCTACCACAGTCAGTTTCTAAACATGCTTTTCCTTTGTGAACTCCTTGACATCAGCTCCCTATACCGTCACCCACCCCACTACCCCTGTGCCTACCCCCTCAGCCCTGAAACCGTATTATACTTGCTGTCCTTAGATTCACCAGTCGTGGGTTCACATACTGAAATAATTTAACAACAATATCAGTGATTGGTTCACATTTAGGAAATGGTTAAAAAACTTGGAGGAGGTGCACCTGGTCAGAAGGAAATTATATATGTTTCTAAATTTTTTAAGGTACAAAGTCCTCCTTAAATTAGCTACATCTGACCCCAAAACAATCATGCTTTAACTAATCCCAGTGAGGCCATACATAATTCCAAGATTGATCTCATGTAAGCATCCATTCTGAGAATTATCTTGCCTCTGTTTTTCTGACCAGGTTGCATTCTGAGGCAAGATAAACCTCAATCAAACAAAATTGCATCATCTAAATTTGTTTACCAATTTTTTTTTCCAGGATGGACTCCTGGATGGCCCCATGTTTTACTCAGGATGCATATTCGCTGAGAATATTTTTTTTGGAGGGGGGTGGGTTGCTGGTGGCAGGGGCACACAGATGCCATGCCCCTATAGGTTCCCAAACTTACTTAACCTACTGTCTTCTTTTCAAAAATAAATCCCCTTCCAATGAAAACTTTTTGCATTATAGCCAATTATCAAGCCTAATGTGTAAATATCTGCTTCTCAAGCTCCCTGGATCCTTCCAGAGCCCCAGGGTGTGGCATGGTTCACACTGGGAAGCACTAAACCCAGGCCACTCTTCCTCACTATACTAATGAGACCCAGCATGCAAGACTTCTTGCTGCCCATGTTAGTTAGTTAGGGGCCCTCTGCAGAGAGGGGAAAGAAAGGTTAACCCATGCCATCAATGAGCAAGCAAGCCGAGTCAGCAGCACCGGCAGATTTATTTCCATGTCTCCTGTCTCTAGCGGACTGTCAGTCTTAGGGAGCATGGCAGAAGGTAGAAAGACCCTGATGGGTAGGCCTGCACCCTCCTCCAAGGGGAAATCACTGGAAATGCAGGGTTTAGGGGTAGAGGGTGAAGAGCTTCTTGGGTCGGCCACCAGCTGGAAACGGCTTGGAGAGGGTGGCCATGGCTGCAGGTTTGGATGGTTCGTTCTCTTTACTTCTGAAGTGGCTGAGGAAGGCCCTTGGCATGCCACATTGGCTGCCCATCCACTAGTTCCAGAGGCCACAGGGGTCCCCCCTCCCCCCCCCCCAGCCATTGTGGTGCTAACACTTGCAGTGTGTTGGTCTTAGTGAAATACAGCATTGCCAGGAGATAGGGCACTGGGAGGGGCACTGCCCCCAGTACATGAATGGCGGTGGGCCAGCTCGCTGGGCTGGTGCAGAGGAGGCCGCAGAAGGACCGCAGGCAGGCTGAGATGCTATAGTGGAGCCATCGTTGGCTCAAGCTGTTGAAGCCTTGTTACAATCTTTGCACTCCGGGAGAGCTCAGCTGGGCGTGAGAAATGTGGCACTTCTCTGGCCCTTTTCGCACCAATGCTATCTTTAATTTTCTGGGAATTGAAGCGATGGAAAGTCAGGCAGGCCACCTTCTCAAAGCAGCAGTTACATTTAATGCAAAATTTAATGCAAAATGGAGTTTGGGCCTCAGAGTTGAGTCTAGCCCTATTTCAAATCAAAACAAACAAACAAACATCCCAAATCAACTCTTAGTGACGCTGATAGGGCAGGGCAGTGCTGCCCCTGGGTTGTCTGAGACCGAAACTCTTGAGAGGGTTTAGTGAGTACAGAGCTCTCTCCAACACAATGGCTTAAGGTTTCAAACTGCTAACCTGGTGGTTAGCATCCTAGTGCATAGCCATTATGCTGCCAGGGCTCCCTCTAGCTCAGGTAAGAACCCTAAATCAATCTGAGGTGCTCTGTTTCAATACCATTTTCGCTTCATAGAATATCCACAGCACCATGTTTATCTGCTAAGTAACCTGAAGTTCTGAGCCAAAATATGTTACCAAGAAGGACTATAAAATATTTATTGGGTGTCATGTTAAAAGAAACAAATTCTAATTATGCTTGGATAATTGAATATTTTGCTTGGATCCAGATGAACCAATACACCTGATTCTGAATGGATTCTATTTTAAGCCAATTTTAGATTTAAAGCCTCCTTTGTAAATTGAAACCCAATATGTAAAAGAAATTTTAAAAGAAGATATGTTCTGGTATTCCTTCTGAGATGCAGACAGTGAGAAATCAATTCCACTAATAAATGTTATATGTTAGAAGTGCCAAACTTAAATACAAATTCAGTGTAAGTAATTATTTACTTTGAAATTTATAGTTTGAAATGACACACTCAATTTTCTGATGCTCAGAAATGATCTATCTACTTTGCTTGGTGAGTGGTATAACCGCCCAGGGCTTTTCAACAGTTATTAAGAACTAATACCATATTAGCAGCTTCATTCAATCCTAAAAATTGGCTTTTCAAACTGGAAAACCTGAGCTAATTAAAAGCTAACAACTACTGGAAAGATCTTCAGTCCTAGAAGAAGCATAGTAGCCACCTACTTCGTTTAGGTGCATACAAATTTGGCAAAACATGCCGATTTATATTCAATTCTTATGAGAACTGACAGTACAAAGAAAACACATTCTGTTAGACAGCTTCCATGAATATAAAAATCTGCTAACTGGATTTGTTTTCGCTCTTTATGTTTTCTTATGTGTTTGAGTGGCACAATCTCTGCTGTACCGAAGAATGTTTAGTAAGCATTCTTAGCATGATGGAGACTGGACAAAAAGCAATACTTTTGTTTCAGCACTTGTAGAAAGGGGGAACCGATTACAGGGATCTACATATAACCTCCTCCCTGGGGGACGGACAACAGAAAAGTGGGTGAAGGGAGATGTCGGACAGTGTAAGACATGGCAAAACAGTAATTTATAAATTATCAAGGGTTCAGTTCATGAGGGAGGTGGGAGCGGGGAGGGAGGAGGCAAATGAGGAGCTGATTACAGGGGCTTACATGGTTAGCAAATGTTTTGAGAATGATGAGGGTAACAAATGTAAAAATGTGCTTTATACAATTGATGTATATATGGATTGTGATAAAAATTGTATGAGCCCCCAATAAAATGATTAAAAAGGGAAAAAAAGAGAAAATGAATGATTCAATAACCACTGAGAAATTCAACTATACTTTTAAATCAATGCTTTGTAAGACCTTTGGAAATATTTAAAATATTCATGTTATTTCTATATACAATCATTGAAGCATACATTTTGACATAGTATATTTCAAATTAATGGGACCCAAACAATGGAGTTGAATGCTACTTTGTGTGTTCTTACTGATTTAGGAGAAAATAGTGAGACTCATTTTCTCCTCTGAGAAATTGCTACTTGTCTTATTTTTTTCCCTTAGAAGTTTCTTATATTTTCAAATAAACAAAAATCTAACTATTTAACTACTTATAAATCTTCTGATATTTAAAGGCAATTGTGAATGCCTGATACTAATGCACAAGATTTCCTGATCATTTCTTTAGGAACCAATTCTTTGAAAAATATATAGTAATATTTTACAAAAGAAGAAAGAAGATCCTGTAAGGATGTACTCTAATCCTTATGTTTTCTACTCACGAACTTCCTGACACTCTTAGAAGAATCCTCTCAGCGGCTTCCCAAGAGAAAGGTGAGCGTGTCTGTCCCTTATCGCTGTGGAAATCTTATGTAGGGACACGAATAGTTGGATTTGACTCCGGGGCAATTTGTTTTGGGGGTTGGAAACAAGACTAAGAAAAGGGTGTTGTGAGAGAACATGTCTGCAGCTATTCACAGAAAATAGACACATGCTTAAACATGTTCTGCTTGGAATAGGCCTGTGGGTACATGAGTGGAAATGCTAGGAATAATACCTTTTTGCTTGCCCTTTTATCAGTTGGCTTATGTTCAAGAATTCCAAACTATGTCAGCCATTGTACCCGATATAATGGTTCAGCTCATGGCTGCTATCTGAAAGCTCTTTGGTTTGAACCTACAACTGTTCTGTGGGAGGAAAGACTGGTCAATTGACTCCTGTAACGATTACATAGAAGAAAATCCTAGGTGGGCAGTTCTCAGTAGTCACTAAGAGTCACAATCCAGGGCACAGAACAGCAATATCTACTAATTTGGAATACCTAATGGCAGTCACCAAATTTCTAAACAAAAGAAAGACCAGCAAACATTTTAATCAAATTGCTTGATAACGCCCTAGAATTGAGCCATCAAGTGACGATCAGACCACTGAACTGATACGTAGCATTTAAAAGTTACGTTCAGTACATAGACTGGAAAACATGCCCCCAAACAATAAAACCAACAATAAAATAAACAAAAGTTACATTCACCCAGCAGATGATTATAGGAGAGAGAGATTTTAAGGCCTGTGTGTTCTAATTTATGAGCTTATAAAAAGGGGAGTCAAACATACACAACAAACTTTCCTTTGAAGTGAGAATTATATAAAGTAACATAAAAAGAAAATGACTCCCTTCATTTATTATTTTCTTCTTTGAAATACTTACTGAAAATAAACTCTTTTTGAAAATTCTTATTCAGATTGAAGCAGTTCTGCTCTGTGAAATTAAGTTTAAGTTCTATATCACCTACATAAATTCTTTTTACTTTTCTTACATCCATTTCAATTTGCCTCTCTGACATTTACGAGCCTGCAAATAGGCTCCCTGTTGGCTAATTTAACACCTGCAGATTGGGTTTTCTATGAGCACAAAACGGAACAATTTAGGTGACTGAAAACTTTGTTGTTGTTAGGTGCCGCGGAATCAATTTTGACTCAGAACGGCCCTCTGCACAACAGAGCAAAACAGTGGCAGATTCTGCATCATGCTCACAATCGTCCTGATATTTCCATCCACTCTGTCAATCCATCTTTCTGAGTCTTATTTTTTAAAAACATTTTTTTGGCTAATCTACTACTTTATCAAGCATTATGCCCTTGTGCAAGGACTGGTGCCTCCTGACAGCATGTCAAAAACAGCTATGATTAAGTCTATTGCCATCCTAGTTTCTAAGGAGTATTCTGGTTATACTTCTCCAAGACAGCTTTCTTTATTCTTCTGGCCGTCCAATGCTCAATACCCTTGGCCAACACCATCGTGTAATATGGCATCGATTAGGCTGTGGTCTTGCTTATTCATTGTTCAGATTTTGTATACCTATGCAGTGATTGAAAATACTATTGCTTGGGTCATACTTACCTTCATCTTCACAGTGACACCTTTTTTTTAAAGCTTTAGAGATCTTAGGTAGCAGGTTTTCTCAAAGTGATATGCTTTTTGTTTTCTTGGATGCTCCTTTTTTGGTAGGTTGATCGTGGCCCCCAGTAAAATGAAATACTTGAGAACGTCACCAAATTCTTTTTTATCGTGATGGGAGACACTGGCCCAGTGTGTGGCTTTTCCTTTTCTTGATGAAGGATGAGCTAGCCTGAAAAGTGTAGTCTTTGATCTTCATCAGTAAGTGCTTCAAGTTCTTTTCACTTTGGGCAAGGAGGGCTATGTCTTCTGCACATCAGAGAATATTCATCTAAATTTCCGTTATTTCTCATGCTAATTCTTCCTCATATAGCCCGGTTTCTCAGATTGCTTTCTCAGTCTTCACAGTCAATCACTGAGGCGAAGGAAGATGACAAAGCAGCGCACAGTTCCCAATGCTAACCCCGGAGTCTTCCGTTCCAGTGCTGGCCTTGGTCGACGTATTGGTTCCAGGCGATCCAAATGAAGTGTTCTGGACTTCTCATGCTATGTAATGCTATCCATATCATTTGCTGTGTTCTCACAGTTGAATGTTTGGCATAGTCAGTAAAACACAGGAAGGCATCTTTCTGGCATTCTCGGCTTTCAGCCAGATCCAGCATCAGTAATGATATCCCTCACACCATGTCCTTTTCTCAGTCTGGTTTGAATTTGTGGCAGTTCTTTGCTGGTGTACTGCTTATAACTGTTTCTAATCCTGAGCCTGTGAGGCAATTGACCAAGAACCCTTGACTAAGAACATAAAACTGAGAAGGGCTCTGCCCTTCCCTTCAGCGGAAGGAACGGCTGAAAATCTCGTGCATAACTCCCAAACACTGTCAGATACTGAAGGCCTAATGCATGGAAGCAGAGCACTGTCAGAGAGAGCGCAGAGGATGGGCCCCTTGGTTCGGAAGCACTGGAGACGTGGTTGAGAAGGGTTGGAGTTCTCGCACTGGAGTGAACCCTGGGGACCTGGATCAGGTAAAGGCTACAGGAGTGGAGGTGCCCCTGACAACTTCAGTTGCTGCGGGGAATCACTCAAGGGCTGCATTGACTTCAGATATCGACATTGAAAAATAAGTTTTAAATGCTATTTTTAAATTTATTTTGGCCTTTTGTTTCTTTCCTGACTTTCTAAGGATTTATTTATTTTTGCTTTCTTAATGTATAGTGTCATTGGTCCACTTTCCTTCGTCTTTGGTTTGTCAAATCTGTTCTTGAAATGGTCCCTAAATTTAAGCAGGGTATACTAAAGGTCATATGTAGATTCTCATGGCCCAAGTGTAATTTTATTCAGCTTCAACTTGAACTTGTATTTTAGTAACTGTTATTCACAACCATTTTTGGCCACTGGCTTTATTCTGACTGATGATACTGGGCACCTCTACTGTCTTTTTCCACAAATATAGTTGATTGGTTACTGTTTATTCTATCTGGTAAGCCCCACATCTGTAGTCACTGTTAATATTGTTGACAAGGGTAATTGCAGTGAATAAGTTATTAACCTTCCAAAATTCTATAGTCATTTCTGGCATCAATTCTATCATTAAGACCATATTTTCCAAATTGTTCTCTTAATAGTTTCTAACTTTTGCATTCAAATGATTAGCACTTGCCAATGCATTATGGTTTCACATATGATTCATTTAGATAGTGGGATTTGGGAACAGTGTATAATTTCTTTATCTTTGAATTAGTGGTTATTTGAATAATTATCTCACAGTTTAGGATGTTAGATGTCCAAATTCAGGTTCTAGCATACAGGAAGGCTTTCCCTCTCTCTGCTGGTTTTGGAGAAAGGGCCTTACCTCCTTTCAAATGTGTAGGCCCCGGAGGACACATCCCAGTGAAACTCTCCTTCTATCAGATCCCTGTCATGGCCTAAGTAAGGGTGTCGCATCCCATTGTAGCCCTCTTCTAAATTATTATTGGATACACCATGGGGAACGATCACACTATATAAAATAAAAATGAAATCACTGAGAATTCTGGTCCATCCAAGTTGACGTATATTTTTGGAGGATGCAATTTTTCCCAGGACCAGCGCGTGGTATCAGATACTACAGTGAGAAAAGTACACACGTCAATGATAGCATGCAGGAGCTACAAGGACAAGTCAAGCATGATGTAGAACAGCAGTTCTCAACCTGTGGGTCACGACCCCTTTGGGGGTTGAACGACCCTTTCACTGGGGTCGCCCAATTCATCACAGTAGTAAAATTACAGTGATGAAGTAGCAATGAAAATAACTTAATGGTTGGGGGTCACCACCACATGAGCAACTGTATTAAAGGGTCACGGCGTTAGGAAGGTCGAGAACCACTGATCTAGAAGATAGTGAGGTAAGGTGATGAAATGTATGGCAGAGAAAGAAGTCAGAATGATTAGACGTTTATTTACATTGAGTAAATTAATTTGTTGATTGATCAAGTAATATACTTAGGACAATTGAATTTGTAATAATTGAATCCACCAAGAAGTAATTTAAAACATAGAGTGGAGCCTGGTGCCTTAGTTTGCTAGGGTTGTCATAAAAGAAATGCCACAATGGATAGCTTTAAAGAATCATTTCATCTTCTAATGGTTTTGGAGACTCAACGACCCAAACAGCCTCAACCATACGTATTCTTCTGTGAGCTATCTGAGGAGTTTGTTTGCGTAGAGATGGCTTTCACATGATGTCTGTCTTTCCCCTGTGTCTGTGCCTCTGTGACTATTGCTTTTATAATTCATCAGTGATGAGAATTTAGGACCCTCTCTACTCAGGCATGGACTCGTTTGCATATATGAACAAAAGCCTCCTTTTTTCCCAAACCAGACCACTACTACAATTCCGTATATAGTCACTAATGAATCTTAAGGACAGACGCACCTGAATGCTCAAAGTGAAAGCTTGATCTCCGACCACTCTTGTGCAGCAGATTTGCCCTTTGCACTCTGTCTTTGGATCTCTTGACTGCTGCTTCCGTGAGCATTGGTTGTGGAGCCAAGCAAAGCGAAATCGTTGACAACATGAATCTTTTCCATCTACAAAAATGTCAGTTCTGAGAATTTCATTTTCTTTACACTGAGTTTCAATCCATACTGAAGGCTCCAGCCTTTCATTTTCATCATCCGGTGCTTCAGGTCCTGCTTGCTTTCAGCAAGTAAAGTCGTGTCATCTGCATGTCTCAGTTTGTTAACAACCCTTCAATTCTGGAGCCTCGTCATTTTTCATATATTCTAGCTGCTCAGATTGGCTGCTGAGCATCCAGATTGAATAATAATGGTGAGAGAGCACACACCTTTCCTGACTTTAGACCATGTCATATTCTCTTGTTCAGTTCGAACTATTGTCTCTTGATCTGTGTACAGATTCCTCATGATCATAATGATATGTTTTGCAATCCCCAGGCTTCTCAATGCTATTCATAGCTTGCTATGATCCACAGGCATGAGTGCTTTGCATGTCAATAAACATTTTGAATTCTCTTCAGCAACATTTACTTTTTTTGTGATGTTACTGTTATTGTTTGATAATTTCCCCATTCTCTTGGGTCAGCTTTCTCTGGAATGAGAATAAACATAGACTTTTCCCAGGCAGTTAGCCGAGTAAATGTCCCCCACGTTTCTTGACATGGAGGCGTGAGTGCTTTTAGTGCTCCAGCAGCTTGTTGAAACATTTCAGTTAACATTCTGTCAATTTCTGGAGCTTTGTTTTTTTGTTGTTGTTGATGGTGCCTTCAGTGTGGAAGACTCTGCCGTGTGAATGAGTCAGTTTTTCCATTCTACATGGTATAAGAGTGAGCCCTCTCAGAAACAAGAAGCATATCCTGAAACCATGGAGAAAGAGCCAGCAGTGGCATGCGTGTGAGATCTTCGCTGAAGTAGCTGTGACAGCAGAGGCACCAGAAGCCAAGGCACTGAGGCCATGAAAGAGAGCGGGGAGCTGTACTGAAAGCAGGAGGTTGAGTGGAGGACCGACATCCAGGTCCATAGAACCAGGAAGAGGCCAATGGATCGCAGGACCAAACGGCTGAAGAACAGAGAGAAACATGATTGCCAGCATGGCTGAGAAGAGATATTGAAGACAAAAAAAAAAGCACTCTACCCCTTAGCATTTTAAGCTTAGCTTTCTTCATAAATCCCACAATCATGAGTGTTTTCTGTGAGTTCTGTGCTGCCATTCCCACAAATCATCCAATTCAGTCGAAAAGGATAGTGATGTGCAGGGATGGTTGGTATTGCAATAAGGTAAAGAAAGATGGATGGTAAAGGCCTGCTTCATCTCTCCCTTATGCAATTGATCTGGGACTGGTGTGGGGTGAAATTTTCCTTCTACTTTGTTTAGCTAGTGGGGGGAAGACATGCTCCCCATGCCATTTCTTCATATTAGGACAGCTCTCCCTGCATAATGCAGCCACGATAAAACCTGACAAGACACCACCCTAAGCACATTATTAAGAGGAACATTTCAGGTAGTTAGATGTATTGATATCATCTGCCTTCATATGCAAGGCACTGTAACACAAAACTCAGCATGCCGTCTGTGGTATCTCGGTCGAGAATGCATGCCCTGGTTATGAAGAAATGCTCTCCACACAGCCAGAGGGTCATGTCACAGAATAAAAGGTTTGCAATATTTCAAGACCATTATAAACGAAAGAGACGTGGATAGATGAAACAGCTGTTGCAAATAGAAAGAGAATTATGTCATGAAAATTTAAAGAAATCCTGCCTTCTGGAAAGGATCTCAGACCAAAAATGGAGAAAAATACATTGATGATATGAGTGATAATATTAAAATGGCATCTAAACATTCAAAATAGAATGTGTCAATTCATTCATTTAATTACTGGAGGAGCTTTTGGAAGAGTACCCCTGCTTGAAGAAGGTGCACAATGCAGAATCTTAGTGACTCTAGTCATCATATCAGAAAAAAATATTGTATCTGTCTATCATGTATCTATCTATGAAAGTACAGTATGTCTTCTTATCTTTACCTTAGGGAAGCCTTGAAATTATTTATTAATTTTTTAATTTCACATTTAACTTTTAAAGAGTTTTATTGACATATAAATAATATGTAATTTATTGTGCAGTCATCCCACAATCCACAGCAGAAGGTTTTCTTCTCATACTTATTGTTGTTAATGCCCCATTTCCCTCTGCCAAGACCATTTCATTGTTAGATGAAATCTCATGGATTCGAACTCACAGTAACCCTACGCCCAGAAGGAAAAAGTCTGCGGTCCTGTGCAGTGCTCACAATTGTTCTTGTCTTTGAACCCCTGTGTCAGTCTGTCCTTTTGAGGCCTTCCTCTTTTTCACTGCCCCTGTGCTTCACTAAACCTGATGTCCTTCTCCAAGGATTGGTCTCTCCCGACATGTCCAAAGCATATAAGATGTAGTCTCACCATGCTAGCTTCTAAGGAACGCTCTGGCCGTACTTCTTCCAAGACAGATTTGTTTGTCCTCTTGTCAGCCCTTGGTACTCTCAATATTTTTTGCCAACACAAAAATTCAAATGTATTGATTTTCTCTGTTCAATGGACAACTTTCATATGCATACGAGGCAATAGAAAATACTCAGAAACACCTTAGTCTTCAAAGTAACAGTCCTGCATTGCAATGCTTGGAAGAGGTCTTGTGCAGCAGATTTACCCAATGCAATGCATCATTTTATTTCTTGACTGCTGCCTCCGTGAGCACAGATTGTAGATCCAAGCAAGCTGACAGCCTTCAAGCCTTCCTCACTTGAAGTGCTTTAGCAACGCTGCTAATCAGCCTTCCTCCAATCCTGATGCCACATTCTTAGTCACATAAGCCGGCTTTTCTTAATATTTGTGCAGCACACAGATTGAATATCATGGCGAGAGGATACCGCCCTGACCCACCCCTTTCCTGACTTTAAGCCACGCAGTACTAGCCTGTTCTGTCCTCACGACTGCTTCTTGATTCATGTACAAGTTGCACATGATCACAGTAAGTGTTCTGGAATTCCCATTCTTCTCAAGGCTATCCATGGTGTGTTATGATCCACACAGTCAGCAAGCCATGCACTTAATGTTAGGTTGGCTTAAGATAAAGTATGATTTAGTTTTTTCAAGGTTAAGTAAATGTATTTAACCTAAATAAGTTCATTTTCATGGCATCAATATTTGTTGACAGTCCTGATCAACAAATTTATTCCACAATAACATAAAGCAACATGAACACTAATTTAAATGGGCATTTATGTAGAACTTTGAGGAAATACTTTAATTCATGATCTGATAAGAACTAATACCCTGTTTCCCTGAAAATAACACAGTGTCTTATATTAATTTTTGCTCCCAATTATGTGCTAGGTCTTATTTTCAGGGGATGTCTTATTTTTCCATGAAGAAGAATACATTTCACATTTATTGTTTATTGTTTTATTAAAAGAGACCTCGCACTTCCTGTCTACTCCTGCTGCGCTGCGGTCAGCAATGACCTGCACAGCGGCGCCTGCTGTTTTGGTCCAGAATCCAGAGTTACGGTAGCTTCGAGGGGCCTTATTTTCGGGGAGGTCTTATTTTTGGGGGGATGCCTTATATTTCAACGAGAGGCAAAACTGTAAGTAGGTCTTATTTGGGGGGGATGTCTTACTTTCAGGGAAGCACGGTAACTGGTAATTCACTGCCACCAAGCTGCTTCTAACTCCTATAGACCTAGAGGATGGAGTAGAATTGCCTCTGTGAGTCTCAAGACTGGAACGCTACAGGAACAGAAAGCCTATAGGTAGTTGTCATAAATAAAATATTATAATGGCATTGGGTCTTGGTCTCCAATGGCATCTCTATGGAAATATGAAGAATGTAGGACACACAGGATAACACTGTCACAGGGAGTGACATGAAAATCACTCTACAATTATTGTGCAGTGTTTCAGGAGAAAAGTATTTCTTTATGCAAAGATCCTTATAGTTATTCACCAATATCTCTAGCTTACTTGCATCAATGTATCATCCAGGCTAAAACTCAAAGTAAAAACTCTCTACCATGGACTCATAGCGGCCGCCTATGGGTTTCTCAGACTATAACTGTTTACAGGAGTAGAAAGCAGTCTTTCTCCCATGCAGCTGCTGGTGAATTTGAACTGCCAACCATGGGGATGGCAGCTCAGTGCCTGACCACTAGACCATCAGGATGCTATCCAAGGATAAAACGCCATACTAATTTATATTTTGAACCCTGTACTGCACTATGCGCTGGTGGTGCTTTCAGGAAAGTGCTGGGTGTTTACGTCCAGTTATCAGTTTCAGCTGCCAGCTGCTCTCCTGACGAATAATGAGAAGCGGCTCTCATAAGAATTACAACCTCGGAAATCCCATAGAGAGTCCTATCAGCTTTACTCAACTCACTGTCCATGGGTTTTTGTTTGTTTTGTGTTGTTGTTGTTTTTAGAATTCATTATGAAAGAACTGTCATCATTACCATTTAAATAATACTTTCCTTTGCACATACAATAAGCACCTATGATTGCTTCCTTTGCTGTTAGTCTTTTGATGTTGTTGACTTTATCACATTTTCTAGTATTTTAGCTATAATAGTGTGTCAATTAATTTATCTGAACTAAATCAATTATTTTTTAAAGAATGATGACAAAATAAGGAGGGAAAAAGTTTAAAGTTTTTCTATAATACTCATGCAAATTTTATGGTGAAAGGATTTGACAAAATTTGGGCATTTGTATTTTTATAATCTAAGAAACACTCACTGCATTTATTATGTCTTGTCTTACTATCAATTTGATAATGAATGTTCCCGGAGATTCTGTCTGGTCTGGTTTGGAAGGACATCCATGGGTAGGCGTGACACCAACCCTAGTGGTATGATCTCCTTTATAGGCCTGTGTTTGCATAGAAGGGGTATTTCTGGTACTAAAATTAATGAAAGTTACTTTTAAAATATGAAACCTTGAATTTTTCTGCAGAAAATACTCAACTTTTACACAAAATTTAGAAATAGAAAGGGAAGTCTCTCAACTAAAATCAAACAAATTCTGCTCTTGGTCAACATACATATTCAACAAACAAAAAACTTGTTCACATGTGTAAGATATTGAAAATGGTAAAAAAATAAATTCATTGCTGTCCTTTAAATCACCTGATACTCGTTAGCACACATCACCGAGTTGTTTAAAGAGAGCAGGAAATTGCTACGTGTATGTCACCACTCCCCCAGGCCTTTCTCTTCTCTCAAAGGAAAGCAGTCCTACTGAGCAAAAGGCTCAAAGCCAGGGTGCACTGATTGCGTCTCAGGTAAAGTAAATGCTGTTCACTTTTTGTCAGCCCTTCGTTCAGGACGCTTTCAGGTGGTTTCAGACCTGTGGATTTTCTTACTCACTTTCAAGCCCAAGAAGCCAGGAAAAAACCAGTATTTTTCTTGCTTGTCCTTGACTTTTTTGAAACATTGTTTGCCTAAGGTTTGATTTACTTTTAAATCCATGATGTTCACATGTATGTTAACAACTTTCTCTTGAGTAATTTTTCTACTTGCAAAATCTATCCTTTTCGAGTATTGAAACCATTCTTCACCTGCAGAGCACTAAGAAATATCTAGCCTACTTTACTCTTGAAAATATGCCTGTAATTCAGTGAAAACACCCGGTTATGAAGTCCTTCTCTGATAAGCCATCAGATCTTTTTATTTAGCTGAAGATTTATCTTCTTTGTCCACATTTTCATTCATTTTTTAACCTTTTTCCAGTGAATTGATCTTTGATTAAGTCATTTTGTAGCAATATTTTGAGCTTTATTTTTCCATCATGATCTCTGTAAACAAAGCAGTACATTGTAACAATGAAAGGATGCTGTTTCCTTCTTTTTGCCTTACTTGTTTTATATGGAAAAGACAGATGTTTGGTTTCTAGGTCTGGAGATTAAAATATTAAATATTTTTTTATATCTGCTTATCTCAATTTTGTTGCAACAGAGGTTTACTTTAATTTCACTAACATTTACGGATCTTGAAAATGCAGGGATGGCATGTCATGAACATGGGTTTATGTCCTGCCATCACACAGAGAGATGGTTGGTTCTCACTTTAGTACACAAAGCACCTTCAGTTCCATGCTGATTCTTCATATCGGATGGAAATGGACCTTTGGGACTGTCATTTATCTTGGAATTCTATTCATTGTAGTTTTACAAGCAGCTATTATTAAATAATCACAAATTGCATAACTTTTTCCATTCTTGTGCAATATTTACTCCTTCTAAATAAATTAATTTTCTTTGTGTGTCTGCCAAATGTGACTTTAAAAACAAGCTATGCTTTGCTAGTTTCAAGATTCTAATAGTCCTTTAAAATATGAGGCCCCCCTCCACAAAAAAACAGATTTTTTTTTCAAAGCTATGTATTACTTTTTTTTTTTTACAAAACCACCTTATCATCTTCAAAGTAATCACCAATACCCTTAATCCATGTGTCAAATCTGTGATTCCAGTCTTGGAAACATTTTTCAAACTCATCTGTTTGGATGACTGACAGCACGTCCCTCGTTTTATTCACCTTTTCCATGTCATCAAATCGCTGTCCTCTCAAGTCCCTCTTCATCTGCAGAACCAAAAATAAGCTGCATGGACCAAGGTCAGGTGAGTCAGGTGCATGCAGTCAGAGTGGCATGCTGTTTTTGGTCCCAAACGGCACACTGAGATGGCTGCACAGCAGGTGCATTGTCAAGGTGGCCAAACCAGTCCCTTCAGCCACAAATCACGCCTTTTTTGTCGCACACTGTTACTCCATCTTTCCAGAACCTCTAAATAGAAAGCTTGATGAACAGACGGACCTGGTGGAACAAACCCCAAATGCACAGAGTCGACATTTTCACCCATTAGGGAAATTGACAGACGTCCAGAATCAGGTTTGTCATTAATCGATAGTTCAGCTTTTTGGCCATGAGAAAACCACTCGTACACGAGTTTTCCCTATAGCACTGTCCTTATAAGCTGTGTTCAACATCAAAACAGTTTCTGCGACATGTTTCCCTAGCAGAAAACAAAATTTCACAGCTGCACTCTGGTCTCTTAGATTGGCCCTCACAAAAACGAGGTTCAAGCAACACTGCTTTTCTGAACTGTGACCAGAGAAAGCCTTCCAGGTGATGCCACTGGGAGCCCCAACTCAGAGCGTGCTGCTTGAAGCTTACCTGGTGGGAAAAATGTGAACTATGAAAGCTTTGCTCCTCCCAGTGCAATGTTGGTGTGTATGCTTTTTGGGGGGGTGGGGACCCTCTCGTAAGTATCACCATTTTCGGTCAAAGAAATGCCTCGGGGGTCAGATCTTCTCTTGCTCTTGGAGACGGCATTGCTTTATGTGGGTTTGGTGCAGAGCACCCTCGAACACAAACAAGAACAATTTGGATCACCCACCCATGCTAAGGAAAGTAAAAATGAATTCATTACATAGCCATTATTCTTTTCTTTATTTTGTCGAAATAGTATAGTGTCATGATTCAGAAACTTGTAAATTTTAGTCTAAATTTATGAGAATCTTCCATATATCAAGGAATAGACTTTTCTTCATTTCTATCAAAATTCATATTTAAAAATCACTATATTAGACTATCAGAGCAATGTAAGCACAACCACTCACAAAACGTAAAATAAAAGAAACTAAAAACTAATATTTAAGAAAAAACCACAAGTAAATATAAAGAATGTTTAATATAATGGTTCATGTCTAACCTACATATTTGCATGATTAAATGTTTGATTAATTCAAATCAATTCAATATTAATTGTTTAATTTTTCACACCAGTTCATCATGCAGCACTTCTTTATCTGTGACTACCTACATAGAGTTAGACAGACTTCACAAGTTTAGGGTCAAAAGTTTCTAAACCACAAGTTCTGCCCAAGGCTTTAAACACTAGCTGGGTGTGTGGTAGCCCCATGACACCCGTGTTCTCACCCGATGACTCTCATGATTCCCTGTGCTCAAGAATTCCCTAGAATCATTCACAGAACTCAGAGAAGTCATATGGTTAAGGTGTTCTTCATTCTAGCAAAAATGAGGTCATGCAGGAGAAAATATGGAAGGTTTCCCAACACATAGATTCCATATTCAATTGACCTTGGATTTGACTGTGTAGGACATAAAAAACTGTGGATAATACTAAGGAAATATTAATTCCACCTTGTGCTAATGCTGAATCTGTACATAGAACAACAAGCAATCATTCAAAGAGACAAGGGAAATAGTGACTGCTTCAAAACCAGGAAAGGTGTAGGCCTGGGTTGGATCTTTTTTACCATGTTTCTTCAGTCATTGTACTGAGCAAATGATATAAGAAACTGGACTATAAGGTGGAGAGCGGGTCATCAGACTGGAAGAAGGCTCAGTAACAACTCACAGTATGTACACGCCACCACCTTATTTGTTGAAAATAAGGAAAATTTGGAGATTTTATGATGAATAACAGACTACAGCCTGAAGTATGGGTTACAACTCTACATAAATAAAACCAAAATCCTCAGAACTGTACCAATATGTAACATTACAATAAATGGAGAAGAGATTGAAGTTTCTAAGGATTTTGTTTTTCTTGGGTTTACCATCAGAGCTCATCGAAGCGGCAATCAAGAAATCAAAGCATGGATTGCACTGGGGAAATCGTCACAAAATACCCCTTTAAAGTGCATAGAATAAAGATGACACTGAGGGCTAAGGTGCACTTGATCTAGGACATGGTATTTTTCAGTCCCCTGATATATTTGTAAAACCTTGATAATGAATAAGGAAAACTGAAGAAGTGATATATTTGAATTATGGTGTTGGCAAAAATTATGCTTCTTAGAAGTGAGGTGGCAAGAATTTTCTCACGAACATTGGGACCACTCTCAGGAGAAGAACATCATGTTTAAGAACTAGAGGAAGACACTTAATGAGATGAATTTACCAGTGGCAGGAGCGATGGGCTAAAAAAGAGTCCATGTGAGGATGGCACAGGACTGGGCAGTGTTTCCCTCTGTTCTACATGGGATCATTATGGGTCATTTATTTCCAGCACCTAAAAGCACAACATGAGCCCATGTTCTGAGGATAGGCTAGAATTTTCACCTCCCTGTCCTCAATGCGAGTCACCTCATTAGCAAATACTTTCAGGTATAGTTTGAAAACTGTATCAAAGCCACTTCAATCACTGGACAAATTCCTGGATAAAATTGGATTAGAAAAAAGTATTATATAAATGCTAAATTGTGATTTTTATATTTGTGTAACACTTGTGTAATTATATGACAAAGTGCATGGAAATTCAGGAGTAAAGAGACACTCTGTTTGCTATTTACTCTAGTTATTCAAAAGAAAATACATAATAAATGGAATAAAATATTAATGGTTGAAAACTCTGGATAGACGTTATAAGGATATTACTTATGTTACCTCAACAAATGTTCTGTATGTTTTTATTAATGTCCAAATAAATGTCACAATGAAAGCAAATGTCCACATATTATGAAGACAAAAAATTCTAACGGTTCTCTTATTTTTGAGCATGCTTCTGTGTGACCATATAACGTACTAAATTACCTGGAATCAAAGTAATTATGAATATTATTATATCCATTTTAAAATATAGGATTGCATTGTTAATTTATCTACAGTATTAAGCCTGGATTATTTCTTTTTTTTAATTAATATCAACTTTAATAGATCTTCAAGAGAGATGTTATATGTAAATACCTTATTATGCTTTCTGATTTTTCTCTTTTTTTAAATCATTTTATTAGGGGCCCATACAACTCTTATCACAATCCACACACACATCAATTGTGTAAAGCGCATTTGTACATTCATTGCCCTCATCATTCTCAAAACATTTTCTCTCCACTCAAACCCCCCGCATTAGGTCCTCATTTTTCCCCTCCCTCCCCGCTCCCCCCTCCCTCATGAGCCCTTGATAGTTTATAAATTGTTATTTTGTCATATCTTGCCCTGTCCGTCTCCCTTCACCCACTTTTCTGTTGTCCGTCCCCCAGGGAGGAGGTCACATATAGTTCCTTGTAATCGGTTCCCTCTTTCCTATCCACTCTCCCTCTACCCTCCCTGTTTCGCCACTCACACCACTGGTCCTGTAGGGCTCATCCGCCCTGCATTCCCTGTATTTTCAGTTCCTATCTGTACCAGTGTACATCCTCTGGTCTAGCCAGACTTGCAAGGTCGAATTTGAGTCATGGTAATGGGAGCGGGGAGGAAACATTTAGGAACTAGAGGAAAGTTGTATTTTTCATCATTGTTGTTGCATTGCCCCCTGACTGGCTCATCTCCTCCCCGAGACCCCTCTGCAAGGGGATCTCCAGTGGCCTACTAATGGGCTTTGGGTCTCCACTCCGCACTCCCCCCATCATTCACTATGATAAGATTTTTTGTTCTGATGATGCCTTATACTGATCCCTTCAACACCTCGTGATCGCATAGGCTGGTGTGCTTCTTCCATGTGGGCTTTGTTGCTTCTGAGCTTGATGGCCGCTTGATTACCTTAAGCCTGGATTAGTTCACTGTTATGCTTCCTAACCCATTACCATTTAATGAATTCAAACTCAGAAGGATATTAGAGAGCAGAGTAGTACTGCCCCATGGGATTTCCATGGTGATAAATGTTTACAGAAGCAGAAAGTCCCATCTTGTTTCCAAAAAGCTATTGACTGCACTGCTGACCTGTTTCCCGGCTGAACACTGAAGCACTGCACTGCAGTGCTACGTCCCTCAGTGACGGGGATACGCGCCTAGCGTTACATCGGAAGCACTTTACAGAACCGGCTCAGAAACTCTGGTCAGTTCCACTCTGTCTTTCCCCGTCACTAACACTCGAAATCAAATTGATAGCAACAGGTTTGGGGGTTTGTTTGTTTGTTTGGGGTAAGCTGTGTTAAATTGTCAGTTTCTCACATTCCTGAGTGACTATTTAGAGGTGCTTCACTTTGTGGTCCATGGAGTCACTATCGTTGGAACAGACGAGAGTAGCGGTACATTGAGAAAGCCCCGGCAGTGAAGTGCTGGCTTTGATCTGCTAACCGCAGGGTAAGTAGTTGGACTCCATGAGCTTGCTAGGCAGGAGAAAGAAGGGTTCTGCCCTGTGAAGGTCGAAAGCCTCAGAAACCCATAGGGTGGTTCTCCTGTGTCTACAGGGTCCCTAGGAGTCAGGGTGGACTCCGTGGCTGGCAGTAATGCAAAAGAAATGAGAGATCAAAAACGGAAAAGAAATGAAAACGTGTCTTTTGAAAATAAATTAGTAAAATTATGAAATAACAAAATGGGCACTATCTCTGGAAGAATAAAAATAGAATTATTGGGAAAGATAAAGGCGCTGGAAGATCAATCCAGGATATCCATTACAAAAAGACATGGAGACAAATGAAAAGAACCAGTCTTGGGAAGCTGACAAATCACTGTGACATCGGAGAAGAACAAAAATAAAGAGACGGTTCCAAATGCTATTTCTCGACAGTGGCATGAAAGTTTAGATTTGAGAAAATAGTTACTTGGGATAGGATGATAATTGAATTATCATTAGCATTCTTATCAGTAATACTAAATATCAATGACAATGTGGTAATGTTTGCTGAGTTTAATAAGTGGCTATTTCAAACTAGGTATTATACACTCAATACCTTCCATTACATTTCAGTCAGAATAAAAGTATTTACAGATATGTCACTGTCCAGTGGTATGGACCTGCAGTGAAATGACCTGAAGAAATAGTGGCCAGTGGACTGAGGATCCAAAGGCAAATGCATTTGCAAAGTACAGCTTTATAGCTTAATGAGGCAAGGGTGCACAGCATGCTTAATGTAACAATAACCGTGATAAAAGTTCTCTGAGCACAAACAATTCCTTGGGACTAATCTTACCTTAACAAATGCAGCTGTGTCCGCAGTGTACATAGGGAATCTCAGAATGTGGGGACACATACAACCCAGTGTTCCAGGTTATACAGTGTCCCCAAACACCCCGGAGAGTCATCAGTAAAATCCAGTGACTCACTCTACAGATAGATGAGAAATCAGAGGATTTTCCCCATCTTTTAAACAGTGGTATATAACTCATATATCATACAATTCAATGGTTCAATCACATTGGAAGCAGTTGTACAATCATTACCGCTAACAGTTTTAGAACAATTTCTTCATTCTTGTACTCATCACTATTAGTTGCCCATTTGCCCCCAACTTCCCCTCTCAGACCCCAAGCAACCATTAATCTAGTTACTGTCTCTATATATTTACCTATCCTAGATTTCATATACAAAAAAACATTTTAAAAATGAACTAAAAACAGTAACAAAGTTACTAACAGATAAAAACCCTTAGTTGAAAAGACAGCAAAAACTATTAAATGGATCATAAGGGAGAACTTAAAGTGGATCATAAGAAAGATCATATACTAAGGTATTACATTTTAACCTAACTGCATCGCAATAATCCACCTTCCAATATGTTCCATATGATAGCAAGGCTATTCACATCCATGGTCTATGGTCAAAGGGGATTCACCAGAGGCTTAATCCCTTCCCATGTTTTCTTTAAATTGAAACTTTAAAATCTGTCAAAAGGCAGATCAAATGATGATACAACATCTTAACCTCACTATGTCTGCCATAACCAAAGCTACAATGCTCTCTGTCTGATAAAAAGGCGATCCACATCTCTCAACTATGATCAGAGGGGATTCACCAGAGATTTAATCCACATGTGGACCCTGAAAATGGATTTTGGATTTTATGGTCATCCATAGCTTTCTGCAAACCAGGTGTTCACAATTTAAGCTCTGATACCATTTCTCCTTCAGATTTGGATTTTATTATTTGCAATCCTTGGATCACATGGGATGATGTGCTTCTTCCACATGGACTCAGTTGGCACCTCACTTAGATGGCTGCTTGTTTGAAGACAAGCCTCTAAGACGCCCAATGCTATTCCTTCTGACAGCCAGGCACCACGTAGTCACCACATTTTGCTGTCACACTCATTCAGTGTGCTCTTCGTGAGGGTTGGCATCAAACAGGGACACACATTTTCCTTTTCATATTACTCAGAGAGATAGGCCTGGCGGAATGAGGACATGAAGCATGATGAAAGGATAGATAACAAGAAACTTGAAAGTATAGACCCAGTCCTTTGAGTAGCAGACCTAAAGATGGCATTCAATCCATACTGAAACAGAAAAAATAGTTTCCATAAGGGAGATATTTGGAAGTAAAAAAGAGATCCAAGGGATCCATTTTTTTTTTTTTTTTTTGGAATTTTAGAACCATGTCAGACAGGTAATACAATTTTAAAACAAAAAATAGACAAAAAAGTATTTTTAAAACTCAGGGATAAGAAGCTATACAATAAATAAATAATAAATACAGACCACTTTCTAAATTTGCAGAGGAAATATGCACACTGTCGTAGCAAAGTAAGCATTGCGTATTGATTTAGTGAAATAATGGCATGATTACATTTGGAAGATGAGTGAAGGAGATGGACATGGGCGTTGAAATAAAACTACTATAAAATCAAGAAAGCTAAATTCATTGTCATGGCTTCTTGTTGTTCAGTTCCATCCAATCCATAGGGACCTTATGCATAGTGGAAAGTAACACTGCCCAATCCTGCACCATCCTCACAAGTGTTCCTTTATCACGCACATCGTCATAGCCACTGTGTTGATACTTCTCGTCAAAGGCATTTTTCCTTCTTGCTACCCCTCTACCTTCCCAAACTTGATGTCCTTCACCACGGACTGGTCTCTCCGGACAAGACGTACAAAACATGTGAGATAAAGTCTTGCCATCCTTGCCTCTAAGCAACTCTCTGGCCATACTTCCAAGACAGATTGGCGTATCCTTTTAGCAGTTAGTGGTACTTTTAATATTCTTCACCAGCACCACAGTTGAAATGCATGGATTATTCTTCCATCTTCCTTCTTCATTATCCAACTTTCACATGCATGTGAGGTGATTTGAAAACATCATGGCTTGGGTCAAGTGCATTTTGTCGACAAAGTAACATTCTTGCTTTTCAATACCTTAAAGAGGTCTTGTGCAGCAGGTTACCTAAAGTGATGTGTCTTTTGATCTCTTGACTGCTGCTTCCATGAGCATTAGTTGTGGATCCAGGCAAAACAAAATGTTTGATAACTTCAACTTGGACTCTCAGTGACCCTATATATAGGGTTCCAGCAACTCCGAACCATGAAGCTTGAGATTCACAGACAAAGAGCCCACAACACCACCAGGGCTTCTACTCTGTACAGTAGGAAACTAATGAATCAAAATTAGAAGCAGGTGTATTCAGTTTTGGAATATGGAATTAAAAAATAAATGGAGCAGGGAGTTTTGCATTGTATGAAAAGCTCTTTTATTTAAAAATAATAGCATTTGTACTTTGAAACCTTTCAAACTGATTTTCCATATGCAGTAATTACTCACCTAAAAATTTTGCATTTTCTCCTTTTATAATGTATTTGTTTACACTCATTTTTACAGTACCAAGACAGAAGTTAATTTTATATAAAAATTATGTCAATGAATAAAACACTTAGGGTATAGCTGTCTGAATCACTTTGGGCAATACTCTTTCCCAAACTTAAATGACTTTGCTTTCCTATATTAAAAACCTCCCTGTCTTGTCTGGCTCTTTATAATATGAATGCCAGCTGTTGTGATGCTTTGGTTTCACTTTTAAAAACTAATTATGAAATATTCTATGCCACAGAAGGCAGTAACTGTCCTCAAGGTGCAGATCCATAGCATTTCCTTCTGGAACATGAAACGCTTTCTTGAAAAATGAAGGCAATTTCTTGCTTAAATATATTTCAGGAGATAACACATCAGGAAAAAAGATATCTGATTTGCATCAGACTCACAAACTTTGCTGGCGTCATTGTGCAGCGTATTCATCAAGCTGAGGCCTTCATAGAGATTCCAAGAGCAAACTAAGAAACAAAATTCTCAAAAGCACAGTGTTGTCAATCTGTCTTGTCCAGGGTCTTCCTTCCTCTTTGCCTCTGTCCCTCCACTTTACCACGCATGATGTCATTCTTTAGGGATGCATCTCCTCTGATAAAGTATCCGAAGTATGTGAGATGAAGTCTCACCATCCTTGCTTCTAAGCAGCATTCTAGCTGTACTTCTTCCAAGACAGAATTGTTTGGGTTTTTAAGCAGTCCGTGGTACTTTCAGTATTCTTTGCCAGCACCACAATTCAAGTGCATGCATTATTCTTCAGTCTTCCTTATTCAAGGCCAAACTTTCACATGCATATGAGGCAACTAAAAATATCAAGGCTTGGGTCAGGTACACTTTAGTCCCCAAAGTAACATCCCGACTTTCAACACTTTAAAGAGGTCTTGTGCAGCATATGTACACAGTGAAATGCTTTATTTGAGCTCTTAACAGCTGTTTCCATGAGCACTGATTATGGATATAAGCAAGTCAAAATCCTGACAACTTCAATCTTTCTTAGTTTATTATGATAAGTGACGTTAAAATATTTTTTAACTACTGCCATTAAGTATATTGGGACTCATAGTGATCCTACAATAGGATTTCTGAGTCTCTAGAACTTCATGAGAGCAGGCAGCCTCCTCTTCTCCAGGGAGTTGCTGGTGGGTTTGAACTGCCAACCTCATTAAGAGCCCAACTCTGTCTGAACACATAGTTCCTTTATGTGACCTTGAGGAGGACTTATTTCATTCTGTTCTAGTTTACTCATGTGAGAAATGAGAATACTCATTCCCATCTTCTCTACCTATACTGAAGGTTATGGCTAAATCCTTTGTCTCTGCGGCTGCCGCAGCTGAAGACCCCAATTCATGGAGGATAGTCTTTCCTTTTACTTTCGTAACTAGCCGTTTGGATTAAAGATATTGATCAACTTTACTATACTCATTGCAAAACTCACATTCTCAACAGGGTTTTTGTTTGTTTGTGTGTTTGTTTATTTTTTTCTGAATGCTAGTTAACAGATGGAACATCACTAAGTCTCCAAGCTGGGGGGAAAGGGGCGATGACTGCATCGACATCACCAGTAGATGGATAGCAGCGAAGCTTAAAGAGATGACATTATGAGGAATTCAAGGTATGGCCACAGAGGAATCTAACTACATTCTTTATAGCCTTATAATATGCCTTTATAGACCATTCTATATAAGCTGCTGCTATGAAGCAATAATATCAGCTGAGAATAAATGTCAGATAGCTGACTGCTTTGAAACCAATACTCAGGTTATTATATAAATTCTATATCTGAGAAATTTTTTGTTATTTAAACTCATTTTTCTGATGGCAACATAGTGTACAACTATATGTTGAACAGGGACACCTGCTTATGCTGGAATTGCCCATTTACTCATATTACTTGCACATGTATTTTAATTTTCACTTTCATTTTAACATTTTAATTTTCTATAAAATATTTAAATATATTTACAATGTTCCACGTGGTTAAGATTTAGGAGGAAAAGTAAAAGAACTGGAAAAAAAAAACACCCAAACCTGCCAATTTATTATGCCACC
This sequence comes from Echinops telfairi, assembly GCF_000313985.2. NCBI lineage: Eukaryota > Metazoa > Chordata > Mammalia > Afrosoricida > Tenrecidae > Echinops > Echinops telfairi. The sequence goes on from NW_022103920.1 coordinate 52,486,401, forward strand.
AGTAGTTAAAGCCAGTGTCAGTGAATCAACAGGTAATTCCAGGTTTATTGGAGTGGAATTAATCTCTGTAGGGCTTTCAATGACTGGCTATTGGGAAGAAGATCTGCCACGCAGGTCTTTTAAAGTGAACTCAAACCTACAACCTTCTGAGCACATTAACTATTTGGACAGCCTACAGACACTTATGATGTTGTAGTCTCCCAAATATAAACATCTATTCTCAATGACTTAGTTACATTCAGAGAAATACTCTGTTTTCACAGTGCCCTTCCTTCTCTTTATTCCCACCCAAATGACCTTGAACAGGAAATCTGGAGTTCTTCAGTATTTTTTATTAGTCAGTGATAAGGAGACATTGGAGCTACTTTTGTTTCTCATTTCCCCCTTGTCTTGCTATGTCACAACTGCTGTAGTCCAGATGCTATGCCGGTGATCAGTCCGATATCACTCCCTGACTGGTCTTTGGAGTAAATCATACTGTGTCTATTTCTGGAAGTCATGGTACACGCTATTTGTCTCCAATAGTAACATTTTTTAACCTGATACAATCTCTCAACAAGCCTTTTCGTCTGCCCATTTCTACCTGAAGCTCCTGGATCTCCTGGTTTAGCGTCTCCTCCCGTTCTCTGAGCTCCAAGGGTAGGGGCAGAGACTCACCTAGTGAGCTCTCTCCAAACTGGTACTGCTGTCCTTTGGTTCTGTACCATGCTGACTATCAGGTTTGTGAACTTGCACTTATTAGAAATTACTTAAATTATTTACACTGTTTTTGCTAGTCCTCAAATACCAGTAAGATAGCATATCATCTCTTCATATTTATAAATTATTAATTAATTTGTTAACCTAATGATGAAGCTAATACATTGTGTGCTGGAAAAAGACAAAGGATAGGAAATCATAATAAAGGTAAAGAATCGATTCAATCAATATATGATTTGTGGTGGAAAGGGGGAACCGATTACAAGGATCTACATGTGACCTCCTGGGGGACAGACAACAGAAAAGTGGGTGAAGGGAGAAATCAGACAGTATAAGATATGACAAAATAATAATTTATAATTTATCAAGGGTGCATGAAGGAGGGGGGAGCAGGGAGGAAGGGGGAAAAATGAGGAGCTAATGCCAGAGCCTTACATGGAGAGCAAATGTTTTGAGAATGATGAGGGTAACAAATGTACAAATGTGCTTTATACAATTGATGTATGTATGGATTGTGATAAGAGTGTATGAGCCCCCAATAAAATGATTTTATATATATATATATATATATTCCAAGTGTGAGCTCATTGACATGAATCAATTATAGAATATGGTGAAAAGTATATGTAGCACTAGCGAAGGCTGAGTGAAATTATATAAACATGATGTTTAGGTATATGGAGTGATTGAGGAAGTCTGATGTTGGTCGTTACTGTTCATATTGTCAAGAATTTTCTTAAGATATAATAGAAGTCATGAATTTGATGATGATCCCATCACGGAGAAAGAATTATGTCATTTGACAAAAGGGTATGAAGAGATTGGAATGAAAATATTAAGAGTACCAGAAGAATGTAATGTAATTAATTATAATACAGGAACCTAAGAAATATTCTAGTGAATTGGGAAAGTTAGAAACAGCACATTCAACAGTGAAAAAGTCTGGAGAAGAAAGTAAAATTTAGCCAAAGCAAAGAATTAGGTTTATTTCTTATGGAAAAATTTGGGAATACAAGAAAATAGAGTTTAATGGAATGCTATTACCTTGGAACTCCTTGGGGGGAAAAGCAGTAAAGATTAGGGAGAATCGAGTAGGGAGTAGCTTACTAGGATAGCGGTACTAATATATAGATTTCAGGAAGTGGATTTTTTAAGTGGTTAAGAAGGCAAGAGTACAGGACAGGATTAATAGTGGCAGGAAATTGATAAGGAAGAAGAAAGGAAATCTGGATGGTGATTGAAGAAAATGCTTCTATTATTGTGTGGTAGAATTGGCCCTTTGGTGACAAGTTATTTTAAATAAGTCCTCAAAGATTTGCATTAGGAATATGTAAATTAGCATTGCTTTTGTAAGTGATAGGTTTATGAATTAAAGGGAGGTAGCTATTAAATTTTCTTAAACCACATGCATTTTTCTAGAATGAAAACATATATCAATGCTCAACAAGCATTATTGATTACTAGTTATTGACTTAAACAGTTAAAATGTGTCTTTATATAGCAAATGAAAGTAGATTCAAGATACATTTATATGCAGGGGTAGTCATGGGCCACTTAAAAACACTAGTAACTTTATGACACGCAATGCAAGTCATAAATACTTTAAAGATAATCTGGCATGATTCATTATTCTAATGAGTTCCAGACTCTGAGGTACGAAAGTTGGTGTCCAAAAGTTCTAAACGGAGACACTCAGGTAAAGTGACTTCTGAAGGTTTTATGTCCGTGGGGTGCTACAGAGTGGAGTCCAACTCAGGCAAGCCTGTGTACAAACGACAATTCAATCCCAGGTCCTGTGCTACTCACACACTTCCTGTTGAGGTCACTGTCCAGTCTACCTAACTGAGAGTCTTCCTCTTTTTCACTAGCCTTCCACCAAGCCGGAGAGACCACTGGTCTCTCCCGATAACAAGTTCAAAGTGTGTGAGATGAAGTTTCGCCATTCTCTCTCCCAAAGAGCTGAAATTCTTCTAAATTCTTCTAAAACTGTCTTGCTTGTTCTTCTGGAAGTGAGAGCACTTTAGATAGTCTTCGTCCACACCATAATTCAAGTCCATCCATTTGGGTTCAGTCTTCCTGATTCATTGTCCAGCTTCCACACACATATGATTGGAAATACTGTGGCTTGGTTGTGTCAGACACAACTCAGTTCTCGAAGTGACATCCTTTCTCCTCAAAACTGAAGAGTTCCCGGGCAGATTTTCCCAGCACAATATACGTTTTTATTTCTCGACTGTTGTTTCCATGAGCATTGGTTGATTGTGGATCCAAATAAAATGAGATCCTTGACAACTCCCATCTTTTCTCCAACTCTCATGACATTATGCATTGGTCCATTTGAGGATTGGGGTTTTGCTTATATTAAGTTGCAATCCATAATGAAGACTGTAGGCTTTGATTTTCATCTGCCAGTGCTTCAGATCCTCCTCACTTTCGATGAGAAGGCTCTGTCATCTGCATTATCTAAAGCTATTTCAACCCCCAGCCCCTTCCTACCCTGATGCCACATTCGTCTGCAGGTAGTGAAGTTGCTCGGTATTGCGTTCAGTGTACACATTGCACAAGGTGGTGAAAGGATACCACTTGGCGCACACCTTTCCTGATTTTAATCCACGCAGTATTCCCTTGTTCTGTTCCTGAGCCTGCCTCTTGATGAATGTACAGTTTCTGCATGAGCAAGATGAAGTGTTCTGGAATTCCCATGACAAACTTCCATAGTTTGCTATGATCCACACAATCAATTGCATGTCCATCATCAATAAAATACATGTAAACATCTTTCGGGTTTTCCTTGCTTTCAGCCATGATCCATGATATCCATACCCTTTGTGCCAAGTCCTCTTCTGAATCAGTTTAAATATTTAGCAACTTTCAGCTGTTGTACTGCTGTAACATTTTAAAAACTACCTTCAGTAAAAATTTATTTAGGTGTGATATTAATGATAGGGTTCGATTATTTCTACATTCTGTTGGATCACTTTTATTTAGGATGGATGCAAATATGAATCTCTTCCCAGTTAGGTAGCTGCTTTCCAAATTTCTTAGCATAGACCAGCAAGTACTTCCTGTGCTTCATCAGCTTGTTCCAATATTTCAATTTGTATTTCATCAGTGTATTAAACCCTGTTTATTACTAATGCATTCAGTACAATTTTGACTTCTTAGTTCAATACTATTGGTCCTTCATCATATGCTACCTCTTGATATGGTTGTTGGTCCACAAATTCTTTCAGATACACAGACTTTGCATTCCTTCCAGCTCTCTAGATACTTCCATATTTCGCCCATGGAATCCTTCAGTGTGGCAGTAAGAAATTTTTTTCAGAATTTCAACTCAAGGCTTGACTTTTTTCTACATTTATTTTTGCCCAAAACATGCTGAATGTGTCTTCATTTTGGCTTTATAACTCAAAGTCTTTTCACATTTCATTATAATAATCAACTTTGTCTTCTTGATATTCCCTTTGAAATTTCCACTCAATTCTTTTACTTCATACTTTCTTTTTTTTCACTCCTTTACACTCAAGAGCAAGTTTCAGAGTCTCTTCTGACATCCACTTTGGATTTTTCTTTCTTTCCTCTCTTCCAAAGGAGCTCTGGCTTTCTTCATATATGATGGCTTTGATGTCATCCCAAGCTTGGTTTGTCTTTAATAATGAATGCTTAACGTGTCAAATCTGGTTTTGAAATTTTCTTTAAATACAGGAGGGATGAAGGGATATCTTCAAGGTTGTATTTTGACTCTCATGGACTTGTTTTAATTTTCTTTAGAGTCAGCATCAATTTGCAATTGATCATCTATTTCACTAGTGACTTGTGTCTTGCTTTGGCTTCTGAGATTGAGTTTTTCATCTTCTCTTTCCATAGATATAGTCCATTTCAAACCTTTGCCTTCCATTCAGTGAGGGCCACATGTATAGTTGTGGAAAAAAATGTATTTGCAATGACATTATTGGTCCTGCAAAGATTCTATCATGTGATCTACCACATTGTTTCTATTATCAAGACCATATTTTCATACTATTGTTACTCTTTGTTACTGACTTTCACATTCCAATAGCCAATAATTATCAATTTATCTTGATTGCACATTTGATCTATTTTAGACTGAGGAAGCTTGTAGGATTATTCAATTTCTTCGTTACTAGCTTTAGTGTTTGGTGCGCACCTATGAATAATGATCGCATTAACTGGTCTTCCTTGAAAGAGTATAGTTATTTTTCCATAACAGACAGCAGTGTGCTTAGACATAGATCTTCAAATGTTGTCCTATTTTTGCAGTGAATGTGACACCTTTCCTTTGGACTCTGTTATTCCTGGCAGAGTGAAGCTTAATTGTCTGACACAGTAAAGGCTTATACCAATCTGTTTCATCTTACTAATGCCTAGATATTCACTTTATGCATTTCATTTTAGAGAACTTCTAGTTTTCCTAGATTCATACTGTATACATTCCAAGTTCCAATTATTTTTGGTTGTTTTCAGCTGTTGCCTCTCCTTTTGAGCCAAGCTCCCTCATCCGCACAGGCAGGCCCTGTAAGCTTTGTGCTCTGCCTGTAGTCTGCTCCACTTGGAGGGGGCACTCTTCTGCAGTCTGGTGTGAGTGCCTTCCAGCCCCTGGAGCGCATCTTCCAGCACTACATCTGACAACAGTTCACTGCTGTTCCTCTGGTTTTCAGTGACTAATCCTTCAGACCACGTCTTGCCAGTCAGGCTGTCTTACTGCAACATGGGGTCGACATTAGAACCACTGTGAAGAGGTCGCAGGACAGGGCAGGGCTTCCTTCCATTGCACAGACTGCTACTATGAGTGGGATACGTTGGACAGCACTGAACAGCAACCTTCTTCCTGGTCTGTCCAGCTCTGTTGGCCCTGGGTGTCCGTGCTGGTGTATTGAGATGCTGGTGGCTTAGCTCTCAGCATCTCAATAACACCTACGCCACCACAGTACAACAGACAGACCAGTGGCTTTACCAAACTGCATTATTTTCCATCTCTCTTCTTTTAATTCATAACTTGAATGATTCTTCTCTATCCTGACATTTATTCAAGTTCTCTAAAACATTTTCACTTCTATTATGTGTGCAAGATTTTTATTAGATGTGTTACCAAATAAGTTGTTTTCTAATTCCACAATCTCCATGAAAGTTATGTATAGGTAGCATTTTTCTCTGTCTTAAACAGGATTATAAAATACTGTACTATGAGCTCACAAGATTTGCACATGTCAAATCATGGATCCCTAATGAGAAACTAAGATTCCTATTTTAAATCATGATATTAAGTATATAAGTTTTATTACTGTTACTTCCTCCTTCCCATATTGGAAATCCAGCATTACATCATCATGAAACAAATAATTTGCTACTGTAGATTATTTGTTTTAAATCTCAACTACTCACCAACTTTAATGATGATTTAATTGACATCTTGCCTTGTCTTCACATTTTTGGGATTCTAAATGAAACTATTCTGCATCCCTCATTGTGTAGAGCAGGCTAAAATTATTCCATCCTAGAATTATAAAATCAAATGCAAATTGCAGATTAAGCTAAAAAGTAAAGTGCTTTATTTTTTCCCCAATTAGAAGGCTGTATATAAGTTTGGCTTGCATGACATCCTTACTATACAATAAAACATTGTCACTTAACACATTAAACTGAAATAGAGAAGAATGTAAGAGTTTTGGGCAAGAAAGACTTTACTATTTCTCCATTACATATTAGTTCTGATAAATTATGAATTATTGTATCAGAACTGATTGGAATAGTAAAGAAAGTGGTTAAATAAAGCAGCAAGATCCATGTTTTATCTTTCTCAGGAAGACACATGGAGAGACAGCAACATGGTGCAGTAACTTGACTGAAAGTTAAGATATACAGATATTAATTCTGGTACTGGCACTGGCTTCCTGTGACCTTGAAAGATCGTATCAGCCTCAGTTTCCACAATAGCAAAATAATGATGTACTGCTAACTGCAATCTTTATCTCAAAAACATTATAAGAATCAAAATAGCTGGCATATATATTTAATGAAAGTGCTTTACAGATGCAGTTTAGTAATAAAATAACATATCTGTTTTCCTTTCTTTTTCATGATTTAGAAAATGCATTTATTTTAAAAATTCCTTTTCTTATTTCAACTGTCTGTATTTCATGGCAAAACAATAAGAGTCTTGTAATAAGACAAAAACTTGACATCTTTGAAAGCTCTATTTTTGGAAGTAGGTTCTGTGTTCTTTGAGGCAGGACTTGGCTCTAGAGGAGTCTCTTCCTCTAGGTTCTGCATCAGGGCTGCACTTGATCGACACCTGCCTTGACCCTTTCCCCAGACTCTGGTCAAGCTCTACTGTTTCCTCACTGCTTCACTAATAAAAGTGGACACACTGACTCCATAAAATTATAATCATCAAGATCAATTGGAATATAGAATACAATTATATGTACTGTATTGTCTACAGCCTCTAAGAAATTGAATGCTCTCAAAGAACTAGGAAGGCGCATGTGCTGTCCTGCCTTTCTTCCCAGTCCACACCCATGATAGCGTGTCTCTGCAACCTGCACGATGGCTCTGTCATGCCGCCCAGCACAGCCACCCCACAAGCTGTCTCCATTGCCTTCCAGGGGAAGCCAGGGAAATGCAGAAGGTAGAATTTACATAGATGACATTTGACCGCTTTGTTCATAGGATATATCCTACCCAAGACTAACAGATAAATTATAGGATGATAACATATTCATAATTAAATTAAAAAACATGAAAAAATATAATTTTAGACTGACAGAGAAAGGGTCTGTGAGTCTGTCACAAATATAAATATGCCACATATAATAATTGAAGAATGTTATAAAAATTCCTTCTTAAAATAATAAAACAGGTTAAACTCTCCATTTACATATTTTACCATATGATCTATGCAGCTAGTCCAATTAAATCAGTAAAACTAACAACAATACATAAATTGCAGTGGAGTTGTTCCCAAAACATGCACATTTTTAGATAAGTTCTCCCTGGGCACAACATAAATATAGTAAGCATTACATGAACATTTAACAATAACATGAAGTATTACATTTTATATAGAATTTATTTGTTGAGCTGGGAAAAGTTAACACTGCAGTGAATAAAGTTTATCCATGAGAATTTAATTTTTCTATTTTCACATATGATCATGCCTAATGTTTGAGGATATTATCACAAGATCTGTTTTCCTCAATAAAATATCAATATTTATTCCAATTTCACACATAACGCACACAGTCAATAACATGCACACACAATTAACACACATAGCATATGTAGGAAACAAACATGCAAAAGCTTGCACTGCTTGCCAAAACCATGTAAAACACATACTTATGTGAAAATATTCTGTCACCTGTTTGGTGACTTATATGAAACATAAGGCTCTTTCCAATCTCTCAATCATCTTTTCTATTTTCTGAGCCACAGTAGTGGTTCTTACAGCTGGGTATATGCATTATTAATTATGTTCCCTTGTTTATGCTATTTTCTGCAGTGCTCTAACTTACCATATGCATACAACCCCAGCTGCTTTAATCCCTTAAGTCCATTTAGGCAACAAAATCTCTGGGCCCAGGATTTTTTTGTTTTCTTTTTGTAGCCTGGTGCCAAGTACTTCACCATCTGGACAGCCCTCTCGATTTACCAATCACACTATGATTTCACTTCCATTTTTTGACATGCAGTGTTTTATTATGACAGGCCAACGGGCACGACACAGCATTTACATACATTTTTTCAAATTCCAGGTCTACTTTCTTCTACTCATATTAAATAGTTTTCTCTTTACTCTTGTTCTCTCATTGACATCGAGCAGATTCCTATGCATAACGATGCTACAGGACATGAAGCACGGCCTGTAATGATTTCTTAGACAGCCACTTTGACGGCATAGAAAGCCGCATCTCTCTCCCATGGAGTAGTTATTGGTTTCAAACTAAGATGCTGTGGTTAGGAGTCTGCCATGTAACCAGCTACACCATCAGAGCTAGGTTTTCAAGAACTATTATGGAGTTCAATATTTCATGATGTTTAGGCAGGAGTCATATTTAATTACACGATACAAAAGCTACTGTCTGATCAGAATTTAACTCCCTTTAAAATGACTCTATCTGTTATTTAGCAGTACATGGAAGTGAGGAACATTCATTGTCCACCTCTTTAAATTCTCATTTCCATCAAATTCAATCATTCAATTGCATAATTTTATCCACTAAATTAGTTTTGATGCTATCATAAAAAATCAAGAATATTTACATACACATATATGAATATGTGTGATAATAATCACCACTATTGTTAAGGAACCTGGGTGGTGCAATGGTTACATGTTGGGCTGCAATTCCCAAGGTCAGCAGTTCTAAATCATCAGCTACTCTGTGAGACAAAGATGAGGCTCTCTAATCTCCAAAAGAGTTACAGTCTCAGAAACTAACAGACGGAGGAAGTTCCTCCCTGATCTATAGGATCCCAGGAATCAGATTGGACTTGATAGCAGTGAGTGTGGTTTGGTACTATAATTATTTTTAAAAGTCAAACAAATTTAAGCATAAAGAAATGTAAAATTACTATATAATTAAACCAGTTTTCATGTACTCTGTTTTTAAAGTAAATTTCTAAAAAATACAGTATATTTTCCTTCTGCTAGTTCCCTTCATCATCCCTTACACCACCCTCAAGTATTTTTCCTTCAGTATGTGTAGACCATGTACTTCTGCTGCTCCAAATATTTTCCATGCACAGTAGACAGATCCGCATTGATACAGCTAACATAATACATCCCTGTAGCGCTGTGCACATGGCCATAGCCTTGGGCAGGAACAGAATTTCAACAATGTAATGTGGTTATACAAGGCAGACCCTTCACAAACACTACCTGGAACACCAAATCATTCTGTCATCAAATCAAACATTGGATGAAATGATATATTAATATGAAATCAAAGATATATGAAATCAATCCCTGTGTTATCTGTTGGTTATTAAGTTCTTTAAAAGCTAGCCTTAGGCCTACGTAGTGTGAATCCTTTAGGATTGTTATCACTCAGCTCTTCAGCCTGTAGGCAGATACGCCTAAAGCTTCAGAGTGTGTTACTCTCCAATGACCCAGTGTAATCTGCAGTGCGGAGGCAGAGCTATTTTACTGCCATGTAAATGATAGCGAAGAATATTGAAATCACCATGGCCTGCCTGAACCACAAATATATCTGTCGTGGGGGACGTACAGCCAGAACACTTCTTAGAAGTGAGGATGATGAAACTTCATCTCACATACTTAGGGCATGTCATCAGGAGATACCAGTCACTGACAAAGCACATTAGCAGGGTAAAGAGGCAGATCCGTGAAAGGAGGAAGACCCTCAAAGAGATGACTTGAGAGTAGCCGCAGCCCTGGGCTCAAACCCGACAGCCATTGTGAAGATGGCCCAGGACCAGTGATCGTTCTTTCCTTGTACTTAGGGGATCTGTGAGTCAGCGCTTCCTGAGGGCACTGAACTACAACACGAAGCTTTGGAGGAAAAGAAAGAATGTATCTCCTTCTACCATGTCTTCCTCTCATTTAATAAACTCATTCTCTTCTTACAATCATAAAGTATTATAATAAAACCTGAAGATTAGGAAGGCTAAACCAAATTACTATTTTTGAACTAAAATCTATTTTGAGATGTTTACCTTGTTGGCCATTATTCATTAAGTACAGCAAAACTCTACTCAAAAAAGTAATTCATTTGTTAATCCATTCATTGAATTTTTATTGAATGTAGTGGTCTGGAGGTGAGATAGAAAACTAAAAGGCAAAACTCATGTCGGTATGAATTTTATTTTCTAGTGAAGGGTAACAGACAATAAACAAAAACTATGTAAACAAAACCTCACTGGCATCCAGTCAATGCCCAGGAGGAGTTCATAGGCACCCCTGAGGACAAGGCAAAATGCCCCCGTGGCTTTAGGAGACTGTAGCTCCTGATGAGAGTAGCAATTCCCACATTTCTCCTGCTGAGCAGCTAGTGCTTTTGAACTGTGGGCATTGTTGTTAGCAGCCCAAGTTGTTAGATATCAATATGTCATAAATGTGAGCAAATCATGAAAGAGGGAAAGGAATTGCTAAAGAACTTGGTGGAGTTCAGTTTGCAATAAGATGATTAGCAAAGTCTTAACTGACGAAGACTCTCTAGGAAACAAAGACCGGAAGAGGTGTGGAAAATCCTGGGGGTTACTAGTGATGAAGCTTTCTAGGTTAAGAGATCTGAATAGACAAAAGTCCTTAGCTAGATATTGTCAGTGTGTGTGAAAAGTAAAACCCAATAAGGGTAAAATGAAATCAATGACATGGATGGTAGTAAGACATGAATTCACTGGATTATCAGTCTTTGTACACACAAAAAGATACTTTTTTTATTCAAGTCAGATCTGAAATTACATTCTGGGAGTGTTTTAATACACTTAAATGTTATCATGCAGAAATTGGACATGGATCGAGAGGTAGTTGTATGAACAGATCAGGGAAAGGCTGCATGATTTAAAATCGGGAAAGGTGTGGATAAGGGTGGTATCCTGTCACTGTATTTATTCAATCTATATGCTGACAAAATCATCAGAGAAGCGGGCTTATGTGGAGAAGAATATGGCATAGGATTGGAGGAAGGCTGATTATAATCCTGTGACAGGCAGATGACACAACATTTCTTGCTGAAAGTGAAGAGGACTTGAAGCACTTGCTGATGAAGATCAAGGGCTGTGACCTTCATGTAACTCAAAGACCAAAACCTTCCCGCTGGATCAATAGGTAACATCATGACAAATGGAGAAAAGGCTGAAGTTCTCAAGTATTTCATCTTGCTTGCCCCACAATCAATGCTCATGAAAATAGCTATCAAAATATCAAAAGATGAGTTGCACAGTATAAATCTGCTGGACCAGGCCTCTTCAGACTACCAAAAAGCAAGGATGTTACTTTGAGGAATAACGTGTGCCTGCCCCAAGACATAATATTTCAATTGCCTCATATACATGTACATGTTAGACATTTAATGAACAAGATCAAAGAATCCATGCATTTGAATTGTGGTACTAGAAAAGAATATTGAAAGTACATGCTAAATTTTGAGCGAACTGCTAAAAGGACAAATCAGTCTGTGTTGCAAGAAGTAGGGCCAGAGTGTTCCCTAGAAGCAAGACTTACATACTTTGGACATGTGGTCGGGAGAGACTAGTCCCTGGAGAAGGACATAATTTTGGTAACGTGGAAGGGGAGCTAAAAAGAGGAAGGCCCTCAATGAGATGGATTGAGCCAATGGTTACATTAATGGGCATGAGCACAAGGACAGTTGTAAAGTTGGTGCAAAATCATGCGGTGTTTCCTGAGGTTATTCATAGAGTCACTCAGTCAGAACCTACTCAATGGTACCTATGACAGCAACAACAAGAAGCAAGAGATTGAAGAACATGAACAGACTAATATGGGAGAACAGGGGACAAAAGGCTGAAATTCACTGCTGATAACATCGGGAGACAAGAAAGGTATACGCATGGATACACTATGCCAGAACTGTTTTACTTAATTTCATCATTTCTGCAATGTATACATACATATTTGGGGGCATTATTTACCCCCCAAATTGAGTATCTCTATAAAATATCCACTGGATGTCTAGATGCTACTTGGTGATTAGACAATAGGGATTAAGATGAAAAGCAAGAAATAAAATTAGAAAACCATTGTAGTTATGCAGATGAAATATAACAGTGAGGTGATTAGGTAAACTTTGAAAACATTAGGTATGCATCACTTACTGCTCTTGATATGTCGTGTGAAATAGGAGGCGATGTGATGTTGCTACTGTATACATACAATGTTGAGTCTTTCAGGAAACCACTTTCATTCTTCTCCTCACATCTGCTGACACTGCTGCTGCACTTGTTGCTGCTGGAGCTGCCGGCAGAGACCAAAAGTGTGGGCAGGAAGCAGAAGTGGCTGAGAGTGCAGAATGGGAAGCAAGAAGCACAGCCAAAGAGCATGTGGATCATGTGCAACCCCAAACTGTTCCATCCACTTGAACTTCAGAACCACCAGAACACAAAGCGCCTGTTGCCACTGACCACGTACTTACTCAGCAGGTGAGACCTGAGTATCCACACCTACCCAGAGCCATACCCCCTGCCTCAAGGCCTATCTGTATCCCATCCATAATCCAGTGCTGCAAGAGTTTTCTTGTCCAGTCTGTAAAGCCATTCAGGGAAAACACTAAACAAAAGGACAGCTGCTTTTCTTTGAAAGAAACAAAAACCCCAGACACATATGTCATCGGACATTGCCAGAATGATCATTAGCAACACATACCTATATTTTAAAAATAGTGCTGATAGGGTTGGTAGCTAAATTAAATGCTGGTTATAAAAAGGAAAATGGATACAGGAAAAGGTAAAAGAATAATGTGGCTATAAACAACATGGATAATATTGTAGGGGGCACAGGTACGACAGGATTGGTACTGATCAACTCTGTCTTAGGGCTGCTAAGAATCCAAGCTACTCAACAGCAATGTGTTTGGGTTGGATAAGACTTCCATGAGAGCTGTGATCCAACAGCCCTCAAGCACTCAGCTGCTAAACAAAAGTTGGGGTCTGTAAGAATTTACAGCTGTCCTATAAGGTTACTATGGATCAGAATAAACTCACATCAATGGGTCTGACTTCAATTTTTGCTGTATAAAGTCACCTATTTCTAATTGTGTTAGCCTGGCATGTGTGTGTAATATCTATATCTATATAATATATGTAATACCTATATCTACATAATATATATATATATAGAGAGAGAGAGGAGCTAGATTGATAGAAGAGGATAGATGATAGATTAGATAGATAGATAGATAGATAGATAGATAGAAGATAGATAGATAGATAGATAGATAGATAGATAGATAGATAGATAGATAGATAGATAGATGATAGATAGATAGACATTTATTTCAAGGAAGTGATTCATGCAGTTGTGAAAGCTTATAAATCTCAAATCATTGGGCCAGGTGTCAGGTTGGAAGCTTCTCCTAATCCACATGGTTGTAGGGCTGACACACCTGAAATCAGCACATCAAACGGCAGGCTCACAGGGTTGTAGGAGCTGGCAACCCCCCAAATGTTCAGGTCGGTCAACTAGCAGACAAGAACCAGAGTTAAGAGAATGGCAGGTCATATGCAAGATCCACAGTAGATGAGCTTTGTCGGATTTTTCATTTATATTGGATACAGACCCCACTCCAAGGAAACTTGCATGTCAAATAACTGCCTGCTCATATCAGATCGCAAAATGAAGAGTGACTACAGAGTATTTGCCAAAGCACCGAGAATGACTGCCTAGTCAAGTTGACACAGAACCTTAACACCCTTTGTCAGCTTAGTCCCTGAGCTCCGGAAAACCAAATTCACTGCCATCAAGTCAATATTGACTCTTAGTGACGTCCTGTAAGTTTCTGAGATGACAACTGTTTATGAAAGTAAAAAATCTCAGCTTTCTCCTGTGTTGCTGCTGGTAGTCTCAAACTGCCAACCATGTGGATTGTAGCCCAACACATAACCACTACACGACCAGGACTCTTGTACCTACACATCTCCTGAAAGACAATTATGAAATAAATCATACCAGAACCAAATATGATATAATATACAAAATGCACTAGTCCCACTTACATCTTATAATTCATAATAAATAATGCAATAAGAGAGGGAAGCACACCCACCTGTATATACAATAAGGGAGAAATAGTAAAAACAAGAACAGTCTCTTTCTGCAACTGGTCCTGTGATCATGCAGCGGTTTAGAACTCCCTTCTGCACCCACCCATCCTGTTTTCCCTTTCCTCTCAGCACACCCTCAACTGATTATGAGTCTTTGCCTGGAGCAAAATGTCTGTCCATCCTGTTTTCTGCAAGCTGAGAAACACCTGAATGTCTGGGCTGAATTCTCCTGTTTGGGCGAGGAAAAATTCAGGAATTTGGAAAACAGCATTTAACCCAATGCCCTGACTCTTAGCCTCCGTCAATGGCAAAGTGATCAAATCAACTTTGTCTTCTTGTAGAAAGTAAGGCACACCACAGGACCCAATCCACACACTCTGTGACTGAAAATGGTACGAGTGACAAGTGCATGTACAATATGGAAAAACACCCTCAGGAAAGCAGTAAGACTTGGAAAGTACATGCTGGATAGCTAGAGGAACAGTTAAGGTTGTGTATCCACTTGACTCATTCAGGATTCTCAGGAGTTTGGCAATTAAGGTGCAGTTACCCCCCATGAAAGGATAAAATATAATATCATCTGTGATGAAACCAGCCAAGGGAAGCTGATCCATTATAAGGAAACTTTCCTGTGGGTATTACCTGCTTCTCATCTATGTGGCTACTCAGGAAAAGCTGTCTTTGCTGGGTCTGGCACATGGTATGACTGCTGGGTTTTTTATCTTGATCCAGCTGCCTTATCTGCTTATCCTAAGGGATAAGCTTATCATTGTCATCACATGTCATCACATCTTATCACAGCACCTAAGGGTGCTGATCATAGCTTCATTCACCCCCGTAGTCAGGTGCCTTTTGCCTGACCTGGCAACATTAGTGAAATCAATCCCTGCAGATATGCAATCCAAGAGAAGCCTCCAGTGTGATCTCTGATTCACAGATTGGAAATTTACCAGCCTATGCAAGTAAGTGAGCCGTTTCCTTGTTATGTTTCTCTAGAGAAGTCAACCTAAATGAACTACTATGGTGATATAAGAGCCCAAAGAAGAAAATAACTAGAAGAAGGAGAGGAAATCATGTGGTAAATAATAGAAAACAATTTCCACGTGTTAAAGGGAAAAATGGAACACGCATATTTAAAGGACAAGAATACATGTGCCATGAGAAGTTTGCTGTCTGACTCAACAGCGAATCCCAAGGAAAACAGTGTCTATCAAAATAGCTACTTAATGGATTTTTTAATATATCTATTTAAAATCCATATTTTTCTTGACTAAATTTTAGAAAATATTGTTAAGATCTAAAAGTAAAATGATACATAATTCACCTAAAGGGAAGGAGATTAAGGGAGGTAAACATTGCAGTCAAATTGTATATATAAAATTGCATTTATAGTCAAATAAAAAATACAGATAGAACCTTGATTTTTTTTCTCAATATGCCTCAACAATTACTCTAAATATAAACTCTAAGAGATTTCTGATTACAAATATAGGCCACATATAATTATCCATAATAATGATGCCAAATCAAACCACCAATGACCAAAAGCGATTCAAAAGTAGACTTAAACATAAAAAACATCTTAGACCAAACATTTTTGACATTGACATATTTATGAAATAATTACATGAGTACATTCTATTGATTTTAGTAAGAGAAAAGAAGAGGATATTTAATGTAGGACCTTAATTTCCCTTTTTACTGCCCAGCCATGAATATTTGTTATTTAATAAGTACAGTGATATGTCTTATACATCAGCATAGAGATGCCAGTGGATGCTGTGGGAATGGAAGGTTTGCCACTCTGTAAAGGTGCTGTGCTTTTCTCATGGGGGGAGAATCACATCTCTGCTCTTGATTGACTATGACAGTAGAGTGTCAGAAGTAGGGCACTGGGCCTAATAATCTCTGAGCTACATTCCATTTAAAAAGTTTTATGTGTCTCTTTTGCTGACTGCTGTATATGAGGATAATTCCTTTTTCTCAGACTCTTGGAAATTTTTACAGTGCAATACCTCCTAAATGATCTGGATGCCATCTCCATCAGTCATAAGATTTACATTCATAAAAGTATAGCTAATGTTTCAAGTCACTCAAAAATATTTTTAGAAACTAAGTTCTTCAAGTCTCTTAATAAGCTGTATGAGGAAGTACTTATCTTTTCCTTTTCATAATTTTTTTCCAATAACTCCAAATAATTCCATATGACTGCTGTCCTCTTTTGTTAAATTCCAAAGCATAAAAGAGGAAAAATAGCAACTTTTCAAAGGTCCTTTCTGGACTATAAACATCCTTTTTATGGTTTCTTGGACTGGAATCACTCATGCATACATTTAACATGGTCCTTTTAGTAAATTTTTATTGACCTTTTTAACCTCAGTAGATTTTATATCGCCTATAATTTTGCCTTATGCTAATTCATTACAATTGATGAAAACTCCCATTGGAATTGTGAGTGTACAGTTCTACAAACTCTGGAAAGGGGAAAAAAGCATTTTTATTGGTACCATGTCCCCATTTAGTGAAATGCAACTAAATTGGTTGTTAAAAGAATTTATCTGATTCCTTTGAATACAGACCATCTGCATATTTTTGAAGTTCACTTTGTAAAAAAGCTACATTATAGTATCATTACACAGAAAGCCAGATAATAATTATACAGTGAACAAATGAACTTTTCCTGATTCAATTTTTATGAAATCATATAACAATTGAAATTGTATTTTGTGAAATCATATTACACTATTTAAAAAACAAAAACTATATTGGGCTGGGTTCACAGAGAAGCAAAGCTAGCGAAGCCCAAAAACATATACTCATATGTATATGTTATATTCATATATATGCATAAAGGAAAAAATAGCAATTTTTCAACTTTCCTTTCTCTATATAAATGCATATACAAATGTATATATGTTTGTGTGTGTGTGTATGTATATATATCACTGAAGGCCAGATACACACTCACTCTCTGCTTCATCTTCCTGCTGACAATACATATATACACACATGTACGAGGGATACCCCCCCAAAAAAAAAACAGAAAAAGCTCCACTCTGTGGAGTTTTTGCAGTACACATTTTTCCCACTAGGCAAGAATCCAATAACTCACTCTGAGTTAGTGCACCCAGTGGTGTCGCCTGGGAAGGTTCTCTCTGGCCACAGTGAATTTTTTTGTAAAAGGATTTTTACTTGAACCTTGTTTCCTGTGATGGTGGATGTGTTAATCTGGGTAAACTAGAGAATCAATCTAGGGTGAGTCATAAGAGAGAACTATATATCAGAGTCATTGTATATTAAGAAAACATCCCAGCCCAGTCCAGATCAGGTCCAAAAGTCTGATTTTAGAACATACGTTTGATATCAGTCAATTAAATCCTCTTCAGACTCACACAACCATAGGCAATGATGCCAAATGCAGAAGGATCACAGGCCAGTGGGTGGAAAGTCTTGTGGATCCAGTGGTGGTAGAAGCATCTTAGGCTGAAATGGGTCTGCATGTGGCTCCTTTAGCTCCAGGGCTTTGGCTCTATCAGTGCAGCTCCATGTGTCTTGTCAGCAGGAAGATGAATCAGAGAATAAGTGTGTATCTGGCCTCCAGTGAACTATTGAGCTCTGTGGCACCTCCAAATGAGGTTATCAAGCTGCAGCCTGATTGACAGGCTAGACTCCACCCCTTCCCAAGTTGGCACCAGATTATGTAACTATACAGCCCACCCTTGTCAATTTGACACTTTTACACAACTCTTTAGCCATACATAATTTTTTTATAAAACAATAACAAAATCATATCTGTACCTAACAAGATGAAACTAAAAAGAATACAATTCATTATGTGCTATCCTCATTTAAACATAATAATCTATAAGTGACAAAACAATATTCTGTGCTTAATAATTGCCGTTAAATGACCATTTTCACTACAATACTATCAAACATATTCCCCCACCTATGAAAGTTTGTACACCATCCACTTCATGCCCAATTTTGGGCATCTGCCCAATTTTGGGCATCCACTTTCTATACTAGCCACTTATATCAACCCAGTGCTCTGAGGAGACAATCATATTCTTTGATGTGAAGAATCTTCATTCCAGTTGGAACATTCTAAAGTCCACATCCATAATTAAAGTCAAATCAGGACAGGCCATCCATAAAGTCAGCAGCAAGATGCACCAGTTCACAGGCTCAAAAATCTTCTTTTCATCTGGTTGGGTTTTGGTCAATCTGGGCTGCCACACAGCCTCACCACAGTGCCCACTGGCTGCCTTGCCTCTAGACCATGGGCCCCATCACAAATTCTCAACAACCCTAGTCCCCTGATGCTAGATCATGAACTTCAGACCAGTTAACTGCTCTCATCTTCTCCTCTAGCCCCTGTGAATCAGGTCCACAGGTATCAGTGACTAGACTCAACCCATCTCTTTATTGCTGCTTTTCTCCCACTTCCACTCAACAAGCGGATCCAGGAGGTCACCCAGCAAGCATTTCAGGCTGCCACAGGCTCCCTTAATAGTTTAGTTCTAGAGATGAGAGTTTCTTCATGGCTTCAGATTTTTTCAAGTTCTGACACAAACCACTATTTCAAAATTCCCATATGTCTGATACCAGTAATAAATTTCTCTTCACACTCACACAATCATATACAGTGATGCTGAGCAGGAAGATCACAAAGCAGTGGGTGGAAAGTCTTGTGGATCTAGTGGTGGTGGAAGCATCTTAGTGCTGATGTGGGTCTTCACGTGGCTCCTCTAGCTCCAGGGCTCTGGCTCTATCAGAGCAGCTCCGTGTGTCTTGTCAGCAGGAAGATGAAGCAGAGAGTGAGTGTGTATCTGGCCTCCAGTGAGCTACTTATCTCTGTGGTGCCCTCAAATGAGGCCATCAAGCTGCGACCTGGTTGACAGACTAGACTCCACCCCTTCTGAAGTTGACACCAGATTATTTTGCTTTCTGCTGGGGACATGTAGCAGAAACTGTTGTGATGTTGAATACAGCTTACAAGGAAAGTTTTATGGGGAAAACCCAAGTGTATGAGTTGTGTTCTCATTTCAAAAAAGGTGAAATGTTGATTGATGACAAACCTCATTCTGAACGTCAGCCAATTTCCCGAACAGATGGAAATCTCCACTTGTAGTGTATTTGTAGTTCATTCCACCAGGTCAAGTTTATTCCACCAGGCCAAAAATTAGGCAGCCAGGGGACTGGTTTTGCCCCCATGACAATGCAATTGCTCAGACAGTCATCTCAGTGTGCAATTTTTTTGGCAAAAAACACCATGCCTCTCTTGCCCCACGCACCTTACTCACCTGACCAAGATCCATGAGACTTCTTTTTGTTTCCTCAAATGATGAGGAACATTAAAGGACAGCGATTTTGCAACATAGAAGAGGGGAAAGAAATATGAGGGAGGTCCTTTCAGCCATCCATACAGATGAGTTTGAAAAGTGCTTCCAAGAATGTTATCGCAGATTTGACAAGTGTATTATGTGGAATGGAAGTACTTTGTAGGAGATAAGATAACATTTAAATGCATAGCTTTGAAAAAAAATTCTAGTTTTGGTACCTCCTCGTATGTTTATATATACATCATATAAATGCACGTAATCTGTGTATGTATGTACACATATATGTGGGTGTGCATGTATGTCCACAACATATATGTATATGCATGCATACATATATGTATCCGTAAAAGCACGCACACACATATATACAGAGATATATTCTGCCCTTATGAAGAATGGCAAGGCCCAAATTTGTGTATCAGCTCTCAAGCTGGCAGCTTACCTTGACACGTATGTTTGTAAGGTCAAGTGAACTCAATCAGTGCATCCAATGCCAAACTGCCGTCTCAAAGGGATTAGCAAATCCCCAGGTCTGCAGGTCAGGTGTCAGGCTGCTTACTCACACACCAGGAACCTGAAGAGAGAGGATGGCAAATCAGGTGAAGGGTCTAAAGGGCGCGTAATAGCCATATAAATTTGATGCAGGCCACAACTCCAAGGAAAATCCCTTTTCACCTAATCAGTTTCTAACATCAAATCACAAAATGGAGGATGATTATATGTATCTTTCAAAACACCGAGAATCATGGTCTAATAAAGTCAACACATAACCTTAAGCATTGCAATAATACATATATCTTTGTCAAAAATGGAAGAATAGTTAACACTAAATGTAGAAGCTTGCAAATACAGGAAGATACCATTTATAACTTTTACCAAATAATAAAACTACTTATTATACTGATTAAATATTAGATCTTTGGTAGGTCATTTTTATTTTGTTAAAGAATATGCTCGTTTAATAAGCCAAATGACATGAGCAGGACTGTCTAACGAGTTTATTTTTAACATTTTCATCTAGTTTAATTTTGTAGCTAAACGATAAGGAACTCTCTAGGAATTCTCATCATCTGTACATAATTCCTTTATAATTTCATATCTCAGTTTATTTCATCAAAACAAATTGATATATAAACTCTATCATATTGTTGGACAGTTTATAATTTAATGAATGTGTTTTTTTTTTAACGCAAGTTAAAACAGCAAATCTAGGGCTACTTTTTAAAAATGTTTTCAGGGAACTCCAGTCATTACTGCTTCTTTCATTTATTTTATAAATTTTCCACTTCAGGTTCCTTAGAAAATAATAGCACCCAAAGGGAAAAGGGAAATTGAGAGTAATTCATGCTTACCCTCTCCTCTCATTTGTTCTAAATTATTTTTCTTTAAATCGTCATACCTGAGGGCTTCTGCACCCAAATCCCACCCTTACTGCCGCACTACCACCAACCTAGACGGGATACCGTCTCCAGAACTCTTTGGGGGTGGAGAATAGTCATTTTCCTTTTATACATTCTGGACCAAATTAAATTGAACTTTGCCTAAGCTAATCTGAGAAACAAATATTTGAAACTGAGGTCATGTGCAATGACGACGGTATCGCTATGTGCACTCCTGAAAATGTACGGGAATGTCAACATTAGTCTTCTTTTAAAAACATAATGTACATGGGAACAACTAAGGGCAGAAAAACAAAGACATTCAGGTTTTTTGCCACAATTGAAGTCATAGAATTTTTCTCTTTTATCTGCTATTCAAATGAACACAAAAATAAGAGTTTGAAAAGAAGTAGAGAGAGGCAGTATGAGCCTTATAAAATCACACATTTATCTGAAACTCAAAATCCAAAGTTTTTAATCTTAGCAAAGATGCATTATGATGCCAAAATATATATTTTTCTCAACATAAAATATGCCTTTAAGATTTTATCATTATAATTATTTAGTGACTGGTAACAATAGTTAGAAATATGAACATTGGTTTTCACTATGGTAAAATTCCTTGGAATTATTGGAGCAGGAGATTTATTTGTTCATTCTACAAGCATTTTGAGTTCCTACTATGCTTATTGGTGAATAAGATAGTTTGGTGTTACAAGTGTTTATGATAATACATACAAAGTTTTTAATAATTTATATTTTCTTCTATTTATTTTATGAGTCTATTTTAGTAATGGATATCCATTATAATAAAATAGTTTTAAAATAGAAACTTACCAATTAAATTAATACAAAATAAACTTTATTTTCCAATTTTATTTTATTTATATAAAAACTATAAATTCAGCATTAAAATATAAAAAGCACCTGGGATTTATTTTAAAAAGAACCACCCTCACTCTTCCTTCAGCGCTATTGAGGTCCTTTTTAAAGAGTCTACTTGTAACTTTTAGAGACTTTTGTTTGAAATTTTTTCCCTTTAGTTTCACACCATCCTCATGACACTAATATGCTGTTAATCCTTAGGATAGCCATTAGAATTTGTCTTCTTTAATTTCTTAGGCTATATCCAAGTTTGTGTGTGTGTGTGTGTGTGTGTGTGTGTGTGTGTGTGTGTGTCTAAACCCAGGTCTCCTACTCCTTGGTTCAAACTTTGATTTTGCAAATGCACAATCAAGTTACTTTACAAGAAAAATATACAGAATACATAAATTTTCTTAGTCCCATTCTGTTGAATATACCTTTATTCTACTATTTTTCAATAGACAATGTGGCAGCTAATGTATTCCTATTTTTAAATAATTTTTCTTACAGATTTCTAAAGTAGTTGATAATACTTTTTTCTTAACAAGCTCGTTTCAGAATTGAATATCAAATGTCACTCTGTTTCTTCATTTTATATTCCTTGAGTTAGCCCACTATTGCTGAAAGTTGATTAACATGAATTTTGGGGCGAATCTTTTTATATACACTGTGTTAAATACAAAGAGACCTGGTGGCACAGTGGTTGAGTGCTTGGGAGCTAATCTAAGTCAGTGATTCAACCCCACCAGCTGTTCCCCAGAGAAAAATATGACAAGCTGTCCCTGTATGAGTTTATAGCCTTGGGAATTCTACGGGATCATTCTCCTCGCACCTACCCTGCTAGCGTCAGAACGCACGCGAGGACACGGAGTTTCTGAGTTAGATTGCAGTGGGGTCTTCTCATAGTTGTCTTGCCTTTTTTCTGTTACTTGCAAGTCTACAAGTTGTGTGTAATTGTTTCTAAAATGTACTTATTTTTATGAAAAAAATAATGTGTCAATCATAATTTTTAATTTCCAACGTGTTCAGAAGAAACAGTTGTTCAAGGGAAATAACTAACACTGGGGCTTTGAATTGTTGGGCTTCAATGGCAAGAGCTTGTTTGTAGGACACCTGGAACAATATTCCTGGAGATGATTAAAAGTAAAAATGTTGCTTAGATTAACTCTGTGTGCAGTTAGCCTAGCTCAAGCCGTGTTTACCTTGTGTCTCACTCCAGCCTCAGTGGGATTTAGAAAACTTGCTGCATTGCTCAGAGGCAAACATGAGGTTTCCTCAAACAGCCCCAGGTGGTTCTTACAATCATCCCAAGGAAAGCTAATTCCTGTGTTCTGATCAGTCAACAGAAACATCCTGAGACTGGCCGAGCATTTAAAGACCTTTTCTGCTCTGTCTGCTTGTTCATAGTCAGCAATTGCATCCTATTATTATTTTGAAACCTGAGCTAATATGAAACATTGGAATGTGACTTCCCCAGGGTATAAATTCGAAAGTAAAATGTATGTAATCTCTATGTATTCTAATTTCTAATGAGAAGTCATCTGGACGGCCTGCACTGCTGGAGATCTATCTCCCTGCTGCCATTACCTTCTAGCAAAGGCCCTTTTCCCCTCGAACTTGGAGCTAGTGAATGGACTGTGCTCTCCTGGCCATGAAACCCTTATCAGAGGTAACAACAATAGCACCCATTGCTAATGACTATAGAATGCTATGGGAACCATAAACGACGTAACTTTTTTTTTCTTTTATTAAATACTTTTATTGTGGGCTCTTCTCTTATCGCAATCTACACATTTAACCATTGTGTCAAGTACACTCTGTACATATGTTGTCATCATCATTTTCAAAGCATTTTCTTTCTACTTGAGCCCTTAATATCAGCTCCTCATTTCCCCCCCTCCCTCCCTCTCCCGCCCTCTCTCCCTCGTGAACCCTTGATAAATTATATTTTTTAATAACAAATGTTACCAAATAAATATCAATTAAACACACACACAAACACACCTACTACAAGAATAACTCAACTAATGACCAACACTTAGATTGTATTGAGTTGTAAGTAACAGGTGATCCAATGAAATTTTCTAAAATAATGTATTGGTTTATCATTCCTAAATAAAACATTTATATAGAGATATGTGGCATAGATTTTTAATAGCTCACTAATAATATTAAAATTCCATATTTAATTCATCAGGAAAGCAAGAGATCAGAGGTGGTTAGAATACTCAGTATCGAGATTAAACTTTCCGGAGGGAAAAGCTTGACAGGAGCATGGTGGATAGACTTCCTCCTGGGATTTATTATGTAATGGATGTTACATAATACTCATGAACCTCAGGAAAGTCTCAAACTAGAACCCATTGGGCAATGCTTTGGGATAATTGGCTTTTCCTTCTGTACATTTCTGAAGAAAAACTGAAGAATAGCCTTTGGTCATTTCGTATCCAGCATGCAGTGAATGTCAGACACATAACTAACTCTCCAAAGCAGTTAAGACAAATAGCAAAAGTTTTTGGAAAACAAAGTGCTAAGATGAACCTCTATATCATCACCCTACAAAATTACTATCTGTGAGATATTTGGAAAACTTTATTATTTTCTATAAACATTTCTATAAACTCCCATATCTTTTGTTACTAATAAAAAAGCACATTGTGTGTGTCCTTTAGTACATATCAATGATATCATCATGCCTGGAGATAATCATGAAAATGGTATACTATGCAACTCAAGTGATTGTTATAAAAATAAACAAACAAACAAACCAACTCATTACCATTGAGTTGCTTCTGATTTGTAAAAACTCTATAGGACAAAATAGAACTGGCCCATATGAGTTTCTGAGACTGTAAATCTTCACAGGAGGAACTGCCAACATTGGGGTTAGCAGCCCAATGCGTAATTACTATACAAGAGCTCTTTCAAATTACACACTATGAACTTGTAAATCAGAAATGATACCTGGGTTCCTAGATTGCCTCTGAAATCTTATGCATCTCAATTCTCTATTTCTACTCTGTATTATTAGAGAACTACCTGCACAGAGATCTTCCTGTAGTCAATGATCCATACTAATAAATATAACATGAAAATTATGTTATAGCGCTCTTGCCCATTGTAGATTGAAATATCTGTTCATCAGTCTTCTCAAACTTAGAAAAGTCATTAGAATAAACTAAATGTGACTATAGTATTGCTCCTAATTCTGACAAACAATAGACACTAACTGGTCACTAAAGGAGTCCTGATGGCAGAGTGGTTGTGCTTGAGTTGCTCACCACAGGTCAGCAAATCCAATCCTGTCGCCAAGGGGTGTTGAGTAGGAAACAGCTGGTAACAGTGAGTACGTGTAGTCAAAGAAATGAGGTCATGTTCTTTCGAATGAAGTTGCTTTGCTGACTGTTTGCCTTACGGTTGCATTGCTAATAGCAGCCTACCAAAACACATCAGCATTTTAATTGGTTATCCTGCGCCAAACAATTTTGATAGTGTGTGCATGTGTGTCTTGACACATGTTAATACACACAAAGAAAAATAAGGCTTGTATCAGCTTTTTCTTGTAAAATATAAACATTAGTGTTTAAAGAAACATTTTCTATTTTGAAGTTTTTAAATCATAAATCATTCTGAATTTTAAATGACAAGATCAAAAATATAAACCCTATTTTGGAGAAAATACTGTTTTTAATATAACACAAATTAGCATACATATTAGTTTGAAGGCAAATCATTTCCTCATTCTAAGAGAGAAAAACTACACAGGGTGGTATATCAATAGCTGTTTCATGGGTTTATGCACTAAAAGTAGCAACAACAACAAAATTCCAGAACCAGGTAAGCAGGGGTGCTGTAGACACAAGAATGCCATATACCATTATGAACCAAACTGGCTCCGAATTTTGTACATAAAAATAAGTTTTGAGATCTCTGCCTTTTCTGTTCACTTTAACTTTCCTAATTTAAAGTTATTCCTGTTGATTTCCCTAGTTTTCATGTAGCAAATGCATTTGTGTTGAAACACTTAGGAACAGTGAGAGACGCAAACTAGACGAGCATCAGGTGAGAGCGTGGTGCCATGAAACAGCATCGGTTTCGTTCTTGCTGTAAGGTTTCTACCTGTAAAAGAAGACCTTGCGGTAATCCATAAGTAGAAACATCTCTAATTATGTGTTTGTCTTGAAATGAGAAAGAACAAACCTGTTTGTTTTTAAACCAGCGTTGCTTTTGGATGTTTTGAACTTGGACTTTCATACTTGATCTAAATCTAAAATTAAGACAAAACATAATCTAATCTAATAACCTAAACTAATAACTGTTTCAGTGTACAAAGGGACTCTAAATCTTAAATACAATTTAAGGAGAATATCTATTGAGCCCTAGCCAGCAGTTCTCGACTTGTGGGTCGAGACCTCTTTGGGGATTGAATGACCCTTTCACAGGGGTCACCCAATTCATAACAGTAGCAAAATTACAGCTAAGTATTGCCTCCTCCCTGGGGGATGGACAGCAGAGAAGAGGGCAGAGGAAGACATCGGACAGTGTAACTTATGACAAAACTATAATAATTTATGAATTATGAAGGGTTCATGAGGGAGGGGGAAGGGGGGAGGGAGGGGGGAAATGAGCAACTGATATTAGGGGCTAGAGTGGGAGGCAAATGTTTTGAGAATGATGAGGGCAACAAATGTACATATGTGCTTGACACAATGGATGGATGTTTGGATCGTGATAAGAACTGTACGAGCCTCCAATAAAATAATATATAAATAAATAAATAAGTTCATGGTTGGGGGGTCACCACCACATGAGGAACTGAATTAAAGGGCTATGGCATTAGGAATGTTGAGAACCACCATCTTAACCAGTAAAAGACATGACAACGACATCCCCTGGATAAGGGAGACCGTTCGTACGAGGTCATAAAGGCATCCAAGGATTCTCAGAGATTTGAAGACTTTAAAAGGACATAGGAAGCCAAAGGAAATTGTCACAAAGAATCATCGGTGGTCGATCAGTACATCAGAGTTATAGGTGGGGCTACAGAAGTGGAAACAGGATCATGATTAGGGTCCGCACATTATGTTAGACAGATGAGTTGACAAGATTGGTGAAAGACCCTCCAACCAAGGTAATCAGGATATGACTCATAACCACAAAACCATAACACTTCACTTTCTACTAAAGGTAAACTCAGGGCAATGACCAACGTTATGCAGTGACTACCCGGACCTGTCATAGCTGGACATTCACTGATTGTTTCACTGCATTATTCCATTCTGTCATTTGATTTCTGTATTTTAAGAGTTTTTACTGAATGTATAGATATCTATTATGGCTAGGTCCTCTTGTTGATTTGAAAATTTAATCATTATATAATATATTTCCTTGTCTCTTATGCAGTTTAAGCCTTATAGTGTATTTTATCAGAAATTAATGCTGCCACACCTCCTCTATTGGTTTTCCATTTGCATAATATATTCTTCCTAACCTTTAATTTTTATATTTGAATCTACGTTGCATCTCTTGTAGGCAGCATAACGATGAGTCCCGTTTTCTTCTCCATCGAGCCACTCTTTTTCTTTGGCTGGTCCATTTACGTCATCTATATTCATTCAATGTAATTAATGACAGGTATACATTTACTGTGGATATACTTTTGCATTTTTATTACAGTATTGATTAATTCTCTGTTCTTTGTATGGGTGCTGTGTTGGGTTCATACAAAAGGCATTATTAAAATTCAAAATTTATTCTATATGTATGTTAAGCCATTCAGATGGAGTTAAGGCTCTGTTTTGAGACTGCTCTTTTGACAGACACCAAGTACCTTTGATTAGAGGTTCTCATGCAAATATAATACACTCTTATTTATTCACTGCTTGAGAAGATAAAATGCAAAAATGAACTATTTGGTTTTGGTCTTGTTCTTATTCCTTCAGGGTAGTTTAGAGTGAATCTTCAAGCAAAGATCAATTTATTGATAATTGTCAAAGCAATCTGTTGATAATTGATCTGGTACAGGCAGTTTATCTTTACGCACTTTGTTGTCTTTGCTGCTGCTGCCTGTGGATCTGGAGAAGATGACTGTAAACCTGCCCATAGACAGCCTCACTGAGATCCCTACATAGATTCCCATACTGGCTCTAAACTGCCAGAATATGGCTCAGAGCAGCCAGGGGTATTTATCAGGGTTAGATAAAGGCTTGAGGACAGCAAGAAAAAAATACAAACACTAGCTCAATATTTCTATTAGGATTAACTTCTTCAGCACCTAAAAGCTGAAGAAACATGACCTCGGATTCTCTTATTAGCTCCAGTTAGGGCAAGTTCATCCTTCAAACTAGAATTTATTGAAGCAATTCTAAGCTTCCACTAGGCCCAGGAACTGGTACATTTTCTTTTCATCTTAAAGCATAAGCATATGTCTTTCCTGCCTCAGGGAATATTAATTTCTTTGTGGTTATTCCCCTGTGAGGCAGGTAAATTGCTAGTTTCTGGCCAAGTAGCCTGGATGTGGCTATCTCAATAGCTGAGAGAATATACTGCAAATCTGGGTCACTCGATTCTATATAGCTCCAATAAGTTTCAATCCAGACTGGACAGCAACAAGCCCCACTGAATTCCTTCTCAGAGCAAGATAAACAAATGATAAAGCCTTTATGTACCCTTTTCTCTAAGTCTTCTATTTGTCCTGCTTATCCCTTGTGAGCAATTACTAGGCTCACAGATTTTAGATCAATGCTTTGGTTCCAGTTGTATGATGGGTATTGAGAAATACCCAACACATTTCAATTATTGTCCTGAATACTCATTTTACTCTTGACAGAAAAAACTAAGCTATGCTAATGATCTCAATCTGTATCACTAAATAGGATTCTTAGCCTCAAAGCGTGAATCATCTGCACTTAGGGAGGTCAATTAAATCCAGGGTTGTGCAAAAAAAAAAAAAGAGAGCAGCCATTTTTCTTATATTTGCATGAATTAAAGGAGATATCAAAATGACTCCACTCAAAATAAAGGCCTGTCACAAAAACAAGTAATTTATAATCAACTTAGAATTCCAGAAGCTTGCAGCACAAAATAGCACAAAAGGGGATGTATTCCCTCCTAAAATAGTTCTTCCAGGTTTAAAAATGTTAAATTTAATTCCAAAGAGCTCTCAAACCATTTACATATCAAGAGCTCAGACATACATTTTCATTGAAAGTTAATATGAAGCAAATTCTTTTCTAAAACCTTTGAACTCATTAGCTTAATTAATCATAAAGCATCATTTTATGTACAACTTTTGCTACACCTATTTCAGAGATTAAGCAGGGAAGAAGCTCCATAAGAGTCACAATTTAGTAAGTGGTGGGCCTCCACGTTTGGCTACAAAACATACAATTTAAAATAAATTACAATATGGTGATGGTACATGAGAATTGAACTTGGGAGATTTAAATGTTTCTTGGAGCACACTGCAAGAAGAGTAGAATAAACATGTGGTTTACGAATGTGATGATGGTTCTCACAGAAGATCCTTCCGTGATTGGTCTTATTGTGTACAGGTCCACAGCTAAGACAACTGAAGGCACATTGACTGAATTGGAATCCCAGATTCTTCATTTGCTATTTTTTTGACCTTGAATTATGTAATTTACTTTTTTACCTCAGTTTTCTCAACTTTAGACTTGAAGACAGTGAATACCTATGTTACAGGGCTGTTTAGAAGAGTAAATAAATCAGTACACATCACAAAAGGGACACTCAATAATTTTCATATAGCAAGACTATCACTACTTTGAGAAGTTTTGCATCCAGTCAGACCTGTGATTCCAGCCAGGGTATTTGGGCAGGATGTCAGCGGATGGACTGTATCAAAGATATGTAAAATTATGAGCGATTGTAGTTTGGGAAGGAAAAAGATCACACAGGGGTCCACATGATCTTAATTTTAAAATATCCTTAAAAGAGAAATTCTAAGAAAGTCTTTTAACAAAAGAAAATTGGGAAAGAACATTTGGACAAATAGGTTAATGAGAAAGGACAATAGAGAAAGAAAAAGGTTATAAACACAAACTCTACACAAAGGACTTAAATAAGAAACTCACAAGGTATTAATTTCAACATCATTGTCCATAGGAATGGGATTTTTGATGAATAGCATATGGCACTTTTGATGAATATCATAAACACTCCCATTTTCTGAACAAATTTTGTTTTCATTGTCATATTTAATCCAATACTAACCACTAGAAGTTGGTTAAATTCTAGTTTGAGGCACATTAAAGACTAGGTATTTCTATTGCAAAGAATGCTCACTCAACAATGTTTAATGCTCACTCCACACTGGCAATGGAAGGGTTATTATTTTTTTCAATAACTGTGACATAAATGAAGCATTGCAAAGGTCAAAAATATTTGAGGCTAGAAAGCAGAATGGCCTGCAGGGGAAACTTCCTACTGTGCCGTCGCTGTGTGTGCAGGCAGCGTAGCACAAAATACCAGGGACGCTTCTCTCTCCAGACCTCTTCATCAGCATCAAGCGCCACTTTATCAACCTTGCTTTTCAAAATGATGAATAATAAGCCATTTCCAAAAAAGTGAGAGGCAGCATAAATGAGCAGAAATGGTTTTAGATGGTAAAGCAGGATTTTGCACTTGCGTCTCAGGGAAAGGCAGTATGAAGGAAAGGAGTCTGCAGCTGGGTTAACAGGTTTGCGTCCAAGTCCTGCTTCTGTGATTTCACAGCAGATGATTATTTAGCAAAAGCTTCTAGTACAGGGAAATTCCTTAATCCTAATGCCTTTTCTAACTTGGGTCGATGATTATTTGTAACTCTTACGTTCCAATTGGAAAAAAAAAACCAGAATCAGATCAGATAAAAACAATAAAGCTTACCCTTTTTCTAATACATATCATATACTACTGATTTTACAAATATGTTTCATTGCGTGTACAGAAAAATCTTAATATTACTGACTGGTTAGATTGAGAATTATCAACCAACTGTGTCTATGAATTTTCCTGTGTTACCTTTTATGGAATATAATCCTATCACTATTTTCTTTATACATGTTAGACTAAAGGCATATGGATATTCTCTCCCAATTAAAATATATAGAATGTCCTCATTAATATTATACCTTTGATCTCGATCAAGTACCCTACAACTTTAAAAAATATACTTCTTTTGAAAGTGATATTTATAATGATTTATGTTTCTTGTATCTTTAACATTCAGAAATGAATACTTTTCTGTGTAAACATTTAGCAAAATGCTTTTAATCATACATTTTGTTATATGGTATTAATTGCATGTACTCTAGTTTTCTCTCTTTGTTAATGTTTTATTCAAAATTAAGAGACTGCTTGAAGTCTGTAGAATGACAGAGTACTACAAAGAAATAATTATAATATTAAAAAAGACAGAAACAAAATTGACTTAGCATTTTCTCAAATATTTTTCTCCCTATTTTGATTTTGTCATATTGACATAAAGCTATAAAACAAAGGATTTGGTCTTGCTTGGATCCTAAATCAATATTCATGGAAGCAGCAGTCAATAGATCAAAAGATGCATCACCCTATAGGACCAGTGGTGTGAGTGGCAAAACAGGGAGGGTAAAGGGAGAATGGGTAGGAAAGAGGGAACCGATTACATGGAACTGTGTGTGACCTCCTCCCTGGGGGACAGACAACCGAAAAGTGGATGAAGGGAGAAGTCGGACAGGGCAAGATATGACAAAATACCCATTTATAAACTATCAAGGGCTCATGTGGGAGGGGGGAGCGGGGAGGGAGGGGAAAAATGAGGACCTAATGTTGGGGGTTTAAATGGAGAGAAAATGTTTTGAGAAATGATGTACAAATACGCTTTACACAATTGATGTGTGTATGGATTGGGATAACAGTTGTATGAGCCCCTAATAAAATGTTTAAAAAATAAAATTAAAAAAAAAAAAAAAAAAAAAAAAGATGCATCACATTGGGTCAATCTGCTGCACAAGGTGCTGAAAAGCAAGAATGTTACTCTGAGGACTAAGGTTCACCTGACCCAGGTATTTTCAGTTGAATCATATGCATGTGAATGTTGGACACTGAATAATGAAGACTGAAGAAAAACTAATACATTTGAACTATGGTGTTGGTGCACAATATTGACAGTAACTTGGGATGCCAAAAGAACAAACAAACTTGCTGAAAAAATTATAGCCTGAATTCTCTTTAGAGGCAAGGATGGTGAGACTTTGTATCACATGCTTGAGATATGTTGTCAGGAAAGACCAGTCTCTGGAGCAAGACATCTTGATTGGGAAAGTGGTGAGCCAACAAAATATAGGAAGGCCCTTCTGAAGATGGATTGACACAGTGGCTTTAACAATGGAGTCAAACATGAGCACAATTGTGAGGTTGGTCAGGACCCGGCAGTGTTTCCTTCTATTATACATAAGGTCCCTATGTAGTCTAACAAACTTGATGGCATCTAACAATAACAACAACAGCAAATAAAGTTAATTTTTAGCAAGAAAGGATAGCTTCTTCAAATATGTATATGTCAAATATGATCATTCTCATATCAACCATGAAAGTAGCATTTTAGAAACTTGTTATGTTCAACCACAAAAGAGTATTTATCTATACATACTTGTCTCTACAATGTTCATTTTTCCAGTGTGATTCATAATCTCTGCTTTATTCCTTCAAAATCAAACATTCTGCAACAAAGTTTATAGATAATTAAAGATTGATCTTAGAGGGGAGTGATTATTGAGCTTAATATGGATTACACAGAGTTTCAGCTAGAACGAGTAGTTGGTATCTTTTATTAAGAGAGATTTTATAAAATATTAGTCACATGTAAAATGTATTTGTCATTTAGGTTTCGGAGACATCCTGGGAGTTTTCATGTAAATTTCTATTTAGAATACAAGGTCAGTGTCAGCCAAAGAGGAGCACTGAATTGTACTCAATCCTCAATTCAACAAAACAGATTAAGCTAAAACCCCAAAGAGAAAGAGGGAGCCCTCCATGATGAGGAATCTACACGGTGGCTCCTGACACCCGTCTGTTGTCTGCTGGACACACATTCCAGACCACGGGCCAGCTGGAGGGAAGCACGGCAGTGCTCACAGGGGGTTAAAAAGCACAGTTCACACAAATTGTACACAAAAGAATATGGGTGAGACCAAGATATAAAAAGGTTAAATATGAATCGAGAAGACTGACATTAGAAATCAGGGCGGCTCATGTGACTAGAATTGATGGTGCAGACATCCAGAAAGGAGGAGACTAGATAGGAAAAGAGCTTCAGGAAGCTACATAGGTGTACCTTTCAATACTGTGCTAAACAGAAATAGGTCGATTCCACAGGTAAAATGGCACAATATATGCCAAAGAGAAATCCCCAGGTTACTATTACCACAACAATCCCCCAAGTTCACAGAAGACAAGAAGTCATTTGAGATCTTAGTAGCCAGAGGAAAAACATTTCCTTGAATACTCCCACTACATGCATAGTAGAGACCACAAAAAGTATCAACTGTTGATATTTAAATTCATATTTAAAATAAAAATACCTTTATTGGCACCTGACAAGAGGTTAAGTCAAGGCTTCAAAAGATCAACCTGATTCACAAGTAGCATAACTGTTTAATGAAAGAAACCACATACGAGCCCCCAATAAAATGATTTTAAAAATAAAATATAATAATAAATAAAATAAAAGCTTTACTAGAAAGTGAAAAGAAAAAAAGAAAGAAACCACACATCTTTTTTTTATGTAAGAAAGAGGTTTTTATACAAGAGCAATTGAATATCAAGAAACCATCCCAGCCCAGCGCAGATCAAGTCCATAAATTTGATATTAGCCAATATGTCTGATACCAAACTATAAAGTCCTCTTCAGACTCACAAAACACATGCAATGACGCTGAATGCAGGATGATCATGGGCCAGTAGGTTGGAAGTCTTGTGAATCCAGTGGTGTTATAAGCATCTCAGCGCTGGCAGGGGTCTGTGTGTGGCTTCTCCGGCTCCCAAAGTCTGAAACCACACCTCCTTTTAAAAGAAGTCAAGAACATCAACAGCTATTCAAAAAAAATTACAGCAGTGTGTTAGTCTGGGTAGACTAGAGAAACAAATTCATAAGCATGCATATGTATGTAAGGTTTATATACAAGAGGAATTGAGCAGTCAGAAAACATCCCAACCCAGTCCAGTCCAAGGCCATAGTCTGATATTAGCCCATATGTCCAATACCAATCTATAAAGTCCTCTTCAGACTCATGAAACACATGCAATGAAGCCAAATGCAGGATGATCACGGGCCAGTGGGTAGAAAGTCTTTGGGTCCAGTGGCGTTGTAAACATCTCAGCTCAGTGGCTTCTCCGGCTTCAGAGGTCTGGTTGCATCCATGTGGCTTGTCTTCTTCAATATCTCCCAGGGAGTAGTAGAGAGAGAGAGAAATGTCTTCCCCCTCCAAGAAGGAAGAACCAGATTTCCCAGAATTCTCAGGAGAACATCATGTCCACACAGAAGTCTCATTGGCTAATTCCAGATTGACAGCATAGAGTCACCCCTACACTCTCAATCCTTAAATTGACACCAGATTAGGTGACTACCACAGGCAGTGTAAAAGACAAAATTTTAACTTTCAAGCTGGAAAAAAAGGTCAATTAATAATAGATCTAGAAAATACAGAAAATATGGGATTATTAGCCACAGCTTTTAAAAATTATTATTAGAAATATGAATAATATTGTTATGGACATATCTGTCTGGATATGTGATTTTATTTTTCTTCACTAGATGACTAGGTGTGAAATTTCAGCACCATATAACAAGTCTGTAATATTCTGAGAAATGGACAGACAATCATGTAACAGTTTGACATTCTCACAGCAGCATTTTCACTATGGCTCCACTCTCCCCCATCCTCACGAACACTGTAACATCAGTCTCCTATGATAATAGATACTCAAGTGGGTGTGTAGGAGTATCTAAATAGATATTACTGAGCTATAAAAATAAAGAACTTCTAAGAGGCTAACAAAGTACATTTAGCATTATGTTGCACAGAAGAAATATATGTAAGATCGGGTATAGATGAAAAAATTAAAAATAAATATTGGACACAATATATAGACCAAATGAAAATTAAAATGCACAGGCATTCAATCAAATTTTTATAGCTGACAAAGTAGTTGCTCTGTATAATTGGTAATATAGAATTCAGATAAAAAATAAATAAAACCTGATAAAAATTTGCAATAAAATCTGAAATATCTTGTGTTATGTAAAAATAAAAGAAAACTTCATAACCAAGTTGGCTGTTTTGAGGAGAGAGAAAATGATAAAATATCTGGAAATCAATTTAATAAAATATTTTCTATAGCTCTAGGGAGAACCACCATGTGATTATCTCCATTGAAAAATAATTTTTTAAAAATGTTTCAGTGGGGGAGTAACATTTATGTTCAAAATATTCAATCTAATAGGAATTATTGACTACTGCCTTTGCCTGATAAAACCTCAGCTCACATTGGTCTGTCTCTGGGAGATCCAAAAGGTTCAGTGGAACAAGTATTAGAAACACTAAGAGGAACTAATTAATAGCAGATCATAAAATTGACCTTAGAAATCCAAAGTGCTCGTTGTTGTTGAGTTGACTACATCTCACTCTCAGAGCAGAATTTGCTCCCTAGTGGTTTTAATGGTCAAATTCCTGAAGCCACAATTCTTCTGAGTTGGCTCTGGATAGACTCAAACTTCCTAACTTTTCAGTTAACAACCAAACACGTTAATTTTGAACCACCCAGGGACTCAAATTAGATTTAAACTAGGATGAATGAAAAGATTCAGTTTACCTAAAATCTCATCGAGGGAATTTGAAAGTAAGACAAAGTCGGGGCGTGGGGAGGTTTGCAAGTACATCTAGCTAACAAAAGCTTCAAGCAAGAATATAAAATGAACTATAAATCAATAAGAAATTGATGCATGCATTTGGGAAAATTACTTGACAGTAACTTCTAGAGTTGAACAATATAATCCCATGTTTAGGCACTGACCAAGCGAAATATATACATTTATTCACCAAAGCTCTTGTAAAGAATATATGTAACTGCTCTATTAATATAGGAAAACTAGAAGTAAACCAATGATTCAGTAACAATAAATGGGTAAGACGATTTTCCTATATTTATACAATGGAATAATATAACACAGTTAGTATGAAGGAAAATTGATATATGCAGTAATATGAATAATTGACATAAACTTAATGTTGAGGAAACAAAATAGAGTGCATTGTGTCTTATTTCATTTGCTTTAAATTGAAAATTAGGCAAAGCTAGAGGTCATAATAGTGATCACTTCAGGACAAGGCAACTACCCTGGATGTTGGCCACATTCCCCTTCTTGAACTGGAGGTTAGAAAAGGAATGTGTTCACATTGTAAAAACTGAGCCTTTTGCTGATGATTTATTCACTTTGATATCACGCAATAATTTTTAAAAATGGCTTCACTGATTCTCAACATTAGGAAATAATCTGAATCTCTTAATGGTATGTCATTATGTTTCCAACTATACTGAATTAGTTATTAGTATTTCACTCAGTATTTCATATGAAAAAATTGAAGACCAGGTGGAAAACTCAGCATTTCCCCTTCCGCTCCTCCAGAGGGAAACATGCAGTGATTCATAAAACAGCTTGAAATAAATAGGATGTTGGCAGCTACCACCCACGTACTGCCAATGTTTGTTTTCAGACAAAGCACCTATGAGGTTTCTAAGTGCTAAGTCAGCATATGAAATCACATGTACTCTTTTATATAACATGAAATCTATTATAACAATGAAAATGGAATAAGGCATCCATCTTTAATTTTCTATGAAAGACTCACTTATACAAAGGCTTAAGTCAGACATCAATATAAAAGGTTCCCCTTAGTTGAATGTTGGATAGATATTACACAGGTCAATTTCCCATCCATCAGTTTCGTAAGAACATATTTAGATCCTTTACTGTTTTTGTTTATTTCTTTAAACCCGTTAAAACGTTTATTTCCAAAATATCAGCTTTCCAGTATTGGTAATTATTAGAAAATGCAATGATATTTTGTTTTTGTAATGCCTTCTCACCTGGGAATCTTCACCAATGTCTGCCACTGTTCACTGTGTACTGTTCAATAGTAGCCAAGGGGTTGAGAGTCCAGTTTCACATTTTTTATTGGCAGGAATTTAATGTTCATAGTCAGATATCTTCACCAAATAAGGATATACTAAATAATGAGCCATCAAGAAAAACAGATTTGAATAGAAAAAAATATAGCAAGAGGTTTAAAAGCTTAAGGAATCAAACTAATAGGGCATGACACTTGGTCAACATCTAAAATGAGAACATCAAAGATACTATCAGTAATGCTCATATAGCATGAATTAACCGGGCAAATATGATTTATTCATTCCATGCTGAAACATTGCGCCAAAGAGACAACATCCATCACCATGAGAAAGTGCGGTTTTCAGAGAACCTGATAACCATGAAATCATATTCTCAGCCGAATCAAGATTTTACAACCAATAGTTTACCATCTATCCCTCTGTGGAAACAGGCCCTCTTACTGTACATGTGGCTGTGCAGGACCACAGTGCAAGCATCTGCTTCCCCAGCAATCTGAAGTAACAATCGGCACCACATCGAAGGTATTCTCTTTATTTATGGCCTGCAACTGCCTCACGTGCAGTGCTTGTAAGAATGGAGTATCTTTGAAAACATTCCGTTTGCCAAAGGAAAAAAGAAAATGAATTAAAATCTCAACTGACTTTAAGCTCAAAAGCCAAGAATTATCCCATTGTTACTTTTTATTCAAAATTGAGTATTAAACTAAAATAGCTCCAGTCTAAGAGAACAATGATCATTAAAATGACATATCTTTAAAAGAGAAAGGAAGCTATTTTTGCCTAGTCATTCAATATGAAAATAATGCTAAAATGCAGGAGTCTGTAAGAACTATAGTTCCACTATGTTTTAATTCAAGTTTTCTATGAACTTTTGGAAACCCCCTCATATTTTCTACATGGACTGATGTTTCCGAGACAAAAGGAATAGAAACCACCAGGAGAAATGACGAGACCATCATGTCAGGAGATAAAGACTGAGCAGCATATCTAAACAAAGAGAGCTCTCAGAGTATTCACATAGATTTCTCCTCTCTTAGCTATAAATCCTACTATTATAAATTTGTACGTGTGATCACAAAGAGAGAGATTTTCATAATTTTGCTTTTGAGTTAAGAAAAATGTATTAAGCACTTAGTGACGGGCTCTTAAGTGACAATAACAAAACGTCATTAAAAAGAAAGAAAAGATGAAAGTGGATGTCAGAAGAGACTCTGGAAGTTCTCTTAATCATAGCCAGTGTGTGGTCAAGAATCGATAGTACGAAAGGAAGAAGGCCAAGCAGGGCTGGAAACATCAGCCAAAAACAAGGCTCCAGGAATTGGTGAAATATCAATTGAAATGCTTTCAAAAACTGATGAAGCATTGGAAACACTAACTTTTCTATGAAAGAAATTGGGAAGACAACGAGTTGGCCAGCTAACCAGAAGAGATCCATATTTGTACACATTCCAAAGAAGGGTGACACAACAGAATGCTCAAATTATAGAATGATATCATTTGATAGTTTTAGGTAGCGAGAAACAGGGACAGGGGGTTGTCCCTCTCCATGCCTGAAGGCCCCTTAGGAGCTTGGAGGGGAATCAGGCGAGCACTTAGCTCGTCATAAAGACTAACTGGGCATGCGCCAATTCAAGCCAGAGCCAGGTGGGCTACACCTGGGCAGCCCAAACTAGGCCCAGGTGGCCTTAATTCAGCCAATGGGGTCAGCCAATCCCTTCGACCACGCCTCCCAGGCCTCAAATACCTTGACCTGGAAACCACCCTGCCCTCTTCTTCTAACACTTTGGCTCCTGTCCTGTGCCTCTGGCCGCCACGTGTGGGTGTGCAGGCCCACGAGGCTGCCCGTGCTCAGTGACTGTGAAACCTGAAACTTCCGTCCTTTATAAAAACCCACTTGGATCACAAACCAGGCTTCAGTGTGAATTCTTTCTCAAGCAAAGCCAAGCACCGAGGTATTTCCCACCGGAGAAATCTCACAATATCACATACAAGTAAAATATTGCTGACAATCAGCCAACAACAGGTGTGCAGTACCTTGACAGGGAGCTACCAAAGGTTCAACCGAGATTCAGAAAAGGATGTGGAACAAGGGATATCATTGCTGATGTCAAATGGACGTTGTCTGAAAGCAGGGTATAACAGAAAGATGTTTACTTGTGGTTTATTTACTATGCCAAGACATTAGACTGTGTGGATCATAACAAACTATGGAAGCCTTGAAAAGAATTGGAATTCCAGAATTCTTTTTTGTGCTCATGAAATACTTGTACCTGGTTGAAGAGGCAGTTGTACAAATGGACCAAGGGAAAGTGCATGGTTTAAAATTAGGAAAAGTATATAACGGCTGTGTCATTTCATCATATTTATTCAATTTTGTGCTGAGCAAATAAACAGAGGAGCTGGATTAATTGAAGAAGCATGCAGCATCTGGATTAGAGGAAGGCTTATTAACAACTTGCGATATGCAGATGACACAACCTTGCTTGCTGGAAGTGAGGAGGACTTGAAGCACTTAATTATGAAGAAGAGGGATTGCAGGCTTCTGTATGAAATACAACTCGACTGAAAGAGAACCCTAATCCTCACAACACACTGGATAACAGTATGATAAGTGGAGTAAAGGTTGAAGTTGTCAAGGGTTTCATGTTGCTTTGAACCACAATCCATGCTCATGGAAGCAGCAGTCAAAAAATCAAATGAGGATTGCATTGGGTAAAGCTACTGCATAAGACCTTGTTCGAGTGTTGAAAAGCGAGGATGCTACTTTGAAGACTAATGTGTGCCTCATCCAAGATGGCATATTTTCATTCACTTTATATGCATGCACAATTTTGACATGGATTAAGACTATAAAAGAACCGATGCATTTGCATTTATATTGCTGCCAAAGAATATGGAAAGTACCATGGAATGTCAAGAGCACCAACAAATTTGTCAACCAGAATGAAGTACGACCAGAATGGTCCCTGTTTGGGTCCAGAGAATGAAGGACAACCAGACTGCTCCTTGTCTTGTTCCGCGACCAGGATTGGAGCTTCATTTTACGTGCTTTGGGTGAGTAATCCAGCCAGGCTAGATGACTGTCATATGTTGTTCGTATGTGCTCGAGTTGGTTTCAAGTGACAGTGACCCACCCAAGCTACAACAGAAGGAACCACCTCTGGTCCTGTGCCATCTGCACAAAGTGTTCACGTTATGCGTGAGCCTGCTTTTAAAGTCACGGCGCCGACCCATCTTGTTGAGGTCCTTTCTCAGAGAAGCTGGATTAATTGAAGTATCCAGTGACTTCAATTGAATTGAAGAATCTCACTGACCCTATATTTTATCAAACCTGATGTCCTTCTCCAGGGACTGGTCTCTCCTCATAGCATGCCCCAAGTACATGAGACTTCATCACAGTTTTAAACTTCGGGACTCTGTGATAGACACTATTAAGAAAACTTAAAAGCAAGCCCACAGAATGGGAATTTTTTTTTTGCAAATCACATATGTAACGAATTATTTTTATCCAGATAATCAAGGAATTAAACTAAACAATCAAGTTACAAATTGGTAAAAAAAAAAAAGACTCTAATGGAAACTTTTCCAAAGAAGACATACATAATGCAAATAAGTACTTAAAATAGTTTTTTTAAATAGGAAAAATTATAGATGTTTACATTCTAATATCACTAATCCAATGAAGATTAAATGTATAGATTTGGAGCAAGAGCACAAATACTGGAGATGTGATAGGATCTAGGCACAAAGCTTTCTATAGAGGCACAAGCAGCTTAATTGTTCAAAATAGAACGAAAGGCACAGAATATTAGTGGAGATACAGGTCCATAGATCTACTTACCAGTGTGTGTAGGGATGTTTTCTGATTGCTCTTATTCTGTCAATGGACAGAACACAATGTTTAGCCCGGGTTGACTAGAGAAACTAATTCAGAGAGACACTTGTATGTGTATAAGAAAAAGCTTTATATATAAGAACAGTTGAATATTGA
This sequence comes from Echinops telfairi, assembly GCF_000313985.2. Classification (NCBI taxonomy): domain Eukaryota; kingdom Metazoa; phylum Chordata; class Mammalia; order Afrosoricida; family Tenrecidae; genus Echinops; species Echinops telfairi. The sequence continues at coordinate 52,527,614 of NW_022103920.1, forward strand.
GAAAACATCCCAGCCCAGTCCAGATCACATCCATAAGTCTGATATTAGCCCATATGTCCAATACTAATCTTTAAAGTCCTCTTCAGACACACAAACCACATGAAATGACGCCAAATTCAGGAAGATCACAGACCAGTGGGTGGTATGTCTTGTGGATCCAGTGGCAGTGTGAGCATCTCAGCCCTACAGGGGTCTCTACGTCTACATGGCTCCTCCAGCTCAGGGTACTAGTGTAGCTCCATGTGTCTTCTCAGATGGAATGTCTCCCAGGGAGTCTGCCTGTGTCCCACCTCCAGCGAGCTATTTATCTCCTTAGCGCCTCCAAATGAGGTCATCCAACTGTGACCTGAATGAAAGGCTAACCTCCATCCCTTTATTCTTAAGTCTCTCTCAAATCGACAACAGATTATGTAACTACCACACTGAGTCAAGTCTACATGTCTTATAAGAAAACAAGACGGGTGGCTTGTTGTTTGCTTTTTCTTAGAGTGGGAGAGATAAAAAAGCAAGAATTTATTATAGCATGGAAAGGAAACACCGAGTTCCTACTTGAAAGTAATGATCTTGAATTAAAAGTAAGGTACATTGCTTTAATTGTGTTTTCCTTTAGTCATATGTTGCAAGGAGGATTTATGGTGGGCACAGTTTCCATCAGGCAAACAAAATGAGTCAAGCTAGTCAACATGTTTTGCCAAAGACCTATCAAATCCCAGAGACATCAAGTCCACTAAGACTTATAGTGACACTACATAGGGTTTCTGAGACTGTAAATCATTACAGTCATCTTGAGGCTAGCAACCCAATGCCAAACTCACAGCGCCCCCATGGCTTCTTCTTTCTGTAGACTCTTGTTGTTGTTGTTAGCTCCCACAGAGTTGGTTCTGACCCATAGCAACCTTATGCACAACAAAATGAAACACTCCCTGGTCCTGCACCATTCTCACAATTGTCCCTCAGCCTGAGTCTAGTGTTGCAACCACAGTGTCGATCCACCTCCTTGAGGACCGTCCTCTCCTTTGCTGCCCCTCTACCAAACATGATGTCATTCTCCAAGGACTGGTCTCTTCTGACAAGATATTCAACATATGTAAGACAAAATCTCACTACCCTGGCCTCTAAGGAGTATTCTAGCTCTACTTCTTCCAAGACAGATGGTTTTGTGGTTTGTTTGTTTGTTTGTTTGTTTGTTTTTACAGTCCATGGTGCTTTCAATATTCTTCTCTAGCACCACAATTCAAATGCATTCATTCTGCTTTGACATTCTGTATTCAATGTCCAGCAATGAAAGTACCATGACTTTGGTCAGTTACACCTTAGTTGTCAAAGTAACATCCTTACTTTTCAATATGCTAAAGAGGTCTTATGCAGCAAATTTATCTAATGTAACTCATCTTTTGCTCACTCTTCTGCTGCTCCAATGAGCACTGATTGTGGACCCAAGCAAGACAAAAATCCTGACAACTTCAGTCTTTCTCCACTTTTCAGGATGTTATTTACTGGTCCAGTTGTGAGGAGTTTGATTTTCCCTACATTGAGCTGTAATCTATACGGCAGGTTGCAATCCTTGATTTTCATCAGCAAGTGCATCAAAGTCTAGATTTCAGAAAGGAAGATTGTGTTATTTGCTTTTGGCAGGTTGTTAATAAACCATCCTCCAATCTTAATGTCACATTCTTCTTTATGTAATCCAGCTTCTCTGATTATTTCTTTAGCATACAGATCAAATAAGTTTGGTTAGGATACAACCCCAACATACACCGTTCCTGATTTTAAACCATGTAGTATGTCCTTGACGTGTTGCCACAATTGCCACTTGATCCATGTACTAGTTCCTCACGATCACAATGAAGTGTTCTGGAATTCCAATACGTTTCAAGAATATACATAGTTTCCCAAGATTGGACATAGATTTTTTTATGATCCACAAGGTCAAATGTCTTGGCATAATTAATAAAAGCCAAATAAGCATCCTTCTGTTATTCTTTGCTTTCAGCCTAGATCTATCTGGCATCAGCAATGCTATCCCTTTGTCCACATCCTCTTCTGAATCCATCCTGTACCTCTTACAGCTTCCTGTCAATGTTTCCTGGTGGAGGTACTGTTGCTGGATTATCTGCAGTAAAATTTTAGTAGCACATGATATCAGTGATATATTTATATAGTTTGAGCATTCTGTTGTGTCCACTTTCTTTGGAATGGGTAAAATATGAATCTCTTATAGTCTATTGCTTAAGTAACTGCTTTCCAAATTTCTGGCAAAGGCAAGGGAGTGCTTCTAGTGCCTCATCAGCTTGTTGAAACACTGCAATTGGCATTCCATCAATTTCTGGAGCTTTGTCACTGGCTTATACTTTCAGTGCAGGTTGAGCTTCCTCCAGAAGCCCTGGTGTTGGCTCAGATGCTACCTCCTAAAATAATAGAATGTCAACTCGCTCTTTTTGGTGCAGTGACTGTATTCTTCCCGTCTTCTTTCTATGCCTGCTACATCACTCGATGTTTTGGTCATAGAATCTTTCAATTGGAACTCAGGACTTGAATTTTTTCTTGAGTTCTTTCATTTTCAGATATGCTGAGCATGTTCTCAAAGGAAAAAAACATTTTCCATAGATGGAACATAACAATGTTAAAATCTAAGCTGAATATGTAAGAAAGACAGTTTTTTAGGGTTTGAAGACAGTGAAAAATTTGTCATGCTGTATACACTTAGATTTTAGTATATTTTTGGTAAATTCAGTCTAGATTTACCTGAGGATCCTGCCTATGATATCCACACAGAATTCCATAGGTTCCTATATGTCCCTGAATTTTTAAAATGAGGCAAATATGAATTATCTGTTATAAAATCAAAATTGCTGGGTTAAATTTTTCAAATCACATTATGTAATTATCAAATTTAAGATGGTGTCTTGTAAAATTAAAGATCATCACTTATATGCAAATCTTAAATGAAAAATCCAAATTTGTTTTAATCTATTCAAACAATCTTGCAAATAAACAGGCACTTTTCACTACCTCACAACAAGTTGTACACAACTTCTAGTACAATGCTAATAGACAGTAACAAAATTGCAATCTGAAATCAATGCATTACTTGCAAAATACTAAAGTAATTACTAAATATATATTAGCAATGTTAAAATATTTTTAAGATTCACAGCATATAGACACATTTTTTGGGGGGTGGGTGGGAAATTTTTTCTTTTAAAAAAATTAAATGGATTAATAGATATATCAAATCATTCCCAGTTCAAGCACATCCAGTTTCCAAACATTATTTTTCTATATGGACTCCATGATATCATCACCCCTTCACCCTGCCACCAGCTCCATGCCCACCCCCCTCCAAAACCCTTATTGCACTTGCTGACTCTATAGGCTCATCAATCCTGGTTTACATACCCCCAAATTAAAAAATCCATGTACCACAACTTTGAGAAGGTGACCCCCTCAATGACATACTACTCCTGAGAGATCCCCTAATATGTACAGTCAAAAACAAAACAAAACAATACAGCCCCCCAAATACATAAGATTTTGGAAACTACAATAGGTCCAGTATGCCTCCCAGAGGGAATCTGCTGACAAGTTTTAAATTGTTCAAGTCAGGCTTTTGCCTTTGACCTTCTATCTATATTTCACTCACCAATGTACTCCGTTTAGTGACGATGTTCCTCCTGTCCCTCAATTGTGGGTCGAGGGAGTTCACCGGAGGTTTATTTCCTGTTTAGTTCCACCAATGAATCTTGGGCTCCCACTGTCATCCTCAGCCTCTGACAACCAGATTCTTCAACTTCAGGCTCTGATTTTAATCTCTCCCTTCAGCTTCAGATTAGATGCTTCACAATCCTTCAGTGACTGGCGATGGTGTGCTTCTTCTCTGTGGACTTAGTTGACCTCTCACTTAGATGGCTGCTTGTTTGGAGACAAGCCCTGAGGACCCAGACACTATTTTATCTGATAGCCAGGCACCATCTACGTTCTTCACCACATTTTGCTGCAGCACCGATCCCCTCGGTGTTCCCTTCCTGGAGACAGGTATTGAGCAGGGCCATGATGTAAGCACTATTTATTCTCAGATTAAAGCTGGGATTTAAGGTGAGGGCCAAACCATGCACGGAACTATTTTTGTTTGTTTGGTCTTTCAATTTATTCTTACTTGGAAATTAACCCAAATGCCATGTCATTCCATCATCCACCCTCATCAAGCAGAATTGTACCACTGCTTCCATAATCAGTGCCCAAACATCCTATTTCTTCCTGAGTACCTTTTATTGTCCTTCTACCCCATGCTCCCTCTCTGACCCATGTGTTCTAATACATCGGTCCTGGGTTTCATTTACCGAAAACCAGAAAAACTTATTTCACAACTTCAAGAGGGTAATCCCCCACTCCATGGCACTTCTGAGATACACAGAAGTGTGTCTGTTTGTTCTGAGATAGGAACAAACAGAAACCACATGCATTGGAATGATAGTCACAGGTTTGCCAGAATAACACAACTTTTAGTACAGCATAGAGGGCATTGATAGAGCAAGGCCTTATTTGTATGCCTACCAACAGCCCTTCCAAATTGGTACAGCTATCTTCTGCTTCCTCAGACATCTTGTATTTTCTGGCTTAAGTCCTCAAGCCCTAAGTGTGTCAGAGGTAGAGTCCCCTTCACCCAGGGCAATTCCCATGTGGGCTCTCATTGGTGCAGCCTCTGGAGCATACTGTGTACCGTGAAGATCCAGGATTCAGTGTCCCAAGGCACCATGACACCCGACATGGGTCCCCAGCATTCAATCAGATGCCCAGGTCAATGTGGTCCATCCGGTCCATGCCCCCAAAGGCACACCCTCACTGGTGTCCCCAATGGCATTTTCAGTCATTCTCCCCCAGATTTGGAAGTCAATTCTCCTTCTTTTCTAACCGACAGATCTGCCATGCTGTCCCTCTAGATATGTTTGCACCGTTTCCTCTCTGCTGAATTGTTCTACCATCTGCACCCCTCATCCTTCTGACAGGGCTGTCCACTTGTCTGGGGTAGGGGGCCTCATCACAGACATGCATGTCACTCTCATGTTACACTGCCCCCTCTACCCTTGACCATTTTATCCTTGGTGATGTGAGGTGCTGTGTTAGTCTGGGTATTTTAGAGAAACAAATCCACAGAAACTCATATGTATAAGAGAGAGTTTCATATAAAGGTTAAGTGCACATCAAGAAAACATCCCAACCCAGTGCTGCCTAAGCCCACAAGTCCAACATTAACCCATATGTCTACACCAATCCACAAAGTCCTCCTCCATCTCACAAAACAGATGCAATGATGCTGACTGCAGGAGGATAGCCAAGTCAGTGAGCGTGTCAGCATCTCAGTGCTGGCAGGGGTCTCCACACGGCAGCTCCAGCACCCACGGCTGCATCAGGGTAGGTCCATGTGGCTTCTCCTATGGGATATCTTGCAGGAAGTGATCCTTGCCAGCTGAAGCAGGGAGCACCCTGATAAGGCAGCTGCACCCTGGTCCAACCATCACAAAGCAAGAGACCTGAGAACTAGAAAAGCGAGGCTCACTGAGCCATTTCTCTCTCTCCACCCTTCAATGAACCCCACATGTATTTATTGGCCAGGTTGGCACAATAAACATTAACTATCTCAGGCCCCCTCCAGCCTAGTGCATTTCTAAACACTTACCTACTCTAAATGATTGCCTGGAGCGGGTGGTGCATGGCTCCTTGGCACTATCAGACTCTTTGCCAGGGTATCTGCACCACCCTTATCTACTGAGAAGGACATAAGAGAAAGGGAATAGCAAATCAATAATATTCACTAACAGATTCGAGAATACATTTTCGCTACTTCAGTAACACCTAGTATTATGTAAAGTGATCCATGTGCAACACTTTCTTCCTTTCTAATTGCAGTTGTGTTTCATAGGGCTGAAGATATTTCAGTTTCACTTATTGATCAAGAAAGGCATTAGAGTTAAATATCACCCCAACATTTTCTTTGTGCAATGTGCCTGTGTGAACACTTACTTTCCAGTATGTACATGCGGCTTTAGAGTTTACAGCATGGTTCTAAAATGTCTAAACATAGGCATCAAAATTGTGCTTGCACAGCATGCTTGCTTGAAAATTCCATATATAAGTGACTGAAGTTTGGAGAGGATGTGGTAATTGCTACCACACCAGAGACAAAAGAGAATCTCTTATCTGAAAAGTAGAGTAAATCATATTTTGATCTAAGTAGTTCCTACTACCATGTGGTTTCAAATTACTGTCAGCTTGCCCACATACCTATGGAAAAAACTTTTATCTAGGTCAGTATGAATTATTATTAGAAGAAGATAAAGCTACAACTTAGATCACCAGTATGCAAACAAACAAAAAAGCAAACGATACATATAAAATTTAGAAAAAGAATAAAAAAATAAGCAGAAAGAGCTTACACCTCAAAATCAAGTTCAGTAGATCCAATGATTTGTTTAGAAACTTCCTTTATTCAGGTACTACAATTTAAAATATTGACTTGATTAGTTACATTTTCAAAGAAGGAAAATAGTTTATGTAAATGGCTCCCTGAATTTGCAACCAACCATCTCTCTCACATCTTATGATATTCTCAGAAATAGTCACTAGAAATTCTGACAACACGGGAAAAGAATTTGATATTTACCAATTTACCATTCACTGATTTACCTTTGTCTCGGGGCTGAGATTTAGATTTGCCCTGCAGTATGACACTAGTCACTTTATTGTGAGGCCTACATTGGTCACTTTACTTATTTATTTATTTATGAACATGATTTTGTCAAAGTATTGTAGAGAAAAAGGGTAATAAGTAATGATATGTGTTAAGTTATTCAAAATATTTTAGAAAATCATAATAATAGCTAATACACAAGGTTTACTATAAGTCATATGTTGATCTAAATCCATTATAGCTGATTTAATCCTTATAACAACTGAAAGCAGCAGATGCTATGATGAATTATTTTGTATATGACATTTGAGTCACATAAAAAGGTAAAGTAGCAGACCCAAGACCATTCACATTTAAAGCAAGAGAGTGACGGTTCAAACTTGACTCCAGAAATGTAGAAGTAAATTGCGATATGAAGATCTATGCAATGTCCTATTATTTCCTTTTTGTTAAGGTAAAAATTTTATCAACCACATAAAATCCCCTAACTAAACTATTTTGAAAACACTGCAAACATAAGACAATATTACAGAAGGGACAAGATGGGGGGGGGGGGATCTATGTTCAAGGACATTCTTCGCTTTGAAAAGTTTTCTAAGCATGTAAGAAAAAAACAAAACTCAAATTGCCTCAGTAATTTCATTCCATGTATTTTCTAAATATCCTCTAATAATGTGTATTTCATCTCCACTTGTCTAATTCCACTAGTCATAATATATCTAAAGGCTACTATTAGTATTGTATGTGATATATGTGATATGTTGTTTAAGTAAAAATATATGTGATAATTGTATAGGTAAAAAGAGCATGTTGCGTGTAAGAAAAATTAAAAGCATTTGAGTTGATTTAAATACCCTTTTACAGAAACTCCATGAATTTGCAACTTGATCCCAGAGAACAAACTAACTACGTCATTTCTTAAATATCAGTTAAGAAATGATTATTCTATTGTAAATGACATTTTTTATTACAGTGAAAAATGAACTAGGATCCATATTAACTTCAGGTATAAGTTTCATTCAATCAAGAGTCTTGATTCTTTAACTTCCCATCTACTATGATCGAATGAGTCCCACATCACAATTTTCTACACGATTATAATAGAGGTCAAGATATTAAATTATAGTGGATCAATTTAATTTTTAACCTAAAGCCATTAAAATGGTTAAAACGGAAAAAGATTACTCAAATTTTAATGATATAATTAAATAAACAAAATAGTGCTTTCATATGAATTTTCCAAAGGTGTTTATTGGCATGAACTTCACATATAATTCAATTTAATTATTAAGTCATATTAAGGAGATTTGTGCAATCATCAGTACAATTAATTTCAGAACACTTTCTTTAGGGACTCACTGTTGTTACCTCCCCATTTCCCCACATCGTTTCCTGCCATGACCCTAGGCAATTACCAACTCAGTTATTGTCTCTAGAGACCTCTCTATCCTGGGATTCACATATAGAAAACCAGACAATAAACAGAAAGCAAAAACACAAGCAAAATCAATAACAATGACTAGGCAAAACATAAAAAAAACCTCAATCAAAGAGAAAGCATAAAATATTAAAAGCTGAAACAGTTTTAAAATGGGTCAAAAGGGAAATCAAAATATGAGGTATAGTTTGATTTAACCTAACTACATCAATCATAACTGACTTTATAATGCCCTCTATTTGATGGGAAGTCTATTCATCTTCAAATGTGCATACCCGGAAAATGGGTTTGGAGCTTCCACTATATAGCTTCCATCTATAGCTTTCTACAAACCAGTGTTCATATTTTAATTGTGATACAATTCCTTTTTCTAGATTTTATTATTTATAACCCTTGAATCATAGGCTGATGAACTTCTTCCATGTGCACTTAGTTGATGCCTCACTTAGATTGTTACTTGTTTGAAGACTAGCATGTAAGACCCAGATGCTATTCTTTCCTATACCTGCACACTATCTGGATGCTCCCCCCCACTTTGCTATAGCACCCATGTCTTCAGCGATCTCTTCATGAGGGTAAGCAGAGAGTAGGACCATGTCATAAGAACTACTTGTGCTTAGATTAATTATGAGTCCAAAATCCATTAATATAACTATGGTTCATATGTGTCTCTGGTTCACTTTCAGGACATCATAATCATTTTATGATAGAAAAAAGTATAAATCATCAAGCTGGGATATAAGATTATCCTATTAATAGCATAATCAATTTAGCCAATATAGTATGTAAAACACTACTAAAAAAGGAAATTATACAAATAAAGGCAGGCTTCAGACTAAAATACATAATCTGTTGACTTGTTCCGATTAAATTATTAAGTGACTGGACACTATTTACACAATCAACAAGGGTTTGTGATAAGGAAAATCTTTCAATAATATTCATTCACAAAGGCAGAACCATGCCTACCAGATTAGTACCATATGAATTTTTAATGTTTTCATTGTGATACTAAAGTAAAATAATTTCTGCAAGTGAAACTAGAATTTATCTCTTTTAAATTTAATTATCCTTATTTTCAGGATGCAAATATTTTTCTTTATGAATAATATGATCCAATAACTCAGTGTCATTGAGTTGATATTGACTCATAGTGACCCTGTAGTACAAGTAGCTATGATCCTGTGAATCTGAAAAACAATCACTGTCTACAGGAGTAGAAAGTCTTGTCTTTCCTTGTCAGAGCTGTTGGTGGTTTGCACCACGAACCTTGCAATTAGCAGCCCAATGCTTATGTAACTACTATACCACCAGAGCTCCTTTATGATCCAATAGAGAAAATAAAAATGACTTACAAGACCAACACACATGGCTAAAATAAAGAATCTATTCCTTCATACTTATTCATTCTCTCAATAATAGTTACAATGGTCAGACATTATAAGGACTATTCAAAAAACAGCATGGAACAAAACAAATGTCATAACCTTAAAATAACATTTTGAATTGAAAAGCAAAATATTGATGTAAATAAAAAGAGAACATTATAAATGTTCTCATGTTAGAGTACTGTCAATTGCTACTTTAATTCAGTTGGTGTGGCAGCTAGTATTAAGAGATGTACTCGTATTTAGAGATGTAACCTCCCACAGCATTTCTTCTTATATTCATGACCTTTTGTAGTTTACAACCTTCATATCTGGGATGACCATAGTACTTACCGTATATATTTGAGTATAAGCCCACCCGAATAGCAGCCGAAGCACCTAGTTTTACTACAAAAACTGCATTCAAAAATGTGCTGACAAAACTCAGCTGATACATGAGTATATATGGTAATCCTAAACAATAGAATACCAAATAAGTGATCCAACGTATTTCAGAGTCAGGTTTTTTTTAAAGTTTGACATTGTCTAATGTAGGTCTCTCAAGACATTTGCTTAGAAGTTTAGCTCTCATTGCATAAGAAGCTCAAGCCATATGGTGCTCTGCGTAGTTGTCCTAGTTGGGCCACAGCCAATATCAAGCATCAACTTCTAGCAATAAAAATCAGTCAACCTACATGTCCAGTTGGTCGACTTCCTATGACTATGGTCTCAGCTGTCATCTGACTGCAATTGAATGAAGGACATCAAGTGAGAATCAGACAGATGAGGCCAGTCAGCTCACAGGATCTTGAATGAAAATAATACATTTTTGTTTCATTTAAGCTATAAATGTTTGCTATTGTTTGCTATGCAGCAATAGGATACCAAATTATTGAAGACAATTCAAATGGCTAAAAAAATGCATTAAATATGCTCAAAGTCATTATCCATTTAGGAAATGCAAAATAAAACAATGATGAGATACTTCCTTATACTAACAATAACAGCTGAATTAAAAAATATTTAAAAAAACAGAAAACATATTCTGGAGAGGGTATGGAGAAATTAGAATTCTCATATATTGTTGGTGGGTGTAAATATTTACAACTATTGTGGAAAGTGATATGGCACAACCTCAAACAATTAGGAATAGAAATTCTATAAGACCCAGCAATCCATTAGCTGGGCATACACCTTATCGAAGTGAGAGACATAATATGAACAGACATAAGCACGCCCATGTTCATTACAGCACTGTTTACAAGAGCAAGGTGTTACAAATAACCCTAAAGCCCATCAGTAAAAGAATGAATAAAGAAACTTTGTTACATAGATGCAAGGGGAATACTCTGCATTGCTGAAAACAATGATGAAACCAACAAGCCCCTCAGGACATGGACCTGAAGAACATCATGCAGAATGAAGTTAGTAAATCACAAAAGGACAAATATTGAATAATACCACTACCGTAAGGATCAAAAACAAGACAAAGCTTAGTATAGGAAAGGGAACAGACTTTGGAGGATACCAAAGGAGGGAGTGTGTGGTAGTTATATAATTTAGTGTCAACTTGAAGCTATATAAAAGCAGAGGGGTAGAGTTTGGCCTGTCAATCAGGTCCCAATCTGATGACCTCACTTGGAGGTGCAATGAAGGTATATAGCTCTCTGGAAGCCAGCCTCTTTCTCTTCCTTCACCTTCTTGCTTGTTGGCCACCCTGAGAGCTTCTGGATCCCTGTGATTTTTTTCCATTGACTTTCGATGTACATGACTTTGCACCCACTGCCTACATTCTGAATCACAGCATGTGAATGTGTGAGTCTAAAGAGAGACTTATGGACTAGTATCAGACTTATGGACTTGAGTTGGACTGGGCTGGGATGTTTTCTTGATATATAAGCACTTCTCGCTTACACATATACAATTGTGTGTGTGTGTGTGTGTGTGTGTGTGTGTGTATGAGTATACCTGGATTTGTTTCTCTGGTCAACCGAGCCTAACACAGAGGACAAGTGGGGAAGATGAACCAATGAACTAGAAGGTTGACAGGTATAGACCTGCCAGTAAAGGAGAATGGAGACCCATAAGATGAAGAAAACAGGGGAGGGAAGAGAGATTACAATATGGTTAGTTCACCATAAAAATAATTTACAGAAAAGAGATAAATTGTCCACACATTGAATTAACATTCTCAGATAAACCCAAATGCTTTTAAGTAAAATAACAAAATAATAACATCTAATAATCAAAATATAACTAATTTTTCAAAGTTCTTACATAAAGTAATTCATTTAAAACTATAAAAGCCTTTAAAAAAAGTTCACTATTTTTATTTACAGAGATAGCAGAATTATATGAATAATTCACCATCAACAGTGTAGGAAGGCTCACTAACAACCGATAATATTCAGATAACATAACCTTGTTTGCTGAAAATGAAATACAGTTGAAGCACTTACTCACAAAGTTCAAGATTATAACCTTGGTTAAAAATTGCCCATCAACATAAGGAAAACAACTGGACCATTAAACAACATCATGATGCATGGAGAAAATCTTGAAGTTGTCAACATTTCATCTTACTTTATCCACAATCAGCGCTCCTGGAAGCCACCATCAAGAAGTCAAATGGTTGAAATATCTGTCACAAAGGACTTCTTTAAAGAGTTAAAAAGCAAAGACGTCAATTTGACGACTAAGGTTCACCTGCCTCAACTAATATTATTTTCAAGAATCTCATATGCATGGGAATATGAACACAAATTGATGTTTTTGAATTATGGTGTTGTTGAGGAATATTTCATGTACCATAGACCTCAGAAGATGAGCCAATCTGTCTTGCAAAAAGTATAGCCAAATTCTCCTTAAAAGCAAGGAAGGCAAATTTTCACATTACATGCCTTGTACATGTTAGTAGGAGAAACCAGCCGCAGCAGAGGGCATCATGACTGGTAGAGAGAGAACTTAAAGAGAAGCCCCCAATGAGACAGAATGGCACAGTGACAATGGGCTCAAACATAGCGCATTGTCATTATTATGAAGATGTTACAAGGCGAGGCAGTGTTTTGTTTTACTGTACATATGATCATTATGATTAGGTACTGACCCCAGGGCATCTAATCACAACAAAGCTACAGATATGGCTACTGGGACACAGAGGTAAAATAACTTTCCCAATGTGACACAGCTAGCAAGGATAGAAAAGGACGGAAGATCAACATTTTACTTTTCAACTTATATCTCCAAAGTCAAATATCTAGGCCTATAACTGCAAAATATTATCCACATCCTTAAATTTCCCACATCTTTTTTTTAATTAAGTCAATGCAACCCATTTGCCCTGAAAACATAAAATCCAGCGTCTCTCCCAACTGTTCCCAAAGTATCTACTAAAAAGAATGTAAATGTGCTTTGCCGCCACAGAACTGGTATCTTTCTGTTGAACTTGAGGTCACTATGAGTTGGAAGAGACTTGACACTTAGTAACTATATGATAGTGTCTCAAGGGTCTGGAATAACTACAGTATGAACTTGGGACACATTGTGAAAGGCAAGTTTGTATGTATAGCCTCTGTAGTCATACAAACCTGTGCTCAAATCCTAACCCGATGCTTACGTACTTTACAGAACTACTTTGAGTATTAGTTCCCTGAACTGCGATGAGGACTGAGTAAAAGGATATGTGTAAAGCATTTGCACAGTGCCAGGCATATACTAAGCAGTCATTTTACTCTGAAAAGAGCATTATCAAATAAACTCTACTGCATGGAATTCATAAGCATGCACTTTTTTAATAAAATTAGATTTTTAGACCATGTTTTACTTGAAGCTGATTCTTCCCTTGTCTATAACTACCCCCGCCCCACCCACAGGAAGGTTATGGTAATTCCTTTCTGAAGGGGCAAAGACAACTGCTTTTTTGTTAGTTTGTTTTCTTGAAAGGATGGGTATTAAATAGCTCATTCTTTGAAGCCTTGCTTTTATTAATCATTACTGTTATTTAATTCTTCCTCTGAAAACTTGTTAATGTAAGCATCTAGGAGTGACAAGATTTAAGAAAGTGACTAATGCTAACTACAATATATCTGAGACTAAGTTAGATACCAGGATGCCAAATGGTTAATTTTACAAAGAAAATAAACGTCACAGGGATTGTAAAGACTTGTATTGGTGTCATCAGCTTTGACTTTATCTTAGTCAAGCTCTAAAACGAAAAACCAAACACTGCCATCTAGTTGATTCCAACTCAGAGTGCTATGGAAGACCGACCAGACGGCCATGTAGGCTTCCACAGCCATGACTCCACCAAGTCAGACTGCCACATCTCACGACCATGTTCAAGCTATACAGAAACCAAAACTATTAAAAGGCAGTGTCTTTCATTTAAAATTAAAAATTACATTCATGGCAACGAAATGAAATGATTTTTGTATTCTGAATCATGAGCACCAGACAGGCATTTAAAACATTAGTGACGCAGACAAAAACAACTTCCCCAAATCAAATGCATGTGACACTGTGCTACAGTCTGGTTTTGATTCTGAAATCATTGCAATCTATAAGATATCTAATAACTGTCTCCTCTGTGGACTTAGATTTTTCTTAAGAGCCACATCTGATCTCCTCTAGCTACACAAGGGGAACAGGGATCCAAATCCACATCTACTCAAGGATGAGTCCTAGGAAATCAGACGTGCCTCCACCCTTGAGCCTTCTTTATCCTCTTCCCACACCAATTGTCCCTCTCCCAGCATTCACCTTCTCTGATGGTTCAATAACATGCTATCATGGGCATGCAGAACTCAGACAATACTCAAAATCATGGCTTAGATGACCTAATAAGTTATAAAATGGTAAGGATGCAGCTCATTTGTCTGCAGAGCCTCTTCTCCTCCATCTAGACAGAAAAATCTTTCTCTGATCCTTGGCCACATTCCTGGCCAGGCAAATGTTACAAAGTTCTCTTAGTATTAGTTAGTGCCCCCAAAGCAAGAAGGTCTCCTCCCCAAAGTCAGTGAACTTTACTCCGTCCACAGGCTGAGAAGCCCGCTTCTCGGTCTCCCAGTATCATCACTGCTCCTCTGTTCTATCTCATGGTGGGCTTGCTGCAGTCTCTGCTACCTCTGCTTCCTCCACCACTTTACGGAGCGATCTCTCATGTGCTATATTGGTGGCTTTTCTTTTTTGATGAGCATAAGAATCTTCTGTTCCTGCTGCAAAGATGGATCTTTATTATATCTTATAGGATGGTAAATCTGACCAGTACCTGAGTTTGAGCCCTCTATATATAATTTGCATGCTATCACCCAGTCACTGGATGGAAAAATTTAAGACTATACATGTAAGAGCCATACCAACAAATTCACTACATTGACACTGTAAAATTTGAAATGTATTAGCTAACAATTTCTTTGCAATGGTATCCCCTTTGAATAAATATATAAATAATATGTATTATAGTGTAATATATAGTAATATATTTAATAGATATTAAAACTATGCATAATGCCTTGTTTATAAATATATGCATGTAAGAATATAAATATGCACATAATATATGTGTACATTTATAACAGAAAAATATTTTAGTAGAGCTTCCAGATTAAGAAGAGACTATTACAGAGGAATAGGCTGTCCACTTCTGAATGAGTAGCCACTAAACTCTGATGAGTCACAGTGGAGAATTTTTAGATATACTGGAAAATCTTATTAAGGGAAGCAAACTATTATCAGATATAAGGTGACGAGATAAGTCCCTCCGTTGTAAAAATATAACTGAGAAAGAGCTGCCTTCTCAAAGTAAAGTCAACACTAATGAGATGGATGGATTAAAGTCTTTGGGACCATTCTTTATGAACAGGGCAAGACACAAAATGAAAAGAAACAGCTGTAAATGTCTACTAAAACTCAGATCAGAACAGAGAATGTGCAGAGTATGCTGTTTTTGTTAGGTGTCAGTGAGTCGGTTCTGACTCAAAAGAACCCTGTTCACAACAGATCACAAAACTGCCTGGTCCTGTGCCATGGTCACGATTACTCAGTCTATCTTGTCAAAGGTCAGCCTCCTTTCCACAGCCCCTCTACTTTACCAAGTATGATGTCCACCAAGCATGATGTCCTCCCCCAGGGGCTGGTCTCTTCTGACAACAAGTCCTAAATACAGGACACAAAGTCTTGCCATCCTTGCTCCTAAGGAGCATTTCGGTTGTGTTTCTTCCAAGATATATGTGTTTGTATGAAGTATGGGCTCAGAAAAAAATTGAAGCCATCAAAGGTAAAATGAAATGGATGGAGATGGCTATGCTAGGCATAAGTGAAGTGAAATAGACAGGTATTGGTCAATTTTATCAGATAATCAAATGTGTGTTGTTTTTATTTTAGGGTGGAGGGGCAGTTTGTCCCAGCAATGAGATTCAAAAGGAATTAAATCACATTCATCACCTAAAAGAACAATTCAACATCTATCTTGAAGTACAAAGTTGTCCATGACTGGATAGTATATATATACATGCAAAGAAATCCACTTAATACTAATATTAACCAAATTCAGGCACTAAGCCAGTGATGAAGAAATTGAGGAGTTCTACCAGCTCCTTATTTCTAAAACTGGACAAACATGCATCAAGATGCTCTGATAATGATGAGCAATCGGTATGCAAAATTTGGGGAAAAAAGAAGAGCAGTAGAAAAAGATGACTTTGGTGATTGGAATGAAACCTGAGATTGCATGGTATAATGTTGCCAAATCAATTCATTATTCATTGCAAATAACTCTTTTTTAAAAAACATTTTATTAGGGGCTCATACAACTCTTATCACAATCCATACACACATCAATTGTGTAAAGCGCATTTGTACTTCATTCTCAAAACATTTTCTCTCCACTTAAACCCCCAACATTAGGTCCTCATTGTTCCCCTCCCTTCCCGCTCCCCCCTCCCTCATGAGATCTTGATAGTTTATAAATTGTTATTTTGTCATATCTTGCCCTGTCCAACGTCTCCCCTCACCCCTTTTCTGTTGTCCGTCCCCCAGGGAGGAGGTCACATATAGTCCCTTGTAATCGGTTCCCTCCTTCCAACAGTATAAACAGCAACTAAACACATAGACTTCTCCAGTTGGAATACACAGGAATCTAATTGACTACCTCTGTGGGAAGAAATGATGGAGTTTCCAATATTAGTATCCAGAGTGAGGCCAGACCATCAGCTGTTCATATGTCATTTCAGCTTGAAGTTGAAAAAAATTAAAACAAAACCACAAGAACTAAAAGACTACCTTACATATACCCCACCTGAATTTTAAGAACATCTCAAGAACAGATTTGACTCATTCAATACTAGTGACAGGAGATATGAACATCACACATGAAAAATGTAAATGGTAATTTATAAAAAAGAAAGAAAAGATCAAAGTGGATTTCAGATGAAACGCTGAAACTTGCTCTCGATCCTAGAGTAGCAACATTTTTGAACTTCAAGGGGTAGCTAAAGAAGCACAATAAAATGTTAAATGAAAAGTGCAAAGACCTGGAGCTAGAAAACCAAAAGGAAGCACATGCTCAGCACATCTCACATTGAAAGGACTCAAGAGACAAATTCAAGCGTAGCACTGCAAGATTCTATGGAGAAAATGTACGATGATGAGGAAGTCTGGAAAGGAGATGGATAAAAAAAAAAGAGTCACTGTACCAAGAAGAATTGGGCGACCTTCAACCATTTCAAGAGGCAGAATATGATCAAGGAGCAGTGACACTTAAGGAGGAAGCCCAAGGGGCACTGAAAACACCCGCCCCAAGACGGCTCCAGCAATGGAAGGAACACCGACTGAAATGTTTCCACAGACTGATGAAGCGCAGGAAGCATTCGCTCCTCTATTCCAGGTAATCTGGAAAATCCCAATGGAACGTGGAAATTATTGCTCATCATCATTAACTTCACATACAAGTAAAAATTGTTTGAATCAACTACTGCAACAACAGTACTTACTGCCAGGCTGCTGCCAGAAATTCAAGGTAGGTCCAGAAGAAGATGTAGCAGTAAAGACATTAGTGCTGACATCAGGAGGATCTTGGTTCAAACAGTGAGCACCAGCAAGCTGTTTCAAAAGCTCACTTCTACCAAGTCAGTTCTGACTCACAGACAGAGACCCTGTGGAACAGGGTAGAACTGCCCACATCAGTGCCTGAGGTTAACTCTTTATAGGAGTAGAAAGCCTCATCTTTCTCCCATTAAGCAGCTGGTGACTACTCCTTTTGTGGTTAGCAGCCCAACATGTAACCACTTGCATCTTACTGACCAGTCTGTGGATCATAACAAACTATGGATATCCTTGAGAAGAATGGGAATTCCAAAACCCTGCATTGTGATAATACAGAACCGGTACCTGAACTAAGAGACCATTGTTCAAACAGAACAAGGGAATACTGCAAGGTTTAAAATTGGAATGCTGTGCCCCAGAGTTGTATCCTTTAACCATACCTATTCTATCTTGATGCAAAACAGATCATTTGAGAATTTAGACTATACGGATTTGGACAATGCTGACTTAGCATAAGAATTGGAGGAAGGTTTATTAACACTCTAGGATAGTGGTTCTCAACCTTCCTAATGCTGCAACCCTTTAATACAGTTCCTCATGCTGTGGTGACACCCCCCCCAACCATAAAATTATTTTTGTTGCTACTTCATAACTGTAATTTTGCTACTGTTAGGAATCGGGCAACCCCTGTGAAAGGGTTGTTTGACCAACAAATGGGTCGTGACCCACAGGCTGAGAACTGCTTCTCTAGGCTATGCAAGTGATGCAAACTTGGTTGCTAAAATGAGGACTTGAAGCATTTGCTTATGAAGTTTAAGGACTGCAGCCTTAAGTATGGATTGCAACTCAATTTAAAAAAACCAAACAATTCTTCTCACAATGCAACCAAAAGATAGCATCATAATAAACAGAGAAAAGATTTAATTTTTCAAGTTTATCTTGCTTGGGTACACAGTCAATGGAGGTAGGAGTCAAGAAATCAAATGGTGTGTTGCATTGAGCAAATCTACTGCATAAGATCTCTATAAAGTATTGAAGAGCCAGGATGTCACTCTAAAGACTAAGTTATGGCTGATCTAAGGCATGACATTTTCAATCACTTCTTGTGCATGTGAAGGTTAAATACTGAGTAATGAAAATGCCAGGAGAATCAACGCATTTGAATTAAGATGCTGGTAAAGAATATTGGCAATGCCATGGACTTCAGAAGAACAAAAATCATCTGTCTTGAAAAGCACAGTGAGAACGCTCCGTGGGAGCAGGCGAGCTCCTTTGTCTCCTGTGCTATGGGCACATCATCGTGGGAGACCAGTCCCTGGATATTCGTCTCTCAAGCTTTGGGCTCAATGAGTGCCGCAAAATGTGCCTGAGGAGCAGTTGGCCCTACGACGTGATGGTCCCATCAGTTTTTGTTTTGTTTTTTTAATACAAATACTTTTTATTTTCTTTTTTTTGTTCATACACACATCAATTGTGTAAAGCGCATTTGTACATCATTCTCAAAACATTTAGTCCCATCAATTTTTTAAGGATGAGAAAAGCTAATGGAAATAATAGAATAAATCATAACAGGGAACAAGTCTTGAGATTGCCAATATGAACCAGAGAGCAATGTTTAATACAAATCAGTGGCAGTGAAGGGATCTGCTGGGTTAGTGAAATGCAAGTCAAAAAGGCCTGTTAAGAATTTCATGGAGACTATTTTATGGTGACCCCCAAGGGATGATCTTGATAGACTTTCTTGAAGGACGCAGTATGATTGTGGTGGCTTACAAGGAAAATATTTTAAGAACATCGAAAACTACATTGCTGAGAAAGAAGTCAGGAAAGTTATTCTCGTATTTTTTTTTCCCATGACAAAAATGTTCCTGCTAATTATTCCATGGTAGGCTGTCCTCTGAAAATTTTGTTGGGAAGCCATACCTCATACGCTCTATGATTCTTATCTTGCCCCTTTAGACGGCTCCTTACAAGGACAGGGAAAGCTGCCCGGCTGATGCCTGCATCACCACATACCCTATATAGGGAGGCCAGGACCCTAACCACTCAGTGTTTGCAAAGTGAGGACAGAGTTGGGTCCCAATCAATCAGAGACAACTGCCTTTCTAAAAAAAAAAAACACCCAGTCCTGAGCACAAAGGTGCCTCCCAGATATATAAGAAGGGCCTGCCAGCTCTGGGCGCATCTCACTACTTCAGCCCTTTGCATAGTATAGAGCTGTTGGGGGCCTGTCCCAAGTGAGTCCTAACCCGACTGCTCAGTGAACCTGCAGGGCTGCCTCCTTCCCCGTGTGTTCAGCTCTGTGTTGTCACCATCCTGCCGCTCCTTTTGAGAGGCTGGCAGCGCCTGACATGCTTGTTCCCCAAACTCAAAGAACATCTTAAAGGAACACAATTTTAGTCCCTAGAGCATATCAAAAGGGTCATTGTAGTGTGCTATAAATCAAAGAACGCATCATTCTTTGGGGAAATTGCAGAGATATAAAAATACTGCCTTTAGAAGTGTATGCACCTAGATGGATAATATGTCAAGAAATAATAGCTTCACGTTTCAATATTTTCATTTAGTAAATATTTCAATGACTTTGTCGCAATAAGTTTTTATTTACCCTCACATATTCCAATTTATTAGCTTTCCCATAAGTTACAGAACTTGTATTTAAATTACACAGGTATTAAGAAAGTGATAGCTATAATTAGGTAATAACCATTGAAACAAATTTGCTTCTAAGAAATCATTAAAGAAATGTTAACATCAGAACAGATGTATTTATTTGTTTTCAGCCGTATTGGTTTCTCACAGATCTTTACATTCGTGATCGAAACAATAGTGTAGTTTATCAAGCCATTGCGAAGGCTCCCTGAGTCAGAAGCCCTGTATCTTTCTCTATACCAGATATATTACTGCAGCCTCTTTATGGGGCCTGGTTCATATCTCTTGGATAATGTTAGGCTTATCAGTATTCATTATTTATTGAGAGCTTGCTATGGAAAGGGAAGTTTAGCAGACATTATTAGTACAATGTTAACCATTCTATCTCTACCCTCAAGTATCTTGCATTGGCAAATCTTCTATGAGGACGAAATTGTGGGGAAAGCATATTGAAGTACCGCACTGGGAGGTGTATAATCAAGACTTCCAACCACTGGTTTGGGAGCACAGCTCTCCTAGTAGTTATGGGCTATGTTACCAGCTTTGTAGACATTACATAACTTTCATAAATAATACTATGTACAGATTTTTTTTAAAAGATTTACTCTGCTAACTCAACTCTTTACTCAATTAGTTGTGAGAGGGCTTACATAAATTGTTGTGCAGAAAATATTTGCTACATTGCTGACTTACATGTTAACTCTTGTTGAAGCACAAAGTTATATTTTTACTATTTTTTGTTAACTGCTAAATTAAACAAGGTAGCAAGATTACTATCATGCTTAATATGTAATCAGAAAACAAACTGGGTCAAATTTCAGCTCAGCCACTTATTAATGAGAAGACACATGGCACATGCTAATTTCCTTATTTTGTGCCTTTATGATCAGTATTTAATCCTCATATGTCAACACATACTTGTAGCTAAATTATAACCAAACCAATGGCTGTCAGATCAACTCTAAATTCTGGTTGCCTTATGTTGATCAGAGTGGAAGTGTGCTCAGAGAGTTCCTAATAGCTGATTCTCTACAATTCTTCCCAAACACCTCATCACTTATTCACTAGTATGTCTTAAAGTAGATAGCATTTCTTAAAGCATTCTTTGAAGATTGAGGGTGTTTTTCTTCTCCTGAAAATTAGGAATATGATTTTTGGGGGTGGGGGAGGTAGATTACAAAAGTGAAAACAATGGGTGCTGAGCACAGTCATTAGGCTGCCACCACAGAGCATTCAGCATGAGGGTCCTTTGACTGAGGGCCCAATGGTGAATTTGCTGGGGTTTCAACTTAACCCACCAGTTCCTCTCGAGGAGCCAGATGTAGCCCTGTGCTCCCATAAAAAAATTACAGCCATGCCAACCCTATGAGACAGTCTACTCTGTCCTATAGAATTGCTATGAGCAGAATCAATTCAATGGCAGTAGCAGTGGTTTATAAAAGGGTCTTGGTGGCAACAGTGCTTAACTGAGCAGCTGCTAACCAAAAGACTAGCAGTGCAAACCCACCAGCTGCTTTGAGGGAGAAAGAGACGGCAATATGCTCAGCCTTAGAAACTCTATTGGGCACATCTACTCTGTCCAATGAAGTTCCTATGAATCAAAATCAATTTGGCAATCAATAGGTATAAGTAGAAATTCACTCACTCAGGGCTGCACGCAATGTAGATTGCAAACCTGGCAAAAATTCAGGTGATTTAGCTGATCTGGGAAATTCCTTCCAATCCTTTCACTCTTCAAAATGAATTTAACCCAAATAAATTCAATGTGGGAGCCTAAAACAATAAAATTACTCAAAATTCATCTTTTAAAAACATTTTTTTAGTATTTATGTGTGTGTAGGAGCCTTGCTGGTGTAGTGGGTTAAGTGTTGTCCTCAAGGAAAGTTGGAGGGTAGACCTACCAGCTGCCTACGGGAGAAAGTTGAAACAGTCTGAGCCTTAAAGGAGCCCTGGTGATATAATGGGTTAGGTATTGGGCTGTTAACCACAAGGTCAGTAGTTCAAAACTAGCAGCCACTCTGTGACAGAAAGCTGACAGTGAATTTTGTTTTCCCCCTTGAAGAGTTATAATCTCAGAAACCCTAAGGAAGAGTTCTACTGTGCCCTATACGGTTGGTCTGAATCAGAATGGGCCCTATGGCAATGGATTCCACGCATGTGTAAGACAGAAACTATATAGAACTGGGGAACTAAAAGAAATTCTCTAGAATGAACTACTAAACTAATTTACTATTCAAAAAATCCATACTGATAATAGACCAAAGGCAACATTTAAGTTCTCTCAATGCTGAGCTTCTAACAGTTTTTGACAGACAGGATTACATTCAACCTTGTTTTAGCACATTGTTAATTTGCATACAGTATAAACATAGGGAATGTATAAAATATGCTCTTAAGCACATACATTAAAATTATGTGGGAGGTAATAGGTGTTTATTCTTCACATCTCAGTGCTCTGACTCACACATTTTTGGGTATTTGTGTAAAGCGTGATAAGCGTTTGCAAAAGGTGCATTCGGGGAGAATTCACAGTTTTGGAAAATGACCAGGGTAGTTCTACTCTGTCTGTGTAATCATTTTGCAGAGAAATCCGCTTGATGGCAGTGAGAAGAAGAAGGATGCATCCCAAGAGACTCTCGGTAAATTGGCTTTGCCTTGCGCCTTGCTGAGGAGAATGCCTCCTCACAAGGACATACATGGTATTCTTAGGGACATACTTCCTGTTTGGCTGGTTTCATGCAGTATCTACGAAACCTTGGCTGGCCAATGATCTACAGCTGATTGCTAACCCAAGTGTAGGAATTTGAATCCAGTAGTTCCTTTGTGGGAGAAAGTGTGGCAGTCTGCCTCCATAAAGAATACAATCATACCCTATGTGATGGTTCAATTCTGTTTTAATGAGTTATAATCAACTCCACAGCAAAAAAAAAAAAACAGTAACAATGTTATATAGACAAATTGTGGTAAAAATAAAATGACAGGAGACTCATTTGCTATTTCTGTGCTCAGCAAAATCAGGCTTCTAGGTATTATAAGATCCCCATGTGTGCATAATCTCAAACCAAGCTCACTATCCTTGGGTCTACGTCAACTCATAGCAGCCCATTAGGACCATGTAGAATTGCCCCATTGAGTTTTCAAAACTGTCACTCTCGCCTAGGGTAGTAGAAAGCCTTCTTTCTCCCAAAGACCAGCTGGTGGTTGTGAACTGCTGATCTCACCGTTAGTAGCCCAACACATAACCACTATGCCACCAGGGTTCCTCTACCTAGCTACCTATTTATGGATAGCTCCTTATAATGGTGACTTATTTCAAAATTTCTTACATTGAAGGCCATTTGAGTTTATTAAGATAAACTCAAGATCCTTTCAAGGTGCATGGAAGAGAAAGAACATAATAAGGATGCAAGATAATCTAGCAGGTTCAAGGTCAGTATCGCATCCTATGAGAACGTAGAGAACAGGAAGAACTCTCTTTGTCCATTTCTTTCTTTCTTTTTTCTGAATATGTCATTTATACTTCTCCCTCTTTGAGTTCAGCCTTTTCTACCCAGATAGGCCCCTGAAATTCTAAATTTGATTACTTAGTTTTAACACGTTAAACAGTCTATAGATTTCTCTTTTTTTCCCAATTCAGAAACCACTTCCAGTATAACACTTACTGGATAACTTCTGGACTGGGGCCCTGTCATTGTTTAAAGAGCTCTAGCTGGGTTTAGGCATCAAATAGGATTGAGAGACTAAGACTGTTGAGTGGTGAACCATATTCTTGCCAAAAAAAAGAGTTACAGGTTCATGAGGTAGACAACACTTCCAGAATAAAAGTAAATATTAATATTAGTATTGCGCCCACTGTGAATAACACGGAGCTTGGTGGTGCAGCGATGAAGCACTGAGCTGCTGATTGAAACAATGCCAATTATTCCTAGCAAGGAAAATGTGGAAGTGCACTTCTATATAGACTGCAGCCTAGAAAGTTCTATGAAGCAGTTATAGGTCCAAATCAATTTGATGACAAGGGGAAAATTTGCTTGAGGGAGTGGGAGGGGGAACGGAAGATTAAAATGTTAAAATAACAGACCTAAACTGCTGTAATTCATTAGCATCAGAGCCATTCAGATTCAGAAAGGTTCTATGAAATGCTACAAAAATATATCTCAATAGTTATTTTGACCAGTTTTATTACACTATATAATTATGTCTTAATCATCAGATAATTGCAACTTTCTCTCAAATCCTGAGTTGATGAATACTTTTCTTCTAATGGGATAGTTAATATGTTGATAGCAATAAGACATAGAATAGTACACATGGGGGCTTCAAAGAGCTCATGAAAAAAAAATTCCATTATCTTTTATGCCCATTTGTCCATACATGTTTTGAAGAGCTATATATATGCTCATTTTGTGTACAACTTAAGAGGAATAATAAACACATTATCTCCAAAACTGATAGCTCTGTAATTCTATATCCAATGTAAAGTGATTCGTGTGTCTTGAAGTTTAGACTGATTACAAAGATACCAGGAGAGTTAAGATTTGTTATGAGGAAGCAAAGAAGTCAAAGAAGTGTGCTGATTTTATATCAAAAGAAGTAAAATAAAATAAAAGTACCCCCACATAACAAAGATAAGATGTGTACAGTGAACGTAAAATGGATTAATCAATTAACTGGCATTGAATATATTTTTCTAAAAACTGAGTTACTAAGTTATAAAAAGAAGATATAATAAAACAATATCAATTACAATAATGGAAACACACACCAAAAAAACACTTTGATAGCCGCCTAGGATACCTTTGATTAGGAAACTAATCTCTATTCAAACTTGGCTATTATAAGAAATTTTAATATCCTTACTGTTGTTCTCATATTAACTGTATTTTAGAATAATACAATAGCCCTTGCTAATGATGAAACATACCTTTTAGGGCAAAATTTTGCAAAGAAATCTGAAATAAATGTGAGAATTAGAACATGACCATTTCCAACTCAGTAACAAAACTGTTTTAGAAAAAGGAATAAACAATTAAATAAACAATTTATGGGGAACTTTGCCTGCAGAGTGATTAAAGTGTTGTCCACAGGTCTCATAAACATCTTTAGAATTAGTAAAAGACAAACATCGTTTTGTAACTCCTCTAAGCATTATTGTTAAATGTAGTTTGAAATCTAAGCAAATTTTGAGGTGTCACTTCAACTCTTTAAGAAAAATAATGTCGTTTAATTCCAATAAATGAAATGGGCTCAGTAAGAAAGAGACAGACTAATGTAGAACAAAATTCATGACATCTGACAAATCATCTGACACTTTTGTGGAGTACAACAAAAGTAAGCAGAATCTGAGAAAATAAGTCATTCTAATTTAAAGACGCTAAATAAATAGCACAGATAAATGCATGTGACTCAAATGGATATATATTTGAAAAATATATAATAAAATAAACATTATGTAATTGAGGAAAAATGAATATGGACTACTAGGAAGTATCAAGGAATTATTGCTACTTTTTTAAGGTATGGTATTAAAATGGTGGTAATAAAGAAAGCTTCCCCAAATTTTGAGAGTGTATACAAGACACATTTATTTATATAAGGGTATATGGTATAATTGAATTATTTGGTATGATTTATTGTATCCATTGTCTTTATAACTCTGACGAGATAACTACTTGAGAGCAGTCATAAATGTGTGTGCCTCTAACATGAGATGGGTCAGTTTTGACAATGGGATGGTTATAAAGTGAACCATATGAGAAGCAGGAAAAGGGAGTTCATACAACTCTCTCAATAAAGATGAGTCATGGCGTCCTTTAGACCTTGAGATGTCTCTGGGGCACGATGGAACAGTGTTGGTAATGGCAGTGGCAGCAGAAGAACTAAGAACAGTGCCTAACAGTGTTTGAGAAAAACTGAGTATGTTTGGACAGGAGGTTGGCTTGCAGAGTGGGTCCTTTGGACATTGATTAGTGTTAAGGTATTTTTAATATCTGTTTGAATAGAGCAGAGGTCAAGGTACAGCATGGCTGAGAGGTGAAGGTTCAGAGAGAGGTGCGTGGTCAAAAGAATTGTATCCTTAAGGGAGACGCCGGGCAGTGTAATATAAGATATAATAATAATTTATAAATTATCAAGGGTGCATGAGGGAGGGGGGCAGAGGAAGGGAAGGGGAGGGGGGAAAAAGGAAAATGAGCTGATTCCGGGAACCCAAGAGGCAAGCAGATTTTGGGAATGATGAGGGCAACAAATGTATAGATGTGCTCTACACAATTGATCTATGTATTGTGATGAATTGTATGAGCCCCAATAAATGGATTTAAAAAAAATTCTGATCCTGAATTTTAATCTGTTAAATTCTTCAATAAACCTTCTAATTATGAATATTGTCTACAAGTTCTCTGTGGCCATGGCAATGACTTATATAACTCAGTAAAGAAGGAGAGTGCCATGGGAGGGATGGCTGGTTTCAGAATACAGTGAAGAAGGATGGAAGGTAGAAGGCATATTTGACCTTTGACAGGCGTGCAGTTGGACTCTTCTGCTTAAAGAAGCCCAAAGTCAAAAGGTTGGTTTGCCAGACTATATAAGCTAGGCATGGGAAGCTAGCCTGACGAGAAAACAATGGGACCTAAGGTTCTGGAGGGACTCAGAGGGAGGAGAAGGCCTGGTAATGGAGTGGTGAGCAAACAATGCCATAGACAGGGGAACAACTGGGGTATTATAACCAACAATGAGGAGGTCATAGAGTTCCTGGAGGTAGGGGAACAATAGCAATCTAGCTGAAAGGAATCACTAAGAGGCAGAAGAAGGACAAGTGGGATGCTGGGAAGGTCGGAAGATTAAAGGAAACAGAGGATAGCTCTAGAAAGCAAAGCTATGAATAGAAGAATAAACATTAGTGTGCACTTATGTAAATACATTAATTCATAAAGATAGAGGTATTGGCCTATTTACATATATCGATATGGCAATACATTGAGGACGTGGACGAACTTTGGGCCTCTGCTTTTGCTCCCCCTCAACACGAGAACATGTTGTTCTAACAACCTGGCATTCTGTGATGCTCACCCTCCCAACAACATCACAGAAGACAAGATGGGTTCACAAGCAAATGTGGTGAAGAAAGGCAATGGTGACTGGCTATCAAAGATATGACATCTGAGGTCTTAAAGGTTTGAAGTTAAACAAGCAGCCATCTAGCAGAGAAGCAAGTGCACACAGAGGAAGCACACCAGCTTGTGTGGTCATGAGGTGTCGATGGGCTCAGGTAACAGGAACAGAAGACCCCAAACAAGCAAACAAAAGAATTTTGTTGAGAATAAGGGGGGTCGGAGCAGAGAGACTCAAAGCCCATCTATAGACAGTGGAACATCCTCTCACAGAATGGTTGCAAGGAAGGGATGAGTCAACCAGGGTGAAGGATAGCACCCATGAAATACACAACATTCCTCTAGTTCCTTGAGGCTTCCTCACTGCCCACTATCATGAGCCCAATTCTGCCTTTCATAGCGGCCTAGGCTGAAGCTGTACACAGTTACAGATAAGAGCTCAGAACACACAGAATCCAGGTCAGATAAACCCTTCGGGAAAAAAAACCTCTCAGGAACAGAAATGGGAGTAGAGATACCAGGAGGGTAGGAGGAAAGTGGGAAGAGAAGAAGGGAAGAAACTGAGGGGGAAGGGAGACAGCGGTCAGTATAAGATATGAAATTAATAATAATTTATAATTTACCAAAGGGTCACGAGGGTGGTGGGGGGAAGGAGGTTTGTAAAAAGAGGAACTTATACCAAGGGCTCAAATAGAATGTAAATATTTCAAAAATAATGATGGCAACATAATATATGCTGGATAAAATTGATGTATGGATTCTCATAAAAGCTGTAAGAGCCCCTAATAAAATGATCTTAAAAATAAAATAAAGAAAATGACACAGTCTTAAAATTAAAAGTCAAAAGGTGAAATAAAAATAAAGACACTATAGGAATAAGAAGCATCTGGCACCTATTCCTAAAAGAAACATTTCACAAAGCTCAACCCCTAGCTCTACAAACATAAATCTTCCTTCTAGTGGCCTTTCTGCCTCTTTCCCTATTTTTCAATGCAACACCCTGAAAGGCACAAGAAAGAGACGAGCCAGTCAGGGTGCTGTACAGCACTGATAAAACACACAACTGTCCTCTAGTTCTTTAAGGTTCACATCACCACCACCACCCCCAATGTCATAACCTCAATTCCACCTTACAAATCTGGCTAGATCACAGCATGTACACTGGTACAGACAAGAGCTCGCAACACAGGGAATCCCAGACAGATAACCCCCTCAAGACAAATAATGAGAGCAGCGATACCAGGAGGGTAAGGGAAGGTTTGGGGGGAAACAGAGGGAACCAATCACAATAACAGACATATAATACCCCATCCTCAGGGGACGGACAACAGAAAAATGGGTGAAGGGAGAGAGTGGTCAGTGTAAGGACATGAAAAAAATTATTAATTTTCAAGGGATCATGAGGGAGGAAGGGAAGGGGAGGTAGGGAATGAGCTGATACCAAGGGTTCAAATAGAAAGAAACATGTTTTGAAAATGATGATGGCAACATATGTACAAATGTGCTTGACACAATGGATGCATGTATGGATTGTGATAAAAGATATAAGAGCCCCCAGTAAAATGATTCCCCAAAAACAAGAAAAGAAAAAAGCATCAGAACTAGACTGGGATGTGATCAATATATTGAGTTTATTAAATATTGTAACATAACTATAGTAAACAAATAAAGCGATATAATAGAAAAGTAGAATAAATGGATAATACACACACAGGCTAAGAGGTATAACTTGCAAAGACAAATCTAGAAATATCTGGAATGAACAGAAATGGAAGAGCAATGCTTCCTTTGGAGATGCACAGCAGTCAGGAACAGAATGCGTGAGGTTGAGCATAGGTCCACAGGACTTATGAAACTAAAAAGCAGAGAGTAAAGGAAAATCAAAAACAATGAATAAAATGGAATTAGATATCTGATGACTGTAAGAGCAAGAGCAAAGGACAAAGAAAGAGAAACAGAGACGAACTATTTGAAGTTATAATGGCTGATAACTTAATGATGGGCTCCCCCCAAACAGACATCCAGAGGACAGTAAACATAATAGGAATCTCAAAGTACTTCTCAGCACATCATATTCAAACTTCACAAAACCAAAGACAAAGAGAAATATTTTTCAAGAAGCCAGGAAAGAGAGACAGAGTACCTTATCTGTAAAACAAGCGCAAAAACTGCTGGTTAAAACGTCTGCAGGTGCACAAAGAGTGACTTGAAAATGTTTAAGGACTGGGATACAACTAACTTAGAATTCTATGAACAGTAAATCCATCCTCCAACAGTCAGGGTAAATGAGGACTTCCTCAGATCAATACACTCTAAGGGAATTCATTGCAAGTAGTCCTTCTCAGCAAGAAACTCTATTGAATTCCCATGCTGCACAGATTGATAACTTTTCACAGACACATGAATGACTTTCTCTCTAACTTCATTCAGAGCCCTAATCAAATTCTGTGTCCTCAGAGGCATGCCATATCTAAAATGAGACTCTTACCATCCCCTTTTATCCCTGATGTATTTTTCTATGTAGGATATTTACTTACCTGACAATATATTACATATTGATATTTACTGTTTCTCTCTGTCTCTCTTCCAAACTGGAATGCAAAACGATGTTAGCACAGAGATTTTGATCATTTTTTTTAACTGTTACATCTCTGGATTAGAACTTTGAAGAATGCTTGGTATGTAGTAAATCAACAGTGCATACATATTGAAAGAATAAATAATTAAAATTATACAGAATGGATTATGTAATGAATTTAAATGTTGAGTGCCTTTTTAAAAACCAGAGTAAGAAATAAAGTGATATTTTAGAAATAACAGATTATTTTATACTCACATATGAATGTCCGTGACAACTCAAATTAAGGTCAGGTCATAGATCGCAATATGAAAAGATGCAATTCAGTATGCAATAAAATTTTAAATAAGCAGTCTGCCTGCCCTTTCGCCTTCTGAGCTGCTGATGTTTAAAAGTGCCCACCTTTTGGTTAAAAGCCCAACATTAGGTGGCACTCACTAAAGATTTAAGTAACTCCTAAATATGCATATGTTTCCAGTTTCCACTGAAAGATGAACCACAGAATTCCGAAGGTAGAAAAGAGAATATTCACGTCGTTGTTGGGGACTGGCGAGTAGCTTCAGACTCGTAGCAACCTGATGTAGAGCAGCAAACACGGCCAGGTCCACAGTCACCCTCACAATTGCTTTATACTTGACCCACTGCTGTAGCCACTGTGCCAATCCATCTGTTCCAGGGTCTTCCTCTTTTTCACTGCCCCTCTATTTTCCTAAACATGAGTCTATTTCTGGAGACTGGTCTCTCCTGGTCACATGCTCACAGTATATAAGACAAAGGAGAGAGGTGCGCCTGATTAGAGCACACAGGTGAAACAGAAAGGAATGGAGGGGGAGGGGAGGACATCATGGCCCACCAAGCCCCAAGGATGATATTCCTGCTTGGAGCAGACAACGCACAGAGAGGATCATAGGGCTGGCCGCACCACGAGACACAACATCCCTCACTAAACCACAGTGCTGTGAGAGGCAACACTGGAGACACAGTGCAGGAATTTGCACAGTCTCACCCCATCACGCTGGGGCAAAACACTAAGGGCATGCAACAGAGCAGCAAGAGCAAAGTGATGAAATCCCCGGGGAATGCCAAAATAGACTTTGGAGGCAGAGTGTGGCAACCCATCAGACTCGACTGCAAAACACTCATAAAGGCCAACAAACAGACCTTGGACTATTTATATGCTTTTCCATTTCTGTCAGTGGCTTTCTTATTGTTGCTGTTGTTGTTTTGGGGTTTTTGTTGGTGTTGGTTTATTGTTCTGTTGGTCTTGATTTCCTTTGTTGTTTTATTTGACTTTGCCTGGTTTCGGCACTTTTTAGTGTATCTGCATGTCTATCTATATAAGATAGGCAGGATAAATAATTTGGAGATGAAAATAACGGGACCAATGATTCCGGGGGGATATGGGAGAAGGGAAGGTGAGAGAAAGGAAGGGGGAGGGAATTAACCCAGGGAGAAGGGAACAAGTGAGCTAAAATCAATGGAGAGAAGGGCGTAGAATGTCTAGTGGGGTTTAATCAAGGGCAATGTAGCAGGGGGGAATTACTAACCCAAATGAATACTGAACATGATGGTGCGATAAGAGGAAAGTAAAAGGAAATAGAGGAAAGATCCAGGAGGCAAAGGGCATTTATAGAGGTCTAAATACAAGCAGGTACATACTTAAATATACATATAATGAGAGGGGAATAAAACTATGTACTCATATCTATATGTTAAGAATTAAGATGGCAGATGGACATTAGGCCTTGACTCGAGCACTCCCTGAACACAAGACCACTTTGTTCTAACAATCCAGCATTATGTGATGCTCACCTTCCCAACATGATTGCTGAAGACAAAATGGGTGCATATGCAAATGTGGTGAAGAAAACTGATGGTGCTCGGCTATCAAAAGACATAGTGTCCGGGGGTCTTAAAGACTTGAAGATAAACAAGCGGCCATGTAGCTGAGAAGCAAAAAAGCCCACATGGAAGCACACCAGTCTGTGTGATCATGAGGTGTCGATGGGATCAGGTGTCAGGTATCTAAGACCCAGAACAAAATCATACCCAATGTGAATGG
>NW_022103920.1:52561384-52562973 GCF_000313985.2 Echinops telfairi
GGGAGGGGGATGGGGGAGGGAGGGGAAAATAAGCAACTGATATTAAGGGCTAAAGTGGAAGGCAAATATTTTGAGAATGATGAGGGCAACAAATGTACATATGTGCTTGACACAATGGATGTATGTATGGATTGTTATGAGAATTGTACAAGCTCCCAATAAAATAATTTTTAAAATAAAATAAATAATTCAACCATGCATCTACAAAAAAAAGTGTGGAATTGGTTTACCTATCTATTTGTTACTGGAGAAGTTCTAATAAGAAATTAAATTAAACTATTTCAAGCAAATGTAAAGGGTACCTGGGTTTTGATTATTACTATTTTTTTTTCTAACATATGTTCCACGGTCTTTCAATGGAGAATCTAACAGAGACTTACTAAAGTGCATTCTTGATAAACCAGAGTAAAAGATCTCTCTCTTTCATGCATCTTGTATTTGATTTGATTAGCTGTACAAACACAGACACAGGTGGCTGGGAATGGTGTATTAATTCCAGCAAAATTTCTCTGCCAGATCTTAAAAGTCCTGAATAAAAAGTCCTGAATAAATTCCAAGTTAATAATTTGTAGACCTAGTATAAGATGGTATTTTTTCCAAAATTACCATAAATTTTTCATTTCATGTTGGCGAGTTTAAATCCAGGAACTACCATATAAAGGGTGTAAAGCATGTCCTCCAGGTTGCTGGTTCTTGCGAATACATCAACTTTTATTGAAATTAAAGAAGAGCTTGCTCATCACCATTTCTGGAATAGTTCCCACTCATCCTAACAATTTGCCTTCCCAAATGGCAGACTACAGATTGGCAACTAAATTTTATGCTTGGAATTCTGTGTACTTATAATGCAATTTCCATTTTTACCCAAACAGATATAGAGCATTTATTTATGGAATAAACATTGCCATTTCTAAGTGAACAGATGCTTGATATTATCTTAGAATCTTGATTTTTTAAATATTTAAACTAAAGAGAACACTAAATATTAGAAAATACTTACATGCTGTGAAATCAAGGGCATTCCCTTAAAATGTGAACATTTATTGCTATCCTTGAGAAGAAACTTTAAATTCTGCTTTAGGAAAAAATTTTCTTTACTCTGTCTAAACAATATTTTGATTCCAATATATTTTCTCACAGAACTCAGAGAATAAACATTTTCTTTTAAAAACTCAAAAATTCTCAAGTAATAACCTGAAAATGACTAAATGTTTCTTGTTTTATATTTTAAACACCATCATCAACAAGAGTTACCTTGCTATTGGCTTTAGTTAATATGTCTCAAGGCATCATTAAAAATGATCACAAGTTAGCGTGTCTCAATTTTATCAAGTTTCAGTACAAGAAGTTCAATTACTGACTGCACATTTTTTTAGAAAAGCTTTTGTGAAAGCTTTAGATAGACAAAAGACACTACAATAAAAGTATCTCTGTTGTTTGTTATTCTTTTTTATTTTATTTTATTATTATTATTTTTTAATCAATTTATTGGGGCTCATACAATTTATCACAATACATAGATCAATTGTATAAAGCACATCTATACATTTGTTGCCCTCATTATTCCCAAAATTCCCGGAATCAGCTCA
>NW_022103920.1:52566054-52622479 GCF_000313985.2 Echinops telfairi
TTACACAATTGATGTGTGTATGGATTGGGATAACAGTTGTATGAGCCCCTAATAAAATGTTAAAAAAATTAAAAAAAAAAAAAAGAAAAAAGCAATCCAGCAAAAAAGTACGGATTATTCAAATAGAAGAGCCATTTAATTTTGGAACTTCCTTTTAAATAATATTTACAACTTCATTTCCATAATTGCTTTGCTGTATAGGATACATGTAGGAGCCCTGATGGCATAGTGGTTATGCATTGGGCTGTAATCCTCAAGGTTGTTAGTTCAAAACCACCAGCCACTCTGCAGAAGAAAGACAAGGATTTCTACTCCTTTAAAGACAGTCTCAGGAACCTCAAAGGGAGCAGTTCTATCCTGTCCTACAGGGTTGCTATGAGTCAGCATAAACTCAATGGCAATGAATTTGGGTTTGTTTGTTTTTTTGTAGTACACACAGAAGAATGAGTTTTACTTTTTGTTTATACAGGAGTATAAAACAGAATCTTGATGGGAGAATTCAATATTCAAATTGCAAAGGCAGGGATAAAGGAAGAGTTAAATAATTCATACAAAATGTTTACTGCAAAGTAATAAGGCATTTCTATGTGAACGAAAATTTTAAATCCATAATTATTGATAATAAAAATACATAGATGTGTGTGCATATAGCTGCATGTTTATGTATAAATGAATGTGGGTATATGAGTATATGTAAATGTCTATACATACATATGAATATGTATACATAAGGAGACTTCAAAAGTTTGAGGAAAAATTATATTATTTTCTAATTTTATTTTCCATGAATTTTTTGAAGCCCACTAACGTACGTATGTGTGTGTATATATGTAACTGTATGTGTGTTTATACATATAAAGAATAAGTCAGAATATTGCTACTGGATTCTAGTATATAAACAACAGGTTTATTTCAAGCAAATATGTTTAGACATGTTTATGTAACCATGATGGCTGCAAACAAGTTCTTCCAGAAATACACTGTCAGACTCACTATTGTGGCCTCAAAGAAAAGGTACAATCAAAATGGTGACTTCCAAGGGAATCTGCGCGGTCAATGAAAATCAACAGAGAGAGGTCATCATGGGAGGCTGTAGCAACTGTTTTTGGAATTCCAAAGGGGCTCACTTGAATACTCGAAAGAGTATTGCAGATTCACCCAATGCAACACATTACACCTCCTCCTAAAGAGCATTATTTAAAGTTCCTCATTGCTCAGTTCCCATTACTACTGAGTTGATGCCAACCTATAGTGACCTTCTATGGCAGAACGGCCCCTATGAGTTTCTTTACCAGAAGTAGAAAGCACTATTTTTCTACCAAGCAGAGACGGATGGTTTCAAACTGCTGACCTTGAAGTTCACAGTCTGTGGCTTAACCACGACGCTACCAGGACACTTGAATGTGGTGCTCGCAGAAAACATATTGAAAGTACCAGGAACTGCTAAAAAGGACACACGAATCTGTATTGAAAGAAGATGACCAGGGTAATCCTTGAAGGCAAGGATGGAGAGACTTCTCTGCCGCATTTTGGACAGGTGGCCAGGAGAAACCAGCCCCTGGAGAAATACATTATAGGGGCAGTGGAAAAAGGAAGGCCCAAGACAAGACGGACGGACACAGTTGCTGCACACTGGGCCCAAGCATCAGAACCGTCGTGAGGAGGGTGCAGGATGGGGCAGTGCTTGGGTCTGTTGTGCACAGGGTGGCTGTGGGTCGAAACCAACTCCTTGCAAACACCAACTGTCCATTCCTACAATTTAAAGCAGTGCATAAAGTTTACATGTGGTTTTCTTTCCTAACTCAGTAGTCTCACAATTTTTGAGATCTACCCATGATTCGAATTAGAGGTTTGGCCAGTATACAGTAGATACCTGATTTAAAATAATTTTCACTCAAGAATCTATCCATATATGGATGTTTTAGGAAAAAATATATAACATGATTCAAAAAGCAGCACATATTCATCTTTAGGGTTTAATTTATCGTTCTGTTCAGTTGGCCTGTTATGTGTCTAGCTTACTAAGAAAGTAAGTAGAAAGAGCTGCCAAATTGTTGCAAAAATAACATAGATGTAGCTTTTGCTTGCAAGTATCCAATGTTCATGTTTTCTTTTTTGGTTGATAAAAACAAAGATCCAAGCATATTTCTCCCAGTCTCAGTCTGGGTAATTATGGTAGGGGCAGGGGACAATTTGAGTCTACTCTCAGCTCTAGAAGTAGGTCTTAGTCACCAGTGGTCAAGCTTCGCAAGTTAGCATATTGAAGGGAGCAGACAATAAACCCTGATTTCAAAGCAGTGCCACGCTGTTTTTAGGGATGCTGTTTTCCTAGCTGCAGCCATAATGCAAGGTCACATGCTTTTCTCCTCTGAAGTTGCTAGGTGGGTCCCTACTATCAACTTCTGGTTTGCAGCCTAGTGTTTAACCATTGCATTACTAGGCTGTAAATCAACGGCTAATTTTCTTAAACAATCCTATGTGACTTCTACAGGCAACTAAAGCTAATTGACACTTCATGTTTATTTTGTGTAAAAATACTGATTTTACTAAGGACGCCTTAGGTCAGATTAGAACAGTCTCATTAGAGAGAAAGTCTCATCATTCCTCACAGAGCATCCAGACTCTAGAGGGTCCAACTGCTCAACCTGTAACCCACTATGTCACAAACACTCCGATAAATTATCAATAGACAGAGGGAAAAGTCAAAGAAGTTTGCTAGTTTAAAATACCGAACTAAGGATAAGGAGTCCCCAGTTATTTATCAGTTTATCATACTCTGGGTGTTTGTATGTTCCTATGCTGCCAGAAGCTATGTTACTAGCATTTTCAATGCCAGTAGTGTCATATATATAGTGAGAAAATTTCAGCACAACTTACAGACTTCCAGCCTGGACTAAGAATAAAGAATTAGCTCTCCACTTCTGATGGCTTAATCACTGAAGATCTTATAAAAAGTTTCTGGACCTGGTCAGATATAATGCAGAATGATGAGCTGTTCAGGATGGAAGGCAGGCAAAATACAACTGAGGAAGAGTTGAATAAACTCCAAAGACAGTCTACCTTAATGGCTTGATTGAGTAAAGCTTCCAGGACCTTTATTTGCTGATAGGACATAATGCAAAATGAAAGAGGAAGCTGACAGTGTCTATTAACAAATGGAACATGGAATGTATGAAGAATTTCTCCATGAAATTCAAAAGTGTCAAAAATGAAATGGTAAAGATGGACACCCTAGGTACAAATGAGTTGAAATGGGCCATTCTGACTCAAGCTATCATACGATTTACTATATCAGAAAGGACAAATTCAAGAATGGCATCACATTAATGCTCCAAAAGAATATTTCAAGATATCCATTGATCTATAGGATCATATCTATAAAGAAGTCCAGTTAATACAAATATTGATTGTATGCACCAAACATTCAAAGCTAGTGATGAAGAAACTGAAAAATCTATCAATTTCTACATTCTGAAACTGCTCAAATATGCAATCCAGCTGCAGTAATAATTATTGATGATTGGAGTTCAAAAATTAAAAACAACAGGGAAAGATCAATAGCTGGAAATACTGGCCTTGAGGATAGACATGAAGCTGGGGGCTTCAAAATAGAATTTTGTAAGACCAAGACCTTCCTCATTGCAAATACCTTTTCAACCACTTAACATGCAACAATCCTTGTGGATCTCACTATACAGAATACACAGGATTCAAACTGACTGCCTTGAGCAGAGGTGTTGGAAATGTCCAACATCAACAACCAAAATAAGGTCAGGGGTCTGCTACTGGCTTGACATCAATTGTTCACTTACAACTTCAGATTGAAGCAGAAGAAAATTTAAACAAGTTTATGAGCATCAAAATACAAACTTTAGAATAGTGCACCTGAATTTAGAGAGTGTCTCAAGAACAGTTTTGAGACATGAAACGCCAAAAATCTCATGAGTTGGCTTACATTAAGAAAGCCAAAGGAGATTAAAAAGATAGGAAAGAAAAGATCAAAATGGATGTCAGAAGCAACTCTGAAACTTGCTTTTTAACATAGAGTAGCTAAAACAAATTATAAATTATAATTTATACTTATAAATTATAAGTAAAAGTATAAATTATAAGTAAAATAACCGGACAGAAAGTTTCAAAAGGCAGCTCAAGAAGAAAGAAGTAAAGTATTATAATGAAATGTGCAGTCTTTAGAAAAAACACATTCAGAATATCGAAATTACAAGAAAGGAAGAAAACTTTCAAGTCTTAATTTGCAAATATTGAAGGATTCCATAAGTAAAATATTAAATGATGTAAGACTTATCAAATATACAGTATAGCAAAAATAACTGATCAACAGTCAGTTATTGCACGATGCAGTGAATGACCAAGATCCGACTGTATCGAAGGAAGTAGTCTAAGCTGCACTGAAGGCATTATCATACAACGAGGCTCAAGGAATTGAAACACCAACAGCAATATCTCAAAAAGCTGATGAGCACTAGGAGTATTCATCAGTCTCTGCCAAGAAATGTGGAACACACATCCTTGGCCAAATGGCTGGAAGAGATCGATGTTTGTGCCCATTTCAAAGAAAAGTGAGCCAGCAAAATGCAGAAATTATTGTACAAGATTATTAATATCATATACAAGCAAACTTTGGCTAAAGATAATTCAAAATTAGTTGTAGCAGTGCATCAGCAGGAGTTCACAGAAACTCGACCCATGTTCAGAAGAAGCTCTAAGATGGATCTTGAAGGAGGGCAGAAAAATACACGACAGGGGTTCACTTGTGTTTGTTGAACATTAAAAGGCATTCAACTGTGTGGATCATAATACACTATGAGGAAATTGCTGGTGCATATCAAACCTTTAGTATGGATTATAACTCAATATAAAGAAAACAAAAGTCCTCACAACTGGGCAATTAGATACATGATCATAAATGAAGGAAATATTGAAATTGTGGAAAGTCTTCATTTTACTTGGATCCACAAGCAATGCTCATGGAAGAAGCAGTCAAGAAACCAAACAAAGTATTTCATGGGGTAAATCTGCTGTGAAAGATCATTTTAATCAGGATCTGATCTAGTAAGATAACACTCTGGAAGGGAGGCAGTAGGCTCTTTCTTATTTCTGGCTGTACTCAGGGATCTGCCAGCCTCTTTTGACTAATGAATTTCATGCTCCTCAAATAGTCTTAGCCTGGAAAAAACAATGGCAAAGGATACTCAAGCCATGATTTTCTAAATATTTCTTTAAATAAGAAAACTTTAATATAACACAGTTCTGTTGCTTTATATGTCCAAAGTACCTATGCTTTGTGACTAATTAGACATGCATGTATAAAGCCTTTGCCTTATTCTTTGATTGCTGTTGTTGTTAGGAGCCATTGAGTAGGTTTTGATTCCTAGTGATCCTTCACGGAACAGACCAAAATGCTGCCTGGCTCGGTCTCATCCTCCATCAATGCCAGGTGTGAACCCCTTGTCGCAGCAACGGTGTCAATTCATTTCTTTGAGAGGCTTCCTCTTTTTCATGAATCCTTTATTTTACCAAGCATGATGTCCTTTTCCAGGGACCAGTTTTAATTTTTTAAATCATTTTATTGGGGGCTCATACAACTCATCACAATCCATCCATCCATCCATTGTGTCAAGCACATTTGTACACTTGTTGCCATCATCTTTCTCAAAACATTTGCTTTCTACTTGAGCCCTTGGTATCAGCTCCTCAATTTTCCCCTCCCCCCATGAACCCTTGATAATTTATAAATTATTATTATTTTGTTATATCTTACACTGTCTGCCATCTACCTTCACCTACTTTTATGTTGTCTGTCTCCCAGGGAGGGGGTTATATGTAGATTCTTGTGATCGGTTCCCTCTTTCTACCCTACCTTACGCTTACCCTCCTGGTATCACTACTCTCATTATTGGTCCTGAGGGGTTTATCTGTCCTGGATTCCTTGTGTTTCCACTTCTTATATGTACCAGTGTACATGCTCTGGTCTAGCTAGATTTTTAAGGTAGAACTGGGATCATGATAGTGGGGGGGGCGGGGGAGGAAGCATTTAAGAACTAGAAGACAGTTGTATGTGTCGTTGCTACACTGCACACTGACTGGCTCATCTCCTCCCTGAGACCTATCTTTAAGGTGATGTCCAGTTGCCTAAAGATGGGCTTTGGATCCCCACTCTTCCCTCCCCCTCATTCACAATCATATGATTTTTTGTTCTTTGATGCCTGATACCTGATCCCTTCGACACCGCATGATCACCCAAGCTGGTGTGCTTCTTCCATGTTAGCTTTGTTGCTTTTCAGTTAGATGACCACTTGTTTATCTTCAAGTCTTTAAGACCCTAGATGATATATTATATCTTTTGATAGCCAGGCACCATCAGCTTTCTTCACCACATTTGCTTATTTGTGCACCTGTTTGGTCTTCAGAGATCTTGTCAGGAAAGTGGGCATCATAGAATGCCAGTTTCATAGAACACAGTGTCCTTGCATTAAGGGAGTACTTGAGTAGAGGTTCAATGTCCATCTGTTACCTTAATACTAAACCTATAAATATATGCACATAGATCTATTTCCCCATCGTCACATATAAATATATTTACATGTGTACATGTCTGTATTTAGACCTCTATAAAAGCCCTTTGCCTCCTAGTTCTTTCATCTATTTCCTTTTACTTTACTCTTGTCCCACTATCATGTTCAGCCTTCATTTGCATTTCAGTAATTCCTCTTGGTTACATTGCCCTTGACCAAGCCCTACCCCACCTTCTACACCCTCCTCACCATCGAATTTGGATCACTTATTGTTCCCTTTTCCCTGGGTTTGTTAACACCCATTTCCTTTCCCCTGACTCCCACTCTTCCATGTCTCTCCCAGAACCCTAGGTCCGGTTGTTTTCTCCTCCAGATTGTTTATCCTGCCTATCGTATCTGGATAGACAAGCAGAGATAATATGCACAAAAAAACAAGACAAAGCAAAACAAAGCAACAAAACAAAAACAATGACAAAAAAGAGAAAAATCTGTGTGGTAGTCATCTAATCTGGTGTCAATTTAAGGATTAAGAGTGTAGGGAGTCTAGGCTGTCAATCTGGAGATAGCTAATGATGAGACTTCTGTGTAGGCATGGCCTTCTCCTGAGAATTCTGGGAAATCTGGGACTTCCTCCTTGGAGGCGAGAGAAACTTCTCTCTCTGCTACTCCCTGGGAGACATTTGCAGAAGACAAGCCACAGGGAATGCAACCAGACCTTGGAAGCTGGAGAAGCCACAGAGAGAGCCCTGCCAGTGCTGAGATGCGTACACCACCACTGGACCCAAAGCTTTCTACCCACTGGTTTGTGATCGTCCTGCATTTGGCTTCATTGCATGTGTTTCGTGAGTCTGAAAAGGACTTCATAGATTGGTATCAGACATATGGGCTAATATCAGACTTATGGACTTGATCTGGACTGGGCTGGGATGTTTTCTCAATGTTCAATTGCTCTTGTATCTAAATCTCTTTTTTGTTTGTTTTAGATATGTTATATTTATTTTATTAAATTTAAATATATCCCAAGTTCTAGAATAGGTCAGGGAAACATAAATACAAGGGAGAAAAGTTAAATTTATAATATCAGTTGTTATCCAAATTAGTAAATATACTTTAGATTTGAAGAAAAAAAAAACGCAAAGGTCACTGCTATTGATCCAAGTCCAATTCGTGGTAAACTCACTTGGTTCAGAGTAGAAGTGCAATTTTCTTTGCTGTAATTTTTTTAAATTATTTTATTAGGGGCTCATACAACTCTTATCACAATCCATACATACATCAACTGTGTAAAGCACATTTGTACATTCATTGCCATTCATTATATCTCTTTCTTATACATATGTGTGTCCGTGGGTTTGTTTCTTTAGCCTACCCAGACTAACACAGCCTGTAAGTAGTTCAAGGTCTGGTTGTTGACCTTTAGGAGTATTTTTGGGTTGAGTCTGATGGGGTGCCACACCCTGGCCCCCAAAGTCTATTTTTGGTATTTCTCAGGGACTTCCTTGCTCTGCTCCCCTTGCTGTTCTGTTGCACGCCCTTAGTGTTTTGTCTCACATAGAGGTCACATGGGGTCAGATCAGGTGCAATTCCAGCACTGTGTCTCCAGTGCTGTCCCCCATAGAGCTATGGATCAGTGAAGGATGTCGTGTCTCTTGTGGAGCCAGCCCTATGGGACCAGTTTTTCTGGATAACATGCCCAAGCTACATGAAGGAAAGTTTCTCCATTCTTACTAATAAGGAGAGTTCTGGATATAATTTGCCCAATACAGATGTTTGTTCTAGCAGTCCATGATACATTCAATAATATTGGCCAATACCATTATTCAACTGCATTATTTGCTGTCTTTCTGATTCAGTGTCCAATTTCATGTACACATGACACGTTCATACCTCACACAGAGACTTCTAGAACAGAAGAAATGCTGAAGAGAATAAGGGATGCGGACTGGGTGAATGAATGTATCAATCAATTATTTAGCTTCTTTCAAATTTGAGAGATTTTAACTTTGTTCATTTATATATTAAAAATTTCAGGGCACCCACACAATGAACATACTTTATATTTCTACTTGATAAATCAAAATAAGTTACAGAGCTCTATGTTCCATCTCTTTGTAAGAATTCATTATGATATGATTCATTTCCTTTATGATAGTTCTGTTCATTGAACACTAGTCCAGGAATAGAGTTGAACTGGTTATTTAAACAGCCATATAATCTGTACCCCAAAATCCTGAACTATACTAAATTAATAATAATTTAAAATCTTTATATTTCCCAGTATTCACCTGAACTAGTATAGCGATCACTTATCTTTAATGCTACTTAGATCTTCACAATTTAATCCTGTAACTTAATGCAGGTTTTTGTTTTCTATTTGAAAACTTCAATTTTAGGTGAATTTTCTAAAACATATAGTGGTTTTAAAAGCAAGTTTGTTACTAAGAAGCTAGATCATTTAAAACTCTCTTTCGAGAAATGAAATAGACTGAAAAAGAGCATTACTTAAATATATAAAAAAGTTATCCCCCTGATTGTGACTGTTTTTAAAACACAAGAAGTAAATTATTTGAAATTCTAAGGCAGGATTAAATTGAGCACAGCAGAATTCACTGTGGCCTTTATACCTCGTTTTTTTATTCTCAAGATATATTCAAGGTAGCCTCTAAAGGTTTCCAAAAGTAATTTCCCTTAAAATGAAAAGGCAAAATCTTTTTGCACTTGCCTGTAAACAACCCATCTTTTTGCTCTAGTCTAGACCTAATTCACTTAGATTCTTCAAACCAATTCC
The DNA here is from genome assembly GCF_000313985.2 of Echinops telfairi. Lineage (NCBI taxonomy): Eukaryota > Metazoa > Chordata > Mammalia > Afrosoricida > Tenrecidae > Echinops > Echinops telfairi. Next base: position 52,575,379 of record NW_022103920.1, read on the forward strand.
CTCAGCCTAGAATTTATAGGGAAGAATAAAACCTAAGGTTAATAGAGAACTTTCCCATAATCTTAATTTTAAAGGGAAATTTTATTTGCGTAGCTTCTTTGAACTCAAGACGAGTTCCCTATACCTTACCTCATTTGAATTTCCAAAGTATTACTGAAAGAAATAACCTGAGATTTCTTTCCTTTGATGACACGGACAAATGATTTATTGACTGATTCATAGTTTCCAAGTCCAAGAGTTCATGAACTTTAACAAAAATTTAATTACATCACAAAAGCCTGTACATTTGTGAATGCACTTATCATAAGGAATAGATATTGCCAATGTTTATGATATCTGTCATGTAAAGAAAAATTGCACGGTCAGCCCCACTATGAGACATGATGCACCTCACTGACCGATGGCCCTGCGGGGGACAGCACCGGAGACACAGTGTGGGAATTGCGCCCGATCTGATCCTGCCACACCGAGGCAAAGCACTGGGGGAGTGCAGCGGAACAGCAAGGGAATGGAGCGACAAGGTTTCCAGGGAATGCTGAAGGTGGACTTTGGGGTCAGGGGGGTGCCCCAACAGACTGGACTGGAAAACACTCCTAAAGGCCAACAAATGATCCTTGAACTAACTATAAGTTTTTCTTTCTTGTTGTGTTTTTTGTCAGTGGTTTGTTGTTGTTTTGTTGTATATTATTGTTTGGCTTTGCTATGCCTTGTTTTTGTGAATGTTATTATCTCTGCAGCTCTGTCTAAATAAGATAGGCTGGATGAACAATCTGGAGGAGGAAACAATGGGACCAACAGTTCTGGGGGGGCCATGGGAGAGGGGGAGGTGGGGGGAAAGGAAGTCGTGTTAACAAACCCAGGGACAAAGGAACAACAAGTGATTCAAATTGGTGGTGAAGTGGGTGTGGGAGGCCTGGTAGGGCATGATCAAGGGTAATGTAACAAAGAGGAATTGCTGAAACCCTGGTAGGGAGTGAGCATGATAGTGGGACAGGAGGAAAGTCAAGGGAAATAGAGGAAAGAGTTGGGGGGCTAAGGGCATTTATAGAGGTCTAGATAAATGCATGTATATATGCAAATATATTTATATATGAGGATGGGGAAATAGATATATGTGCATATATTTATAGGTTCAGTATTAAGGTAGCAGAAGGACATTGGCCTCCACTCAAGTACTCCCTCATTGCAAGAATACTTTCTTCTATTAAATTGGCATTCTATGATGCTCACCTTTCCGACACAACTGCTGAAGACAAAGCAAGTAAATAAGCAAATGTGGTGAAGAAAGTTGATGGTGCCCGGCTATCAAAGATATAGTGTCTGGGGTCTTAAAAGCTTAAAGGTAAACAAACGGCCAACTAGCTCAGAAGCAACAAAACCCACATGGAAGAAGCACACCAGCCTGTGTGATCATGAGGTGCCAAAGGGATCAGTTATCAGGCATCAAAGAACAAACGATCATATCAGTGTGTGCTCACCTCCATGATAGATCACTGAAGACAAATGGGTGCATAAGCAAATGTGGTGAAGAAAGCTGATGGTGTCTGGCTATCAAAGGGTATAGCCTCTGGGGTCTTAAGGCTTGAAGGTAAACAAGCGGCCATCTAGCTCAGAAGCAACAAAGCCCACGTGGAAGAAGCACTCCAGCCTGTGCGATCATAAGGTATGAAGGGATCAGGTATAAGGCACCATCAGAACAAAAAATGTTACCATAGTGAATGAGGGGGGGAGTGCGGACTGGAGACTCAAAGCCCGTTAGTAGGCCACTGGAGATCCCCTTGCAGAAGGGGCTCAGGGAGGAGACCAGCCAGTCAGGGTGCAATGTAGCAACAATGAAAAATGCAACTTTCCTCTAGTTCCAAAAATCTTCAACCCCCCCACCCAACTATCATGATCCGAATTCTACCTTGCAATCCTGGCTAGACCAGAGGATGTACACTAGTACAGATAGGAACTGGAAACACAGGGAATCCAGGTTGGATGATCCCTTCAGGACCAGTGGTATGAGTGGCGATACTGGGAGCATAGAGGGAGAGTGGGTTGGAAAGAGGGAATGGATTACAAGGATCTACATGTGACCTCCTCCCTGGGGGAGGGACAACAGAAAAATGGGTGAAGGGACATGTCGGACAGGGAAAGATATGACAAAATAATAATTTATAAATTATCAAGGGCTCAGGAGGGAGGGGGCAGTGTGGAGGGAAGGGAAAAAATGAGTACCTGATGCCAGGGGCTTAAGTGGAGAGCAAATGTTTTGAGAATGATGAGGCCAATGAATGTACAAATGTGCTTTACACAATTGATGTATGTATGGTTGTGATAAGAGTTGTATGAGCCCCTAATATAATGATTAAAAAAAAAGAAAAATCGCACTGTACATGTTATTACATAATATGTAATATAATGTACTGGTACTTATAATAATATTACACTGGTACTTATAAAGGTACCTTTTGCTGGTATTAACATTCGATTTTTCTTATTAACAACTATATCAGTACTTCATAGCAAACTCTCTACAAACCTATTTTCTTTAAATATTAATATTCATTTGGCTCCAAATTTTCCAGTCAGTCAATGTTAGCAATCATGCAGATAGAAAACTTCAGTTATCTTTTCCTGGTTTCCAATTCTAATATTTCCAAATTCTGGAAATTTTACTCTTATTTATAACCTTACTTTCTCTTACTTATAACCACAACAAACTTTGCACTCCAATCTTAATGATAGAAATATAGCAAACTGTCTATAGAGTTTCAGCTAATCCACACAATTCTGCACACACTTCCCTCCCTCAGGCCAAATTCATGTATGAGTGGGAAACTCAAGCTGGTTAATTTCCTAAAATTGAACTCCCTTTAAAAATACTGTGCCTTTTTTCAATGTCTAAAACCTTTAGTTAGTTGAATTTTGATGGTTTTATCTGGATCCTATGTCTTTTAACTAAGAAAAGGACTTCCAGTAGGTGCTGAAATTGACATTTTTCCTTTTGAAAAATACAAGGCTAGTCGTTTTATAAGACCTGTTTGTCAAGTTCTGCTACTGTTTCCTCGGGCGTCTCTTAACTCAGTAACATAATATATATATTAGATTTAGGGTAAATCTTTTTTGGCTAACAATACTTTCACTGATGCTATATATTCTATTGTAGAAATTCACTGCCATAGGGAACCTCCTCTGACCAGTAAGTGAATAGCATTACTATTATGCAGAATGCATTGGAGAGGGGATAAATTCAGATGCAATTAACATTTAACACTTTGTCATTTGCTTTCCCTTTTTATCCATTTCAAATTTGTTCTGGCCTTTTCATATTTTGTTTTCTTTCCAATTGAGGTTTTTTTGTCTGTTTTATTTAGGGTTTTTTTTTTGGTTGTTTGTTTGTTTTTCTGTATAAGAAATCCAGGATAGGTAAATCTATAAAGACAGTAACTGGATTAATGGTTCCTTGGGATTAATGGCAGGGGAGGTTAGGAGGAAATGGGGAAATGATAAGGAAGAGTACAAGAATGAGTAAAATGTTCTAAAATTTATTGTGGTTACTATTGTACAATCGAGCTGAGAGAAAGCAGTTTGAAGATAGAAATCATAATTTCTCCCTATATCTAGACCATAGGATCCTGGTATATATTATGAATTGAATCAATGAATGTTGGTCGAGATGAATCAATGAGTGGTTATCAAGATTCCCTGCCAATACAAGATTCCCTTATTGGGATGAAGTGATATATGAGGGGGTAACCCTCAAAATGGGTTTTTTCAAAGCTATGTATTTAATTTTTTTTTCAAAACAACCTTATCACATTCAAAGTACTTTCCATTACATTTACCACAATATATTCATCAAATCTGCGATTCCATTAATATTTTTCTTCACCTCTTCTAAGTCATCAAATTGCTCTTCTTTTATTTCCCTCTGCATTCACAGAAACAAAAAAAGTCTCAGAGGGAGGCCAGGTGAGTAAGGTGTGTGGGGCAAGAGAACCATGCTGTCTTTCCCCCCAAACTGATGTACTGAGATAACTGTGTGTGCATGTGCATTATCATGATGGCAAAACCAGTCCCCTGACTGCCACAAAGCACACTGTTACATACTTTTTTTCAGAAGCTCTAAATAGAAAACTTGATTAACAGTCTGACCTGGTGGAATGAACTCCAAATGCACTATCCCTTCATAGGAAAAAAAATAATGAGCATTGGGGGTTTTTGGGTCCCGTGTATATGTCTTAGCCATGACACTCATCTTGGACTGAGGACCATAGTCTTGCGGAAGGCATCAAGGTCAAGTGGCATAGCATAGTCCACAAAATGTTCCATCTTCTAATTGGTGAGTGGTGACTGTGGACTTAAACACTAAGGAGTGACCATCTAAGATGAACTCTTGGTCTCTCCTCATCTGGAGCAAACAGAGTGAAGTAAACCAAAGACAAATGGTTGCAACTAGGCCAAAGGATTATTGAACCATGGAATCCCAGCTTGAACAAACTGGAGACCAAACTAGATGGCGCCTGCGTACCACTGCCATTCCCTGAGAAGGATCACAAAAGGAGGCCTTGGACAGAATGGGAAAGAAATGTGGAACAAAAATAAAAAGACCAAGCTTACTGGTCTGGTAGACACTGGTGGTACCCTAAGAGTATGGACCTTAGACACCTTCAGACCTAGAACAGAACCCACTTTGCATTTCAGCTTTCAGCCAAACAGAAGACAGACTGATAAAGTAAACAGTAACACGAGGGAGGTATCCACTCCTTAAAACAATCAACTCTCAGACACTAAAAGGGCAGCATCTGCCCAGGGTCAAAGATCAGATGACATATGAAGGATCTAGTAAAGTATACGATATAGTAGATTACATATAGTGAACTATATAGTACAGTATATACATTACTATAGTAATTTTAGTAAAGAAGCATAGATAGAAACAACAGAGGCAAGAAGTGGGAAGATTACTGTTGCTACATAGGGACTGTAATTAATGATAAAAATTAAAATATGTATAAATTATTGAATGGAAAACTAATTTGATCTGTAAACTGTCACCAAAATAACAATAAAAAATAAAGTCTTCTACTAAAAACAAAAAGCATAACCAAGTGAGTTTCCAGATTAAATAAAAATAATCAATTTATTATAAAGTAAATGAAGCTTGATCAGAAGACAGAAACCATGCAAAACTAGGTAGCCTAGTGGTTTGATTAAGTTGAACCATCTTCTTCTACTAATTTACATTGGCCATCCGTATTGGCTTACATACATCTCTGCTAGAATCTCGCTTTGTTAGCACGTACTATAGAAACCAAGGCAAAAATGTGTTTATCTTCAGGGTAAGGTGATTCAAGGAAGACATTTGAAAAATAAACCAATCGACCTAGACTTTCCCTATGCATACATTTTTCATCTGTCTTTTCTGTAAATCTAGGACACAGAATTATGGCTGGACAACAATTTGAAAGTCAGAGTTATGTGTAAAAGAGAACAGGACTGGACAGAGGTTAAGGGGCACAGGTTGTCTCAAAACATTGTTTTATCAGAAATCCAGATAGATGGGTTCAAAACGAAAGATCAATCAAGACAGCACTTTCAGACAATAAATTCTGGATATAACCCTGGGCAGTAAGAGACAGGTAGAGTGAATTTTATATGACTCCAGGAATAAGACACATGCATAAAAGTAGGTTCTAAAGGAACTACCTCAATCCAGAAATTTGAAAGGACCACTTGTCAGCTATTCATATCCCAGATAATAATTTACATCTATATATCCAAACCAAAAATTATAGTTTAAAATAAAATCCATTTTAACTGTTTGCAAGTTGGTATGGTATAGGCATATGTCTAAAAGTCTAGTAATCTATTCTTATCAAAGGTACACAGATAATTATAGATATAACTGAACAATGAAAAAGGCCAAAACAAAACATCAAGAGAGGGAAAATAGTTCTTGAATGACCTTTAGTAGTAAATGTATAGGTTTAAACTATTTAATAAATTATTTGATCTACTTGTGTTTTGTGTGTGTGTATGTATGTGAATAAGGTTCATGTGTTTAAAACTTGGAAGTATTGGAGAAGACCTTTCATATAATCTACACAACACTAATATGGTATTTGATAAAGGCATTGAGCTGTGATTGAAGACTTCCCCATGGGTATTCTGTTCTCTAGAGAATAATCTATCTCAATTTTAGACAGTTCTATTTCCTTACATCATAGATAAAAAATAGAATCTTCTGTAGCTTTCACCCACTTATACTTGTTCTATCTCATTCAAGAAAACAGCATTGATTCCGTATCAGGCAGGATGCAATTGCATGCACTAAGAACCATCCCTTTATATGTAAAATACTTTCCATTATTTAAATTAATCAATAAGGGTTTAGGTTCAGATACTCTTGAGTAAAGCCATCATGCAAAATAACGGTTAACCAGTTTGTTTTCAAGAAAACAGAAAATGTAAAGACATTGCTTGTTTGTCATTATTATGTTTAAAATAACATGAAACCTTTGGCACAGTTGAGCTTGGGCTCCTGTTCATCATCACCGTTTCTCTCATATGACTGTTATTCCCACAATGAAGGAATTAGGAGAAACAATGAATTGTGGCTCTTTTTGTCGTGGATTCTTTAATGGGCCATTAAAAGCTAAATTAAGGCTTTAACGTGATATTTATGTTATGTAGTTTATGTATGTCAATGCATGTATGTTCACTGAGCCTTGATATTTAAAAATAAAACAACATTGTTAAATTTCAGCAAGGATTAAAATAATTAGCCCTCACGCCTTCAGCAGCAGCACAAACTTCTCCATTGTTGAAGGACCTCCCACTGCGTGCAATCTGAATGTTGTTCTGATAGCTTTAATCAACCATAGAACGTTACCAGCAGAAACCAGACCAAAACTTTCAGACAATTTTACATAGGCACTTAATACTGCCATAAATAATAAATTCTGTTTTCATTGTTCACTCGTCCTCTATCTAAACTCCTCCCTTCTGCTTTTCAGATAAAATTGTGCTGCACAATAAAACACTTGCTAGACTATGATTAATTAACATCCATTTTCTAGCAACAATGGAGGGAGCTACCTATTCAGAAAATGAAAACAAGTGGAAAATATCCTTGCTGTACAAATTATACCAGGAAATCTCACTTGGTAAATAATTAAAAAAGGTGTATAATTTCAGCACTCTGGCATTTAAATGGAAAATATATACCTGTTGATATGATACCTACCCAGACTGAAATACTTACACAGAATGGTTAGCAATAAAAAATGAGTCAAGAGATTCATTAAGCTTCACTTCCATGAAGTCTGGCAGTTAAGAATCCTTGACACAAGTTTGCATGTTGGGACGCTATCGCTATACACCAGGTAGGTAGCTTAAAGAAACCTGGCAGAATTTTCACGCCTTGGCAAGAAATTTTTGGATCCTCTTCCTTAGCAATTCAATGCTAAAGAGCAGCCATTCCTGGGTAGCAGTGTACACTGGACACACTGTTGCCACACTCACAGCTGTATACAGAATTCTGAAAACCCACTTTCTGCCAGTTGCTATCATTATCTTTGGTGTTTGGTAAAGAAACAGAGGCCTGTAGAGCCAGTAACTGTTCAAAATCAATATAGGAAAGGCAGGCCTGAACAAGAAATGTGTTGGCTATTTACGGGAAGATAAATATCTCGAAACTATGTCTACTAGGATGGAGTGCACTTCAGTGAGTGTAGAACATTCCAATCACCTTTATATCACTAAGACCGATGACAATGCCTGGTTAATATATTTATTGGGTGTATTAAGATATTTCATCAATACTAACATCTTACCTGATTTAGAAGATGTTTGTGTCAAAATTGTCTTCAGTAATATATCATTTTGAAATAGCTTTGTATGTATAACCTTTTGTGTGTTTACTTTAAGATAATAGGTTTTTTTGAGTAGTTTTAGTTTTAAAAGTGGCTAGTACAGAAATGAAAGGTGCCAGCTTCATGATCCAAAAGAATATTTAAATTTCTAGCCTAAAATACAATCCTGTTAGCAATAGGATAATATCCACATGCCTACAAAGACCAGTTAATGGGACTTCAAATGCATGTAGCAATCACTAATGCAAACGATGAAGATGCAGCAGGGTTTTTCCCCCAAATGCTTCGGTCTGAAATTGATCAAACATGGAATAAAGTAAACGTACATTAATAGTTGTTGGTGATTGGCACGTAAGTAGTGGGCATGAAGAAGAATCACCACTTGGAAAATGCTGCTCGTGTGGTAGAAATGGTGGCAAAGATTGCATGATAAAATTGTGTGAGACCAATGCCTTCTTCATTGCAAATATCCTTTCCCAAAGTCCTAATGGTGACTATAACAATAGACTCTGCTGGTTAGCATACATAAGATCCAAATTACATCTGTGAAAAGAGACAATATAGAAATATCACCAGTATCAATGTCACCAGTCAGCACCAAGCCAGTGACCACAATTGCTACAGGAACAATAAAGAAACCCACAAGAGCCAAAGTATGAACTTGAGGCTCAGGATAGATTTGATGCAGTGAGCACTAGTGACTGAGTAGCAGAAGTGTGGTAGGATGCCACCAAAGACATAATACATGGAGAAAGCAAAGTTTCATTTAAAAATGAGTAAGAAAGAAGACCAAGATAGATGTCCAAAGAAACCAGGAAACGATCTCGAATGACTGTAAGAAGCTCAAAGGAATGGGGGAAATAATACAGTCAATGAGCTGGGCAGAAGACTGTAAGTGAGGTTCGAGACAAATCAAAGCGCCATAAGAAAATATGCAAAGGCCTCGTTAGAAAGCCAAAGAACGGCATGCACGCAGCCTTTCTCCAGACGGATGGACTGGAGAAAATATGGAACCCTCAAGTTGCCAGAGTGAAGGATAGGATTTTATGGCCAAAGCGTTGGATGCAGATTACCAATATTCTCTTTAGCAGATAAGCCCTTAACCACTGTGCCACCAGGGTTCCAATAAGAGAGACATATATGAGGCTTTATAGAAATGAAGACCTAAAATTCAGAAATCTCACTGCCTTTTGAATCAATTTCAATGACACTACAGAATGGAGCAGAATGCCCCTCTGAGTTTCTTAGATTTAAAAAGTCTGGCAACGACAGTCTCGTCTTTCCCCACAAGCAGCTGGTGGTTTTGAACTGCAAATCTGATGGCTAGCAGCTCATAATGGAAACTATTACCCCACTAGGGACACTTGAAAATTAGGAACAAAAGTGGTTTATTTTAAACTTTGTTATAAAGGTCCTTAGACGTTCATTTCTAACCAAAATTCCAAATAAAACGTATTTAAAAATATATTTTATTTTTTAGTATTAAGAACATACACAGCAGGGCATATACCAATTCAATAATTTCTACATGTGCAATTTAGTGAAACTGATTAAATTCTTCAAGTTGTTAACCAATCTCATTTCTCTTTTTTGAATTGTTCCTCCCCTATTACGTAACTTCTGCCCCTACGTTTCCTATCTATTCTCTGAGTTGCTATTGCCAATTTGATCCCACATAGATAACTCTTAAAAGAGTACAGTGTCCAAGGCAGACTTTTTCCTACTACAGTTGAATTGGCGCTTCGGCACTTCTTCCACATATCATACAATTCAATAGTTCAATCATATTAACCAATCAATATACAGTCATTACTACAATCAAGTTTAGTACATGTTCTTCTTTGTTGTACCCATTATTCGTGTCATTGCTAGTTAAGGTAATTTGGCATTAAGACTTGAGAATATACTTTTTATTGAATTTTAAAGATTATCTCAAGGCAATAATTATAGGGATTCATCCAGCCTCTATGATTGGAGGGCTCAGGATTCTGTAATAACTTGAAATTCAGATCTACATTTTCTTCCTTTGACCATGATTTTCCCATAGAATCTTTGATAAAACATACAAGAACAGTATCCAGGCATAGTCCATTTCTGGTCTTGCAGCAGTGGAAGAAGTTATTCATGGAGGCCATTCTTGAAATGCATCCTGACATACAGCTGATTCATAACCTGGTGTCAATTTGGGACTTAGGAGGATTTAGAGTGAAGAGGTAGAGTCTACTCTGTCAATTGGGTCATATAACCAATAAGGCTTCTGTGTGGACATGGCCTTCCCCTTAGGATTCTGAGAATTCTGGCATTTTCTCTTTGGAGGCGGGAGATACTCTCTGCTCACTTCCTGTGAGAGATCCCAGAGGTGAAGCCACATGGACCTACCCTGTTGTAGCCCTGGGAACTAGAGAAGCCACAAAGAGACCTCTGCCAGCACTAAGATGCTTACACTGCCACTAGATCCAAAGACTTTCTACCCACTGGCCTCAGATCAGCCTGCATTCAGCATCAATGAGTCTGAAGAGGATGTTATAGATTGGTATTGGACATATGGGCTAATATCAGACTCATGGAATTGATCTGGCCAGGGTGGGATGTTTTCTCAATATCCAACTGCTCTTGTAAATCAACCTCTTTCATATACACCTAGGTGTTTCTATGAATTTGTTTCTCTAGCCTACCCAGACTGACACACCGACTCATAGTAACCCTATAAAACAGGGCAGAACTGCCCTGTGGGCTTCTGAGACTGTGACTCTGTATTCATCGTAGGGAACCACATATTTTATCCCATGGAGTGGTCAGGGATTGAAACTTTTCACCATCCGATTAGCAGTCTAATCAGAACCATTATGCTACTGGTCACAGATTATTTTAATTATTTTATTCACCAGTTTTAGTCACTTCTGATTTTAAGGACAACTTTAATCTTGTAGATACTTTTGAAAAATAAATTAAGAGTCATGAGCAACATTACTTCAGAAGTATGCCTATGAAAATGTTTGTTGATAAATGTATAGACATATGTCAAACAGGCACATATATAGTGCAAAGAAATAGAATATGAAGTACACACTTGGTCTAGTGCTTCTATGCTTTATTTTCTGTTTGGTAACAACACTTTTAACATGTTAATAAGCATATTTCAAAAACATATTTAATATTTGTAGCAATCTATTAGTTCAAAATATCTAAATTTATATAACTAGTCAATTAATGGAGGTTCTGAAGGACACTGAGAAGTTGAAAAGGAGCAAATCATAATTAGTAGTGGATAATCAAACATTTATAAATGATACAAGAATTTAGAGGTGAAGAAGATATTTTTCCTTATTTTGAATCAAGAGTTGGTAGAATTTCATCAGGTCAACCTGAGTGATTTCTCTCAATGCTAATTACAAGTTTCTAAATAAAATTCATCTATCCTTACACTGCCTGCCACCTTAGCCATTCAAAGTGGTCAAAGGAAGGTAATTTAGCCATTTCCACTTTGTAAAACACCCACATAAGAATGCATGGTTTTTCAGTATGTAGAAAGATTGTCCTTACGTTTACTATCCATTAATTTCTACTGAGATGAAAGAACATTAAAAGCAAGAATATAATAATTCCTACCTTATTGTGTATCTTCAACTACTTACTAATATTTACCTACAATCCATTAGTAGCTATTACATTTTTCATTACTTATCAAAAACTAAAGCAAACATGAGTAATATCAGTCCTTAGTTAATTTAAACTGTCATTTTATTGGATTAGCATTTTCACAATAATTGCTGCTCATTCCTTTTTTTTCTCACTTGAATTTGATTTTCTTTGAAATATGTCATATAACAGGGCATTATATGTGCTCAGACCTGTGAAAGTCATGTTTGCTTTTGTTCTGCTTTAAAATACATCATTCTTTCTGCTGAGATTGCCCATCTTTACTCCCAGACTCTCTTTTAAGGCTATTCCATATGTACTTACACATGCTAGGATTTATTTATTCTTTTCCTCTTACCTTGAGCTTGCAAATCCTACTGTGCAGTAGGAGTGACTGGAAGAGACATTATCGTAGAAGTGGAGTTGGCACTGAACAACTGAATCTTTCTTGGAGCATTGGCTCTGGGTGAGGCACTGATAAACTGAGTTATCATGTTACTGCTCCTCAGAGACTAATTTCTAACAGTGTCTTTTTGAAAAGCAACATAAAAGTACTAAATTTAAATATGAGTGCCAACAAAAAATAAATTGCATTTCTCATGTCTCAGCCCTGAAAAGCTCCCTGTTGGGCTTTAAAATAGTATACGCACTGCTGTTGAGGAGGAAGTTCCAATTTATAAAATAGGCATTATTGTCATTTAAAAATATATGCAAGCCTTATAAAATATGGTTAAGTTGTACCTAATATCAAAATATTATCCTGGAAATATAAAATCTTGCATTTGCCTTCAAAATCTATTTAAACCCATCATTTTTACTAAAACCAGTGACCAATAACCACCCTTTTGTTCATTAGGGATATTTTCCTATTCTACAACCTACAACTCCCTTTGTTAGTACTGTAATTCACAGCATGCTAGATGCTTTGCTTCATAAATTATTCCTTAATATCTAAAAGGCTTAGCTTTGGATTAAACCTACCACCTACACATTGTACAATTGTTCTTTCAGTTCCTACTTAGCAGAGAAAATATGGATAAATACAAAATTCAAAACTGAACCTGTAATTTCCTCTTCTATCGATGACAGATAAGCTTTATTGACAAGTGTCCTGAGAAAACAAATGAAAATATAGACGAATTTGTGAAATGCAAGATATGTCTTTGAAGGAATTACAATAACTCACTGCCATTGAGTCAATGCCAACTCATAACCACTCTCTAGGACACGGTAGAATTGCTCCTGCTGGTCTCTGAGATGGTAGATCCTTCAATGGAGTAGAAAGCCTAATTTTCCTCCTGAGGAGTGGCCACTGTTTAGCAGCTCAATGTTCAATCGCTCCGCCACCACAGCTCCTTTGAAAGTATGAGGAGTAATAACTATTTCAATGCTCACTGCTCCACAGGGAAGAAAGTCCAAAACAAATCATACACACAATTCTGCCTCCCCCCAGAGTAATCTTCTCAATTATGGCACTATTAATATTTTGGACTAGTTGATTACTTGTCTTGTGGGAGGACTGTGCACCCTAGATGTTTAGAATAATCCTTAGCCTGCAGCTTGCACCTATTAGTTACCTACTAAGTACAAGCAACACCACAATGTGTTGAGGCAATCAAAACTTTCTCCATGTATCGCCAAAATGTCCTGAGGGAGGCAGGTTCAGGGAAGTAGTGGACATTGTCATCTTAAGTTGAAAAGAAGGGCTTTAGAGGCATTCGATGACCCAAGAGAAACATCTAAAAACTGCAAAGAGCTTTTGCCAGTTTCTTTGGCTTCGGGCACAGAGTTTTCTATTCAGGACACTATATGCTGAATGCTAAGTTTAAACAGCTAAATGACAATAAAAAAAAGTCTGGGTGAGCCAGGAATAGAGAAGTCCTACCAACAAAGTTCAATTTCTGATAGGATGTAGATGATCTAGTCTGGCTCCATTCATCTAGCAGAAGCAAATGTTCATACCCTCTAAAAGAACATTCTTCAGAGCCTAAAATATATGCATTTTTGTATTAATTTTGATTAATACTCTTACATATGTAAAATCATTCCATAGTTCAATCACTTCCAGCAGAATTGTTCATTTACTACCACAATCAGTTTACAAATATTCTATTTCTATATGGAAAACTTCCACCTGCTGATTCTATAGGTTCACCAGTCCTGGATTGTATACACCAAAGAAACTTAAAAAGAATTACCACAACTTCAAAAGGGTGACCTCCCCAATGACATAAGACTGTCAAGATACTCTCTAATATGTACAATCAAAAACCAAACAAAACAGCATAACTCCCAAATACATAGGATTTTGGAAGCCAGATCAGGTCCAGCATGCATCTCAGGGGGAATCTGCTGACAAGTTTTAACTGTTCAAGTTGGGCTTCTGCCTTTAACCTTCTATACTCAAGACATTAACAGAACAAAATCAAAGATAAAAAAAAATATATTAAAACAAACTCATAGAAGGTTCGGGTTTTGACTTAACAGATGCATATTTTAAAATTGCATTTATAAAAAATTAAATTACAAGATGAATAATTTCAAGATACTGTGAAATATAGTAATATGAAAACTTGAGCTAAAATAAAATACAACATAAAATTAATAATACAACATATACATTTAACAGCAGATTAGATACTGTAGATGAAAGTATTATTGACATGGAAGAGAGGTACAACAAAAAATCAAAAGAACATTTTAGAAAAAAAAATTATTATATGAAACTAAAACCTAATGTTTTTCTATTGGAGTATCATGAGCAGAGGGCAGAAACAAAGCCAGAAGCAATATTTGAAGAAATTGCTTAGAATTCTCCTCTAGTTATGAAGAACTATAACCTACATTTAAAAGGCCTTAAAATTTCAGTGAAAGCAAATAGGAAGAAAAATACACCTATAGGTACATTATAAATATTGTTACAAATCAAATACTAAGGAAAAGCTTTTTAAAAACATACTTAGAAAATATTAAAAGCAACTACAGAACAGAGACATTTAAAACTGGAGCAATAAAACAGGGAGCTAAATTCCAAACTTCAGTAATAGATGCAAGAAGGCAATGGAATGATATTTGCTGCCAGCCTCTTACTCGACTACCAATGAAACTATCTGTCAAAAATAAAGTCAAAATTTTCAGATGAAGAACATTTAAAATCAAAACAAAGACACTGGAACACTGCACTGAAGTTAATACATGAGAGTACACAATAGGCAGAGGAAAAGTAATAGAATTTTGAAACTGTAAAGACTATAAACAATCAGAAAGCATACGTGATTAATTAAGTCCAAATGAATATCACTAAATACAGAATAACCATGCTGTTTAAACACATTTGGAATTAAATTTGATGGTATCATTATCAAAGCAGCAGAAAAAAATTATGTGACGTAAATGTCAAAGGTTTATTTCTTATGTGTGTATTAGTTTATATTATGTCCTAAATGAATTATTTATTTGATAAAGATTAGCACAAAGCTACTTCTTTGAGACAAAGGACACATATGTCCCAAATAATCAACTTTTCCAAAATGCTCTGTCACTCCCTCAACTCTAATGCCCATTGCATCCTCCCCTCCCCCTCATGATTCTCCTTCAGTGTTTGGACGAGGTCATCCACCATCACATCTCGGAGCTCTGAACCACACTTCCTTTTAAGTGGGTGGTGAGGCAAAGATCAGGAATGACACCAAATTAACAGGACCAACGCAGGATCTAAGTCTTGATCGATCAACGTCTTATCACTCTATGCCACCGGCACTTGCTGCCAAGATTGATCAGGTCCTGTGAGGAGTCTCTTGCCACTGAGTCCAGACAGAGACTTCCAAGGCCCATCTTATAGCTTTTAGCTCTATGGGCAATGAGTCCCACCACCATGGACTCCTGCCAGCTTCCTGGTACCTGTCATCTTTGCCACCTTCTCTCACTGTCCTCTGTGTTGCAGCTCCTTCTTCCAACTCTCTTTGAGCTAGCAGGAAGACTAAACTGACCAATCCCTAGTTATCATTCCATGAACCGTATTTCCATAGCCACACCTCCACAAGCATTCCAGGAATTTTATATGGGTTATTCGCAAACTGTCCAATGTTCTTGGTGAGGTTGAAAAATCTTATTCACTTAGTCTCAAAGCTCAATTTTGTGAGAATATGAGATGATATATATGGTTAAAAGGTAAATATTAATGACTTTTCTGTACACTGTATCATGCATACATTGTGATCTGTAGAGTAACTACTATAAGAATACAAATTAGTTCATTCATAACAAAATAGCAAGATGGAAAAATGGAAAGTATAACTGCAGTTCATCAAAAATCAGGTAAGTAAACATTAAAAAAAGGGTAATACCAATAAAAATAAATAGTAGTTGTATGATTGTAAATTTAATATAAAATATGCCCATCCTCACATTAAGCATGAGATGCCTATTAACTTATTCAAAATATTTTTAATTTTAATGAAAGTCATAGCTTGTTCATTGTTTAAAATCAACACACTACAAGCATCTATTAACAGATGTCTTAAATATATGTGAAATAGCAAGTGCTTCCTAGGTCATAATTAGTCCATTGCAATTGTCATGAAGTGTCATTATGAGTTCTACGTACATCAGAAGAAAATCCTGCCCGGTCGGTTTTGCCCCATCCTCAAAATTGTCCTTGCATTTGAGCCACATTTTTGTGGCCACTGTGTCAATCCATCTTTCCAAAGACCGTCCTCCTAGCCGCTGCTTCTCTTCTTTAACAAGCACGATGACCTACCTCACAGTCTGGTCTCTCCTGATAATATGCTCAAACAACACGAGGTCAACAAATACAGGTCCTGAAGGCTTTGGAGCCCCAGCCTTGACTCCACCATGTCGCTGGGTCCGTGCTGTTTTGAGAAGGCAGCTCTTCTTCAGTGGGATTGTGAGTACTTCCCAGTCTGAGGACCTCATCTTCTGGTGCTCCCTCTCACATTGCTCTGCTGCTAGTCATTACATCTCCCTTGTCTGATGACGTTTGGATGCGATCTATAAGGTTTTCAGTGGCTAATGCCTCTGAAGGGGACTTTTTATCCTTATTTGTAGTTAATTCTCAGTCTAGAAGCACTGCTGAAACTTGTTCACTTTGGATGACCTTGCTGGTATTTAACATACCAATGACTTACCTTCTAGTATCACAGCAACATGCAAGCCACCACAGGACAGCAAATTGGCAGCCTAGGGGATTATTCTACTAGGCAATACTGTATGATAGATGGCTATGAAGTCTCCAGTCACAGCTTTGGGACAGGCAATGTAGTAGAATTTAAAGAATAACCTACAAGGTTCCCTCTGAAGATATAACCATTCTTTTCCCATTCCAATGGAAGTTATATTTATTAAGATTACTAACAATACATAAAATAACAGAGATGCGTTATTTAACAAGCATGAAATGTCACCTTTCTCACTTTATACTATGTCTGTCTACCTTCATTCTTCGCATTTCAAGAAAACTTTACTCTCTGAAGTTAAACAACTTTATTTCTCAAGACAGCATTCCCAATAGAAGATGGCTCACTCGTTTTCTTCTACTTTTCTACTTTAAAGTCATTAAATGTACTTGTCTAAATAAATATCAATGCTTAGGACCCACCAAGGAAAAAATGCTGCTTGTGAATCATGATTACTTTTTCTGAAGCGTTTGTCAGCTGAAAGAGTCAAGGAAGCATCATGGTTGTGTGTTTTCAGTCAGACTGTGGTTGTTGGCATTGTGTGCCACAGAGTTAGTTTTGACTCATAATGACGCACTGTAACAATACCAAACGCTTTCAGTACTTTTTTCCAAGGGTGGATTCAGACCATCAACCTTTCCGTTAGCAGCCATCAACTTAAGTATTGAGTCCCCGGCCTCCCTGGGTTATGGGCACATGGATCAATCGATTTCTAAATATTCAAATTACATAAGCAATGACTGCACATTTTATGTAGATTAAAACTCAGTGATCATTATGTAAGAAAAAAACCCTTCCAAGGTAATTCTTATCATAGCTCTGTTCATCATAAATGCCCATCAAGGTAAATGGGGGAAAAGGAAAGAAGGAAAAAGATTGGGGTGATGAATACAGATGAAAATGGGTGGGGGTGGTAGAATAAAATATATGAAGTGCATTCTATAAAATAGCATTAGCAAAACTGGACCAACTGAAATTAAATATGAGTCATGAAGAATAAAGAAAGGTAGAGTAAATTAAAAGAACAGATTGAAACAAAATTGGGAAGAGTTTGGATAAATAGTTGTCAGGAATTTAGGTAAAGAAGACTGTTTTTAGAGTAAGTTAATGAGAGTAGTTTCCATTAAGCTGTAACAGAATTAAAAATACACAAAATAGTATGCTGTGATGAAATTTAGAGATGTAAGAAAGGTTTGAGTTTGATTTAGCTTGAGTTTGAAGACACATATTTAGAAGTTTTTGAGTTTAAAATTGGATACTTTTACCCAAATGGCTGTAGCAACAGATTTGTAGCTGTTCCAGTCCTAAGCCCTGGGGCACTACCAAGCTCAATGGCTCGAGAAACAAGAGAGTTGAACCAAATAAGAACATCACATAAAGAGAAGAGAAATCAGGGACCTTGTCCGCATGGAATTAAAGACAAAAAAAATTTTGAGTAATTGACTGTGTCAAGGGATGTTGAGTGATCCAAAAAGAAGAAATTAGAAAAGACCAATGAATTGCTCCAGAAGGATTCACATAAAATAAAATATTCTTCAACGTGAAAATGTCAAAAATACATTGCAATTAATTTTGAAGGAATAGTGAAAAAATGAAACTAGTGTGCATTCAAAGTATTTAATAAAATTTTCAAAATGGAAGGTGACAATAAGTCCAGGGAAAGGTTGAAGAATATGTTCTTATAGCAAAGTGAGAATTACATTCTAGATCCATATTTGCTTCTATTGTAACTAAAGCCCATAGTAATTGCTTAATGTGTATCAATGAAAGATAAATATGAATACTTAATATAAATACAAAATATGTTATACACAATTTTCTATTATGGTAAAGGTGCTTGTTTGGTGGTATATGAAAGAAAAGTATCCCTATTTTAGTTCATAACATTTCTAAAATTATATTTCAATGGTCAAAACTTTAAAATCTATAAAGCTCTTTAGACAAATTTGCTAACATTTCTCAAATGGAGATTTATTTATATCGGCTCCATTAGTAAGGATATATTGGTATTTCTACATAGCCCAATTTCTATTTCCGTCTAAGTACTTAATTCCATGCACAGAATCATTTTGCTGGAAGCGTCTACAAACTGCCTTTGAAAGTATCAGGTATAACAGAATGGCAAGATTCAGTAGCACTCATGAAAAGAGGATTTCTAAACTAGCACAGTATCAGGGAGATGTTGTACTTTGGTGAGTGGTTACAAGTCAACCTTTAAATAATCTTTCCCTTCAAGAAACTATTGGTTTCCATTTCCCTGTAGAAATTACTTGATTTAGGGAAATATAAATATTATCTCTAGAAAGTACAGATTATTCATATCTTATTCTAACCTAACCCAACCCAACTACCCCACTACCTCAAGTAAGCTGAGTCCAACTCACAAAGATCATATGCAAGATGGTACCAAAAAGTTAAAAAAGGTTGGTGGGTTTTTTTAATTCAAAGCTATGTTATTCAAATTTTTTTTACAAAACAACCTATTCACCTTCAAAATACTCTCCATTACATTTAATATGTTTGTCAATTCTGTGGTTCCATTCTCGGAAACATTTTTCAAACTCATCTGTTTGGATGCCTGACAGTACCTCCCTCAATCGATTCTGCATTTTTCTCTTCACCTCGTCTACATTGTCAAATCATTTCATTCATGGAAACAAATAGAAGTCGCATGGAGTGAGGACAGGTGAGTATGGTGTATGGGGGCATGAAAGGCATGCTGTTTTTTACCCAAAAGTGCCACACTGAGGTGGATGTGTGAGCAGGTGCATTGTTGTGGTGGCAAGCCACTCCCTTTTCTGCCACAAATCAAGCCTTTTTTTGTCACACACTGTTACACAATCTATTCAGAACCCCTAACTAGAAACTTAACAGTCTGACCTGGTGGAACAAACCCCAAATGCACTATGAGTCAACATTTTCGTCTGTTCAGGAAATTAACAACTTCTAGAATGAGGACTGTCATCAATCAATATTTCACCTTTTTGAAATGAGAAAACCACTCGTACACTTGGGTTTTTCCCACAGCACTGTCCTTGCAAGCTGTGTTAAGCAACACAACAGTTTCTGCAGCATTTTTCCCAATTAGGGAACAAAATTTCACAGCTGCACACTGTTCTCTTAAATCACTTATCACAAAAAGTGAGGTTTGAGCAAAACTGTTCTTACAAAAAATTCACTGTGTCCTGAGAGAACATTCCCAGGTGACACCACTGTGTGCACTAACTCAGAGAGATATACTCACCTAGCAGGAAAAATGTGTAGTAAGATAACTCCGCTATACTCACTGCAATTTCATTTTAGAGAGGAGGGGACCCCCTTAGAATACTGGGGTTTCTGAATCTGTACATTTTAAAGGGGAGCAGATAGCACTTGTCTTTCTCCTGTGGAGATAATGATGGGTTTGAAACTAATACCTTACACAGCAAGTTAATACTTACTTAACATTACAAAACTCTAAATATGCATTGTCTTGATACTCTTACATAATTGAAATCATTTAGTGAAGGACACTGAGAGCTGTGTGTGTGTGTGTGTGTGTGTGTGTGCAATTTTTATCCTTCCTTGAAGCAGACATCAGATTTCCTAATCAGTTCAGAGGTTACATTTTAAAAATGTGCTCACACTAGCCTGAACTATATTCCCAATAAACCACTGACATAAAAGAAAAGATAAATAAAATGGAATGATAATTATCTTTTAGGCATAGAGTTACAGCCCAACACAGTAGTGCATCATGGCATAGAGGAAGTATTTTGAGCATTCATTTTAATTCTATTGCTTTTGAAGTAAAATTCTGGTTTACACGCATAAGACTATTTACTTTTATATTAAATTACCATAGACTGATAAGCATTCAATTGTTGTATTTGCTATTTTATAGTTTCTACTTTTCTCCTGAGGGAATATGACTACTCAGAATCGATTTATAGTTACCATTTCACATCCCTCTGCTTCCTATTCTCTCTCCACTTTCATATTTCTAATCCACATTCTAGGATCATGAGTCCTAAAAATATAATCTCTGAACAATAATAGGTCCATTATTCATATATGTAAACTCACAATATTACCATTAAATATTTAGCCTGAAATCTAGCTAGTGGAGCTCTTTCTCAAGTCTTAACATATAAGATCGTTGGAAAATAGTCAATTATTCTAAAGAACATTTAGTCTTCATATCCCAGGTTTTCCCAGTTTGGGATGCTCAAATTGAATTCTTAGTAAAGAGTCTCGAAGGAAATATAATAGAATGGTAAATGTTTTTAATATAAGCATTGTTGAATCACCTTTCATTTAATCAAGCATCATAATATATTTTATAAGCAATTATTTAGCTTTACAAATTGAATAGAACTTTCTATGTATTGAGATCCCGCACATAAAATTAATAAGCTAAACTAACTTATATTAAATTGCATAACATGTTAGGGCAAAATACAGTCTCATAAAATGTGTTAAAAAAATAATAAGCCTGGATAGTCTATGGTTTGGTTGTTATATAAATCCAAGGTTGTCTAATGAAGCAAGCAATGTGAATGGACAATTCAATGAAAATCTCACACTTCTACTTAGATTCAAAAATTCAATAGTAATCAATTTGTTTCCTCCCTTTTTTCTTTCTCTCTATACAAACATAAGCACACAGAGATTTTTGATACAGATTCATTGTATTTGCATATCTGCAAATATCAAGCCTGATGTCAGAAAAGAGACTGAAATGTGCTTTTGAGTGTAATGTAGCTAAAGAATGGAATAAAATAGCTAAGCAGAAAATTTTGATGGGAAGTTTGAGAATACAATGTAAAGTATAATGAAATGTGAAAAACTTAGAATTAGAAATATTGAGCATTTGTCAAGCTGAAAGAACTGAAAGAAATTCAAGCAGTGAGTTGTAATATTAAAATATCCTATGGTCAAAATATTGAACAATCCAAGAATCATAAAAAAGGCGAGGGAAGGAATATGTGTAGTCTTGGAACCAAAAAGAGTCGTTTGTTGTTTCACTATGTAAAGAAGTAGAGTATGATCAAGAACTGCTGGTGTTCAGGGAAGAAATCAAAGTGGCGCTGAACACGTTAGTGATTTGCTAAAATATCCATCAAAATGTTTCAAGAAGCTAACGAAACACTGCAAGTACTCACTAATCTATGCACAGAAATATGGGAGAAAGCTATTCAGCCATCTGAAGGGAAGAAATCCATAGTTGTGCCCATTCTGCAGAAAGGTGACCCGACCAAGTGCAGCTTTTATATAACAATAACTTTAAAATCAGATATAAGTAAACTTTTTCTTATAATTTTGAAATGATTGCAACAGTATATTGTCAGAGAGCTGTCTGATAATTAAAGCTGGATTCAGAAGAGGAAGGGAACAAAGGGTATCACTGCTGACCAGATGAATCTTGGTTAAAAGCAAAAATTACCTGAATGATGTTTATTTATGTTTTCTTTACTATGCAGAGACATTCAACTGTGTTGATCATAGCCAACATTGTTATTAATGGATAATTTTGCGCCCAATGAGAAATCCAGAACACGTCATTGTGTTCATGTGAGGCCGATATAGACCAAGAGGCAGTCACTTGAACAGATTAAGCAAATACAGCGGTTCTCAACCTGTGGGTCGTGACCACTATGGGAGTCGAACGACCCTTTCACCGGGTTGCCTAAGACTATCAGAAAACACATATTTCTGATGGTCTTAGGAACCAAGACACTCCTCCTCTATCTGTCTCCAGGCAGGTCCGCCCACATGCAGACATGTCCGCTCACGAGTATCCGGCGTGAACACTGTTACCCATGCTACACCATGCTTCAAGACAGAATTTCATTTGTTTGTCATTAGAAATAAATATTTCACAATATAGAATTACATCTTGTTTTATGATTAATCACTACGTTTTAATTATGCTAAGTTTATAACAATGAAAATACGTCCTGCATATCAGATATTTACAATATGAATCATAACAGTAGCAAAATTACAGTTATGAAGTAGCAACGATAATAATTTATGGTTGGGGGGTCACAACATGAGGAACTGTATTAAAGGGTCAAGGCATTAGGAAGGTGGAGAACCACTGAGCAAATACTACCTGGTTGAAAATCAGGAGAGGTCTATGTCAGCACTGCGTCATTCCACCACACTGATTCAGCTTTATGCGGAGAAGATGCCCGAGAAGAATGGGGCATCAGGGTCAGAGCAAGTCTGATTAACAACCTGAGATAGGACAATCTTGTTCCTTGAGAGCAAGGAAAGCTTGAAGGATTGCTAATGGTGATAAAAGACTAGTCTTCAGTGTAGATTACAACCCAATGTTAAGAAAACCAAAATCCTCACAGCAGGACTAACAGAAACTGTCATGATACATGGTGAAAATACTGAAGTCAAAAAAATTCCTTTTACTTGGATATACAATTATGAAATCAGCGCTCAAGTAATCAAAGGACACATTACATGGAGCCCATCTAGTCAAAAGTCCTGGATTATGTGTTGAAGAGCAATGATGTCATTGTGGAGACAAAGTGTATCTGGCCCCAGGCTGGATAGTTTCAGTTGCCTTATGTGTATTTTAAAACTGGACAATGAATAAGTAAGATCAAAGAAGAATGTATATATTTGAAATACAGTATTGCTGATGATTTCTGAAAGTACCACAGAGAGCCAGAAGAATAAATAAATCTATCTTGGGAAAAGTACAGCCAGAATGCGCCTTAGAAGTGAATATGGTAATACTTCATCTAATATGCTTTGGACAAGTTATCTGGAGCGACCAATCTCTGGAAAAGGACATCATGCTCGGTCAAGTGCAGGGGCAGCAAAACAACAGAGAAGACCCTTGAGATGGGTTAAGGCAGTGGCTGCAACAATGGAGACAAACATAAAAGCAGGCATTCCCGCTGTTGTCCACATGAGATTTTCTGTTATGAGTTGGAACATTCAGGATGGTATTATAACAATAGTGGTAATGATATGCACACGTCTTGGGGACGTGCTTTTATTTTTATCTATGTGGTTGGTGTGTGTGTGTGTGTGTGTGTGTGTGTGTGTGTGTGTGTGAATTCTCTAAGTTGTCAGATTTAATTTCTTTTATTGCTTCTGAATTTCAAGACATACTTAGACTTTCCTAACTCCATCCAAAAATTAACTCATGTGTTCAGTGATTGTTGTTCTTATTGTTCCTACATTATGTAATCTTCATAATAAACGTGTCTATAACCATTGAAAGACTATTAGCAATTGTAATTGGAATCATGTTAAATTTAACTTTTAACTAGTCATAGGTACATTATGTTTAATTGTTATAGTCAACAAAACATGGCTTTTTTATGTATGTCCCAAAAGATTTTGAAGTACAAGCAGTCCCTGTATTACAAATTAGGTTAATTCTTAAGTCTATCTTTAAATTAACTTACATTCGGAAGAGGTGCATGGGGTTCTAATTTTGCCTTACTTTGGTGCCAAAAAAAGTGCTAATCCTTTTAAATGTTTTGAAAGCTCCCCCAAAGCATTGATGGTTACGGTGATAAAGCATTTGTTGTGAGTAGGAGTTAGTCCATTGTTTCACAGTGATGACAAATTTATATAAATTAAAGGCCAAGTAGTTGTTCATAAATTGGATGTACTTAATCCAAGGACTTCCTATATTTATTTGTTTGTTCCTTACTTCCATTTTCTTTGTGAATTTAAACAAGCACACTTAAGATTATCGTTTTAATATGCAAAAGATTTTCTTTTCTTTTTTTTTTACATTCTGACAGCTCATTAATTTTTTACATTGATTTTTACCCTCTGTAAGTTTTTAAAAATCTCCTCTTGAATTCTTAAATATTCTTCCACACAATTTGGAAATCAAGTGTTTTTCATCTAACTTTCCAAATAATATCTCTCAGCTTGTTTTCTCTTTATTACTGTTTTAGATTATACCTATAATTGGATACGAATTCTTAGTGTAGTCCATGGGACTTTTCCTTATTTTAGGAGTAAATTTATTCTACTCGATCACATGCTCATTTTACCAAATGAGGCACATGGATTTTATCAAGATTAGTAGACACTGGACACTTACATATATTTTTAATATGTTGCCTTTTAAAACAAAGCTTTATTTGATTTTTTTAAAGTTTGTGCTTTCTTTAAAGACAAAGGTTACGTATGGGTACACTTTTTTAAGCCATTTCTGAATTTCTACAATAAACCCTCCTGGGTCATAATGTATCATTTTTAATGCACATTAGGTCACTCTGGAAAGTAGTTTATTCATGAGTGTGATAGGTTTATTTAGCCAACTAGGCTTCTGTAGGAATATGTGGGTGGAGATTAATCAGGTCACAGCTTGATTGGAAAGTGCCAAGTTAAATGGCTTTCTGAGGCCGGCCCCTTCCTCTTTCTCCTTTCTCCCAGGGATCAGACCAACGTTCTGCTGCCTGAGCTAGTCCTTTGCCTCAACCATGTGTTGTGCTGCTGTGAGCCAAGCCAACCCATAGATCGTGTTGCCTTGCTGTACAGCACTAGA
Source organism: Echinops telfairi (assembly GCF_000313985.2). NCBI lineage: Eukaryota > Metazoa > Chordata > Mammalia > Afrosoricida > Tenrecidae > Echinops > Echinops telfairi. The sequence continues at coordinate 52,600,593 of NW_022103920.1, forward strand.
GCTTGAGGTTCCATCAGGACCTGCTTCTTTTCACCATGCTATTGAGGATTCATTGGGACTTGCTAAGCTCCAGGGCTACTGGCCTCTGCTACTCCTCATCCGTTGTTGTTGCTGCCCCACACTGCTTCCCTTGCCTGAGGCCTGTCTGTTTCCTTGACCTTGGACCAGCAGCCTGCCAGAGTTGAAGAACCTGCAGTATATTAATTGTTCCACAAACGTGAATTGAATTGAACTGAGCCCTCTACTGCTGTGTGGACTAAGTAGCTATTATATTCCTTCTTGCTATATAAACCTTTCCTTTTATACATGTACATAATCATAAGTGTCCTGGTTTTGTTTCTCTAGAGAATCATGCCTAACACAATGTGTGCACAACTGGTATTTTTATTGCAATTTTGATTCAGTATAACTAGCAAAATCTTAATTCATGAAAAGTTCTGAAAGATTTTATTTTTTCCTTGCCAATCTATGTACCAGTTTAAGTAGCATTAGAATTACCTGATTTTTAGTATTTGGTGGAATTTGCCAATGAAAATATCCTTGTCTGGTGCCTTATACATATTTACTCAAAAATATTCTTTTCTCTGACATATATGTATAGGATAGATGTGTGTTTTTGTTTTGTTCTTTAAATTTCTAGTTTAATAAAAAAATCTGCTCTATATTTCAAATATTATTTGCTAAAGGCATTATTCTAGATAAAACTCACTGAATTTTGGAAATGTTTTCCTTCTTATTAATATTTTCTTTTCTTGGAGCTACCCTATTTGTTCTATTTCTGATTATTTTGACAATCAATGTCAATGCCACGATTTATTTCCTTCCTCGTCTTCCAAATATCTAAAATTCTCAAGTGACCCTCAACTCAAAACCTTAATTTTCAGCTCCTGCTGCTTCTGCTTCCACAACTAGCTGCATCTCTGACACATGTTGAACAGGTACATGTGTCCTCTTTGGGGCTGGACTTCTTTGTTTTTCTAGCGAGTAACTTAGAACTTAGCCTCTTCACCACAAATAAATATTGCTCTATAAAAGACATAAATAATAGTGGATGTTTGTTAATTCATAAAATGTTAAAACAATGTTCCAGAAATTCTGCATGAGAAAATGTATTTGATGATGATTTTAATATTTAAAGAACAGAGAATTTCTACAATAAAAAACGTCCTCCAAAAGGATTAAAACAAGTTGTGGAATTTTCTTCATTACAAAGTTTGGACATTTATTACATATTGAGTCACATGGTCAGCAGTTCCAAACTATCGCTGCTTCATGAAAAATATCGGATGAGGATTTCCGCTCCAATAAATATTTATGGTGTCAGAAACCCATAAGAAGTGTTTGATCTCATGGAGTTGTTATGAGTTGGGATCAACTTGAGAGCAAAGGGTTTGGGCTTGGGTTGATTATTACATATCTGTTATATCCTTATGATTCTAACATAATTGCTAAATAAAATGGCAATGGGATAAAATTTTCTTAATATGATTAGATGCAAAATAGCTTAAGTCAATATCTTGGAGTAAATCATAACTATCTTCTCTTCCAGAGATCTATCCATTTAAAAAATTCCAACTTTCTAAATTCATAATGCACATGTAATTCTGATAACTGTTGAAGGTTAATTTTAGAATGACTCTTGAGTAAATTTCACCAGCAGTGTTTTGAATGATTTGTTTGTAAACAAAATTTTCCTCAAATGTCATTATCCACAGATTTATTCAAATTAAATTATTGTTGCACATCTAAGATTGGATTTAACATACAATTATGGGCTTGTTGACTTATTATCCCAGTGTAATTTTTCAGACAAAACAATGAGTGTGCTCTATTTCACCTTAGAAATATAATTACATGGTTTCTGTGCCCAATTTAGCATCAGAGAGGAGACAGAACAAGGTATACTAGCAATGTCATTCCTCTACTAACTAGATTTTTCTTATAAAGTTAGTTGCCACAGAAGAGGGGATATTTACAATGAATTAAACCCGCACATTTAAGGAATATTTTCTTAATTATTTAAGAGGCACTGAATTATATTCATTTATCTTTGACATCAATGTATAAAAGCATAAAATGTTTCTTTGAAGAAAATCAAATCAATGAGTTTATATTATAAAATATCAAAATCTAATTTAATAATGAAATAAATACCTCCTAATTTTTAGGAAGAGAAGCGAAGGAGACATTGATTACTTATGCATCTTGGGTTTCCTTAATTAAAACTAAATTGTTCAAATCATCAGGGTGTCAAGTTAAATATTCATTTTCCCAATGTTTATGCATTTGGGAGTGACTAAGTGATATGTTTCTACCTAATAAAATGGAATCAAGAGATATAATTAGGCATCATTTACAATAAAGTTTTATTTTCAAACGACACCTTTTATCTCCACTCCTTCCCATTTTTTCCAGCTTTCCTTCACCAGCAAGAAACATGAAACCTTGAGTTGCCTTAACCTATTGTCCCACTGAAAGCAAACCCAAAATTCACTGCTGAGTCAATTCTGATGCACAATGACCCATAACTGACTCCCTGGCAGCGAGTGGGAGGGAACAGCAGGACGGCCCTTTGGGCACCTGCGGCTGTCCGTCTTTATGAAAGCAGAACGCCTCATCTTTCTCCATCAGAGCAGCTGGTGAGTTTGACGTTGCAGTTAGCAGCCCAAACTGTAACGAACCCATTATACCACTATGGTTCCTGCAGACGGTAAAAGACATTTGTAAATATGGCAGGGCAAAAACTGGGCCGGAGGGCCTTATGCTAGGCTCCTATAAAACATGTGAATCACTGTTTCTCAGAATCCCTTGTGGAAGTAAAAACTGAATCTTTTCACCCATCAGTCTCAGGATAACCTCGGTATGGTCTGATTAATATTAGGCCATGTTTTGTATTTCGCCTTGGTTTTACCAGCCAAAATGGACCTTTTGTAGTATAAACATCCTATTCTACCATTAAGTAATATTTCAGTATCTTTGCCTGTATTTATGATTGGAGTTTTAATTTTTCCCTACCCTTCACAGAATAAAGTGTGAAAAATATTTTCAAATTTTGCTCTAATAACCACCATCTAAAATGGAGTGATGGAGCTAAAAATGACTTGCTGATATCTTCTAGGGTTATTCCTTTTTCATTGTTCAGATTTTATTCCATGCTTCCTTTGTGGAGAGGCAGTGAATTATTTATCATGGCCCTTCTAGCCAAAGTCTAACTCATGCCAAATGACCTTTCCTTGCATGGATCTGGTAAGAAGGTGGAAGAAGATACTGAGAATCCACCTGTGAGTAGCTGTGAATGAGATTCCCTACAAGGCCATTCTACTATGTATGAAATAAGCCCTCTAAGAAGCCAGAAGTAGGGTCACATAACTGAAGAACCCCGGACCTGGACACTAATCCTTTCTGGAAGGAGCAGTGATATGTAATGCTGTCAAGTTCTGAATCAATTTTTCTCATAAGAAATAATTGAAAATGGATTAATCAGTGCTTCAACATCAAGTTTTCAGCCTAACCTTGCCTTTTGATGCAAAACATTAAGCAGACATTTCAATGTTAATCAGTTCAGAGTTAAGTAATGTAATTTAAATAAGAAACAACACGAAAAAGGTGTTTAACAACTACAGTATGGCCGATACCTTGAGACTGATGAAGATCTGGATCTGTGGACAAGGCTGAGGAGAGGAGGGATGGAGAGAGAGTCATTGTTGGGAAGGGGACTCCCCTTCCCTCAACTCAACTGGGAGCTGCTTTTCAGGAGGTTTATTTTTCCCCTTCTTTGCCTTTTTTTTACTAGGACCTGGCTGGCTTTCTCAAAAAAAAAAAATCTGCTGAATGGGGTCAGCTGTTGGCGTTTCCTTAACTGTTTTCTAAAAGGGTTTACTAAATTATCATCCACAATATTGATAACATACTTAACCAGTTCCTTATCATGATGATTCTTTTCAAAAAACTCTTTCTTAGGACCCATGTTTTTTTACCTAAAAACATTACAAAAAGCCAAATAAACTAAGATTAGCAAAACACTTGAAACACAGCTGCAAAAGGTATAAACAACGGCTACTAACAACGGCAACTAACGCCAAGTGACCAAAACACGAACTGCATTTGTTTACAAAACTCACGTGCATTGGGCAGGATTCCTATGTTCGAGCTCTGATGCAAAATTTCGTTGACATTTTGCGTTGAAATCCGATTATGTCGAGCCCTGGTGCAGTCGAGTGTTGGGGCTCTACAGCACTAGCAAGAGCTAGGTGTGGAGCTCAACCCCCAGTCCTGAGGTCCCTGTGCAGTGAACCTCCTGGGTCCAGGATACACCGATAACATTAATGCCTCAGCAGAACCAGGAGCTAGGGCATCCACCAAGGCAGGGTGGTGGACAGCCCAATCCATAGAACTAGGAAAGCTGAATGCTTTCGTGCATGAGGCTGGCTTGTGGAGTGGGTGCCTCTGGGTACTTAATTGGGGAAGCTGGGCTTATTGACCCATGGAAATGGAATTGAGCACCTTTGGGCTGAAGGTCACTAGACCATGGTGCCTCTGGGCATTTAATTCCTGCACCTGGCTTTGCTGACCCACAGAGCTTGAGTTGAATGCCTTCGGGCATTTATTAGCAGAAGACCTGAAAGAGCTTTATAATATGTCCTGATAACTAACTATCCTGAGCATTTCTCATTGGCATTACAACCTGTTCATTTCCCTCAGAAAACCTTTAATCAGGAATTTTGTCTGTGGGCTCCGTGTAGCCATTGCAATGGAATGAATGCCAAGACAAGGAAATCTCCAAGGAACCTGGGGTCTACAGATGCCAAAGGAGATCAGGGCTGCCTCTTACACTGAGCCAGAAAGACAAACAAGTCACCTGATTTCACTTTAGACCGCTGCTCTGCCTAAACTGAGAGCATATGCTCTGTTTTAAAGTCATCTGCTTGTGATATTTCTGGTATACTGGACTAGAGAAACAGGTTGACTAGAGAAACAAATGCAGAGACACTCATATGTGTATAAGAAAGAGCTTTATATAAAAGAGCAATTATATATTAAGAAAACATCCCAGCCCAGTCCAGATTGAGTCCATAAGTCTGATATTAGCCCATACATTTGATACCAATGCTTAAACTCCTCTTCAGACTCACAGCACATGCAATGACACCGAATGCAGGAAGATCACAGGCCAGTGGGTGGAAAGTGAGGGATGCAGGAAGCATCTCATTACTGGCAGGGGTCTCCATGTGGGGACTTCAGCTCCAGAACTCTTGCATAGCTCCATGTGTCTTGTCCTCAGGAATGTCTCACAGGGAGTAAGCATGTGGCCCGCCTCCAGCGATCTATTTATCTCCATAGCATCTCCAAATGAGGTCATCAAGGTGCAACCCGATTGACAGGCTAAACGCCACACCTTCACTCTTAAGTCTCAAATTGACAACAGATTATGTAGCTACCGCACACCTAAACGCAGCCAAAAAGGTTGGCCAATACCCTCAACCACGCGTCCCCAGGCATTGGAATAAAAGCAGGTAAGCCAAGGATCTCTATCTCTTCTGTTGTTCAGTGCTGCCTGCAAGTGGAGGGTGAGATTTCTCCTGCGTGTGGGCATGTGGACCTGCGTGCCAGTTCAGGGCCCACTTGCTCTCCTGGCCTCTGGGTATTTCCTGCTCTGGATTCCACACGCATGGTTTTCATGCTCCTGTTCAGGTATTCTTTCCATGGGGTTTTTCACACTCTCCTGAAGTGGTCATCTTCAGTCTTGATCTCCAGTGATCCCCTCGCAGCCTTGTATGCCCTCCAGAAGTACCGTGTACTTTTTGAGACTGTAATACCTGAAACTTTCCTTTGCCTCATAAAACTCACTTGGATTTACAAAAGTGCTTCTGCTGCGTGAATTCTTTTAGTGTTTTGAAGCAAGAACTGAGGTAAACCACTCCAGACACCTAACAATATGTAATTATTTTTTAATTGTGTAAAGCGGCTTGCATATAGTGGTTTTGACCTTACCCTCTAAATTTAAGATCCATATAATAAAAATGGTGAGAATTTTTAATGTTATAATTTTGAAATTCTTGTGTAACAAACCAGAGAATCTCTAAAGACATATTTCTCATGTTTCAGCCTCTAGGAATTGAAAACCAATGTCCATCAAGTCAATGCTGCCTCACGCAGACCCCGTGTGTTGGAACTATGGCTGTCAATGATCCCTCTCTGGAATCAGGTTGCTGGGTCTTTCTTTTGAGACTCCGAGGGATGGGCTCAAACAGCTAGACTTTTGATTGATTAATGGTGAGCCTCAAGTATTTCTGCCATGCCGAAACTCTTGAGTGCTCACTGGCCCTTACCAACCCCACAGGACAAATTAGAATTTCTCTAGCAAGCTTCTGAAATTTGGAACCTTTATGGAAGCAGACTGTCTCGTCTTTGTTCCAAGGAGTGGCTGGGGGATTTGAGCCACCAATCCTTCAGTCAGCAGCCCAAATGCACTACGTAATCAATGGCACCGTCAGGGCTCACAGTTCAGTTTTGGCTTGACTTTATAAAGCCAGTAAAGGAGTGTGTTTGTGTGTTTGTGTGTTGTATGTGTGTATGCTTCAAACACTTAAGTAACTAAGAATCCATACCACAGAAAGTCATTCTGCAATTTCTGAAAGTATAAGGACCTTTGTAATGATGTGTCTGCTCTCTAGCTTATTGTGATACAGGACACTGAAGCTTTCCAAGTAAAGCCCAAGGTCATTGACAAGAAAGTATCAAATATTTTAGAAGATAAGTACTTTTTGTTTTCTTAAAAGCCCTACACATCTATACAAGTCAGGCTAAGCACCGCTTTTGAAAATATAGAGAATTGCATTTGTCTCGACTGTAAAACCCAAGTTCAGATAAAGAATCCAGCAATGCAGCTGAGAGACAGAGGGGATAAAAGGAACAGGGTATTATTAATGCTTATCACTCCTTAGGTCCATGCAGTTCAATGACGATTTCAAAAGAATGTGCTGATAGAGGACTCGCTTCTAGTTTGACACAGCATGTGGTGATTCCAGTAAGCCTCTTGTGGAACAAAGAAAGCTAAGACATTTCTGAAGCAGGAATAGATGAATGACAGTTCTGAACCTAAGTGGCAGATTTCCCTGCAGGCTTTTGTTATAAATTAAATGTTTATTTCATTTATAACATATATCATTCATATAATAAATATGATTCACATACATTTATATATGTATTAGAGGTATAGTTACTGCCCCTAGTTTGAGATGTTTTTATGAGAGGTTTGAGATTTAGATTATATTTGTATAAAAGGTTCAAGGTTTAGGAGAGTAGCATTTCTTTTACCTCAATACAGATCTTAAATTTTCTAAAACTTGCTAAATCATACTCCTGAATATACTGCTGTGTCAGTAACAATGTCACACAATATTTCAGAAGATCAGAATGTATACTGTTATTTACTCTACCAAATTAAATAGCTTTCAAAATTTAAAGGCTATTAATTTCACTTAATGTTCGACTAACATTTTGACTATATAAGATCAATTAAGCAAATGTAAATAGCTTTAAAATTGAATCAATATGTGTCTCATTGGGTTATTTGATGATCATCTTTCCTTCCTACTTAATTCTCAATGTACTGGACCCTGGTCCAAATCTATATATGACGGAATACATTTTTTAAAAAATAGGCCACTTTGAGAGTTTTTTTTCTTTTATTTTATAGAAATTGAAGAATTATTCTGCTTTTCAAAATACATTTTTAAATATAAAAATCATACAGACACAGACTATGCATTCTGACACTTTATTTTTCATTTGCACTATCACGAGAATGTATCTAGAATTTATGTGAAAATTATCAAATACAAATATATAATTTCCATGGAAACATTTCACTAAGCTTTCTCAAAAGAACTATCAGCATTAGGGGAGATGAGTATTTTAAAAATTAATCTTTAATTTTTAAATAGTCAACATAGCAAGTAAAAATTCTGAATATCTTTAAAATACGATTTTAAAGCTACCTATGGCATTTAACAAGAACTTATTCTTTTTATTTTTGGGAGGCATTCAAAATTACTCCACATACTTATTTTTAATACAAAGATATCATAGCCACAGAATATGGTATATAAGCAGGTTCAAGTCTGAAAAGCAAAATTGTTTATTGGAAAAAAATATGCATTTTTAGTTTGGAATCTGTGGCTCGGTAGCTCACCAAACAAACGGAGTCATTTCATTATTGTGGCACTGCGATCATTCTTGAATTGGTAAGCAGTAAAATAAATTCTTCCATTTTGCTCCTCTCAAGTATCCTATTTACTAATGCTCTTTGAATTGTTTAATTCCAAATTACAAAACAATATTTTAGCTTTTTTGTTGCTTTGTTTTATGGCTTCTATCTAAATGTCTGTGGAGTTACGGACAAAATCCATTGAAATTCAATTCTTTAAATAGTTTGAACAGTTGACCTTGTGGTTCCCAGTGTACCTTATCGCCCACTGTGCCAGCAGGGGCTCCCGTTCTGGCCTCTACAGACATGCCACATGCACTGCAAGAGAACACATGCTTTGCAGCTTGTGCTGGAGCAAAGCAACAAGTTATAGGTACACCAGTTGGACCCTGGTTGTTAATATTTTTCTCTGTCCTCAATTCTTATTTTTTATTACTTTTTCTAATATTCATACAAGTATAATAAAATCTCTCTTTGTGATTCTGGACTTGTCATTTTCTTCTCTTAATTCTGTCAATTGTTTTAGAGGTTAATCCTGGGTTCTTAATCGAAAGCTCAGCGGCTAAAACCACGAGCCGCTTTGGGGCAAAACGATGTACGGTTTGAGAAATCCACCAAAGCCGTTCGATCCTGCTGATACAGTTGCTGTGACTCAGAATCGAGTCGATGGCAGTAAATTTGGGGTGGTTTTTTTGAGATCTTGAAATTAAAGCTAAGACTTTTGGGGAGGCCATGCTGTCAGGTAAATTAACCCTTTCGTTGTTATTAAAAAACAACAACAACAAAAGTATACCCATTTCTTCTGTTTAGAATTAGCACCCTACATTATTATTGAAGTCCTTAATTTTCACAATTGCTGTGGCTTTAGATTTAATTATTTAGCTAATGGTTCTTGTAAGCTGCATGTCTTCAATTTTGTTTTGTTTTCATTTAAAATGGAGCATTGCACCAACCAAATATGATTATTATTCATGGAGTTTAAATGTAGTATATGTTTTATGCTTTCTGCATTTCCAACCTATTCTGTGTCCATTTTTATCTTCTGGTTTGACATTGTCAAGGAATATCATTTATTCCTTCCAAGAGAAGCCCTGGTGGTGTACTGGTTACCCACTGACTTGTGGTCTGCGTGGTCCGCAATTCGGAACCAGCAGCGGCTCCATAGAAGAAAGATTGGTCCTTCTACTCCCGTCTTGGAAACCCAGAGGCGGCTGCTGTGAGTCAGCATTGATTTGATTGCATTGAGTTTGGTGTGGAATAGTTAGGAAGAGAGGCTTCCTTCTATTGTCTGTGTAGCTATTTAAACATCCGAACAACTGGCTTAACTTAATCAGAATTGATCATTGCCCTCATCTAAGACAATAAAAGGAACTTTTGACAATAAATTGCTTTTTCACTTATTCTAGATATTTTTTTTATTATCAGTGACACAAGTGATTAATTGCTATATCATATAAATACTACTTAGTTTTACATGAATATTTTTGCTTTCTGTTGTTTACTCATTTCTGCTTCTTTGAAGTTCATCTTCTCCTGTTAATATTTCAGGAGATAACAACAACATTTTCTTTGTCTTAAAAGATCTGGAGTCCACATTTGTCTTAATTCTTTGATTGGGTACAGAATTCTAATCTTCCATCGGTGTATGTGTATTTGACTGGGTTGTTTAGAAAAACAAATCGAGTGACACTCCTATGTCTATGAGAAAGAGCTTTACATCAAGAAGCAATTATATATCATGAAGGCATCCCAACCCAATACAACTTAGGTCTTTAAGTCGGATGTTAATCCACAAATCCCTCTTCAGACTCATGTAGCCACATGCCAGTGACACAGATCGGGACACTGGGAAGCAGGAAAACCATCTGCCAGTGGGTGTAGAGTTGATTGAATCCAAGGTCAATGGGAATAGGTCAGGGTGTCAGCAGCTCTCAGGGTTGGATAGCCTACATGGGGCCATCCTTAGAGGCAGGCAAAGTTCCACCAGGCATGAAGGTTTAGGGGCAGAGAAAGAAATAGTTGCTGTTTGTCCTGCTGTTCCACAAAAGGGTGAGGACATCAAAGAGGCATCATCAGGCTGGGACTAGATTGACAGGTGTCACTTGTCCCTTGCCAGGCATGGGTAGTACACACAGTCCCTAATTACCACCCTATGGAAGAGTTAGCTGTCAATTTGACAGGCTAAAGGTAATGTCTTCTCTTCAATAACTACTTAAACATTTTTCTCTTTGTATTTAGTGTCCATTTTATGACAAAATTGATGCTGTAATGAAAAATGCATATCCAAAAAGGACTTGCATCCCAAATATACAAAGAACCATCCTGTGTGATCCAAGGATTGTCAATGGTAAAGTTTAAGACCACAGGAGGGATCAGTATTACAGTTTAAATTCTGAGCACCTGTTTGCAGAGGAATATGGATGACAGTGAAAACCCAAAATCTATTTGCAGAGTGCCCACATGGATTAAGCCTCTTGGAAATCCCCTCTGACCATATACCAGGAATATGAATAGCACTGGTTTCAGACAGAGTGCAGTAGAAAGTAGATTATAGAAGATATATTTATGTGAAAATTTAACATTTTATCATTTGATCTCATATTTTATACATTTTAAATGTGTTCTAGTTTTTAATATTTTCTGCTTCCTTTTCAATTGAGGTTTTTCTTAGTTTCATTGTGTTGTTGTTGTTGTTTTCTTTTGTGTTTTTCTGTGTATTAAATCCAGGATGGGCAACTCCACAAAGACAGTAATAGGATTAATAATCTGTCAGTGGAAACGGGGCAGCAAGGAAAGGGGGAGCTAATAATAATGAGTACAAGAAAGAAGAAAATGTTCTAAAATTAATTGTGTTGATTGTATAACCCTGTTTAATAGGATTGAACTTTTGAATTATATGGTATGTAGATAATATGTTGAAAAAGCTATTAAAAACTGAACAACATGAAGAAAAATTAAGTATAAAGAAGGCCAATGATTTAAACAGAAAATCTTACCAAGGAAGTCATACAGACATCAAGTAATTATGTAAAACATACTCAACATCATACATCATTTGAAAATGGCAAATCAGAATAAGAATGAGATACCATGACACACCTACCACAGTAGCCAAATTCTAAATCACTAGCACCAAATGCTAAAGATATGGAGTCCTGAGTGCTCATCATTTCTAGCTTCAATATAAAATATACACACGTTTGTATGCTATCTGTAGTTCCAAATAAAACAAAACATAACCGTATAATATGATATGATCTTTGTGTTTATAGATATTTATCATAAAGAGATTAAAAATTTACATCCAAACAACAACCTGCCCACACATATTTCTAACAGTTTTAAACATAGTTGGCATCTATTATAAGAATCTTCAATAGGTGAATAAATTAAAAACAAAACAAAATATGTGGTTGAAGTAGTTATTTTATTGTGCTAACCTGGCCGATAAACACATGTGGGGTTAATTGAAGGGCAGAGGAATAAATGGCTCAGTGAGCCTCGCCTTTCTAGTTCTCGGGTTTCTTACTTTGTGATGGTCAGACCAGGGTGCAAATGCCTTAGCCAGTTCTCTGCTTCAGCTGGCAAGGCTCACTTCCTGCAAGACATCACCAAGGAGAAGCCACATGAACCTACCCCGATGCAGCCCTGGGTACTGGAGCAGCCATGTGGAGAACCCTGCCAGCGCTGAGATGCTGACACATTTACTGATTCAGCTTTCCGCTTGCAGTCGGCAATCATCATGTGTGTTTCATGAGATGGAAGAGGACTTTGTGGATTGGTGTTGGACATATGGGTTAAAGGTTAATGTTGGACTTGTGGGCTTGGGCAGCACAGGGATGGGATGTTTTCTTGATGTGCACTTACCCTTTATATAAAACTCTCTTTTATATATGAGTTTCTGTGCATTTGTTTTTCTAAAGTACCCAGACTAACACAGTGGTGTATTCATAAAATTGAATAGTGTTCATCAATACAAAGAAAGAAGCCACTGAGCTATAAAAAGAAAGAAAAAAGACCTTAAATTCATATTGCTAAGTAAAAATGCCAGACTGGAAAAGTTACATACTATATGAATCCAAATAGTTCATACTAGAAAAGGCAAAAGTAGACACTGAGAAGACCAATGGTTGCCAAGGGTTTGTAAGAAAGCAGCTCTGGAGAGACAGAGGTGAAGCAAAGGACAGTTTAAAGATGGAGCACTTTTCGCAGGCTATACGGCATTACATACGCTTCCAGACCCATAGGATTATACAAAACAAACAGTGAGCCCGTCTGTAAATTATAGACTTTAGCCTAATAATGTAATGATTTGTGTTGGGCCACTGGTACATATAGAGCAAAGTAATGAGAAAAAATGTTAATAAAGAAGACATCATACTCAGACTGCAGGGGACTATGTGGGCAAGTTCAGTACTTTCTCCACCACTCGGTGACAACGAGGAAGAATCCCAAGGACCTACCTTGACACCGTGGCTGCCACGATGGGCGCGACAGAACCACAGTGAGCGTGGCACCAGCCCTGACCCCGGCTGAGTCTCTGTGCACAGGGCTGCTGTGAGTCGGCAGTGACCCAACTGCACCTAACATCGACTCTGTGCTTTCTACTCCACTTTCTCAGAAAACCTAAAACTGCTCCCCACCAAAAAAAGGACTTGTTTTTAAAATTGGGGGGCGGGGGTATCATAGGAGGGAGTTTAATGTGCTATGTTAAAATTCAAATATTTGCACTTATTTGAATAAAATATGTGGACCAATATAAATAAAGTATAATCAATGTGGCTTAACCTTTGGCATGCTAGGTAGCTAACAGATATTCTTAAATTCATATATTTTGCCTACTCATAATTCAATACAATTATACTACTGATATTTACTGAATTACTGAATATTTTTTAAATTAGAGTGTCTCAGGAACACTTAATTATTTAATGTGGCTTTTCTAGTCAAAGTCTCTGAAACTCCTACCAACCTTTTCTGCATGTCCCTCTGTAAGAAGATAGGGGAAGACAGTGAAATGATTAACTTGTGACTAGGTAACTGTAAAAGGATTCATTGTTATTATGATATTGTTGGGTATAAAATGAGAAGCAGGCAAGGGCATTTTACAACAATATTGAGGAGAGGACTATGATGTCTAGACCCTAAGATCCCCAGGCAATGAACCTCCTGGGCCCAGGGACAGCTGGGACATCAGAGGACTGGCAGAGGAGAAGCAGCAACAACAGAAACAGGAGCCAGAGCATTAGACAGTGCTGGACTTTCTAGCCTTCAGAATAAGCAAAGCAGAGGGTTTGGGGGCAACAGACTAACAGGGTTTGCTCACTGTGATAGTTTATTGTGCCAACCTGGACAATAGGAACATGTGGGATTAATCAGGTCGCAGTTTGATTGGAGAGCAAAGAGATCAATGGCTCTGTAAGGCCCACCCCCTCTCTCTTGCTCTCTGGTGATGAGTGTGCTGGAGCATGCTGCTGCTTTAGCTAGTTCTCTGCCTCAACCTGTGAGCTACACTACCTATGGGTTAGGCCAACTTGTGGATTGTGTGGCTAGAACTCGAGGCTCCTTTGGGACCTGCTGCTGTGTACATCACTTGAGCTTGAGGTTGGTGGATCCTGTCACCTTGCATTGCTTGTGTTCGATATCCCATCTGGTCCTGCTTCCACATACACCTGAGCTACTGACTGTTGGTGACCCACCCTGCTGCTTGCCGCCTGTGGGCAGACTCTGCTTGCCATGCCTAAGGGAGCACTCACTGTCTTGACCTTGACCTTGGACCCAGCAGCAGTCCATGTGAGTTGAAGGACTTCCAGTATGTTAACTATTCCACAGAAGTGAGTTAAACAGAATCCTCAGTACTGCTGTGTGGTTTCATTAGCTGTTATATTCCTTCTTGCTGTATAAACCAATATATAAACCTATATATAAACCTATATATATATAGGTTTATATATAGGTTTATACAGCAAGAAGGAATATAATAGCTCTATATTATATAGAGCTATCATATTCCTTCTTGCTGTATAAACCAATATATATATATATATAATCCTAAGTGTCCTGGTTTGGTTTCTCTAGAGAGCCCTGCCTAACACACTCACCCGTGGAGTTGGAGCTGAGTATCTTCTAGTTCAGGCTTCAAGCACGGTGGCATGCCCTGTGGGGCATTTATTCATAGCCCTGAAAGATCTTTGTAACATATCCTGATTGAAAAGTTGTACCCTAAACATTTCACACCTGCATTTTTAACCTGGTAACTTCCTGAATCAACACTATAATCATGAATATTGTCTGTGAGTTCTGTGTCATCATTGCAAAGATTTGTAGAACCTACTGGAAAAGTGGAGCGTGAGTCAGTGAAAGCACACAGGTACAAACTCCAAGATTCCTACTGCAAAAATACCAAATGTCTTTAGGAGTAGCACTCATAATTTTTATTTTGACCTTCCCACTTGTAAAGAGTTCAGCTGCATGTAAAAATCAGTTGACTATGGATAGCCTAGTCAGAGAAAACACCGAGAAACATGGTGAGGTGAATCTACCATGAGGGGAAGGTGAGTACAAAAGACTTTGGCTAGTCACAGTGCCATTTCTACAGAATATTTTTCTACACTGCCTAATAAGCTGAAACCTTCCAATGAAATGTGTACTCATGTTTAACTTAATTGTTAAGCGCTACTCATGAAGGAATCCTAAAATATAATCCAATTTAATAAGGAAGAACCTGAGTGAGAAGGAACTGGGATGACCTTCCATAGTTCCCAGGAGGAGGGCACTCAGGTGGATATAAAATGGCCTCCTGAATTGGATTGAATCTGGATAGATTCAGATCCTGATCATTCTTGCTCCGGGGCGTTGTCAACCTTCTGTTTAAATTCCACTGCCATCATATTCCTATAAGGCTCTCAGTTTGTGTAGAGGTCGGTGTTTGTAGAAAAACTTATGGCCTCAATAAAAATGTGTCAAAGAGCAACTCAATATATACTTATGCATAGTTTGCATTGAATCATAGCTCCCCAAAAAATAGTCCAAAGAAAAGCTTTCAGGTTTATGTTAAACTCATCAGGGAAAGACGTAAAAGATTAATAGATCAACCTGCTTAAAGAAAAGTAGCAAACAGGAAACCTAAACCAGAAGAATTAACTGCAAAGTACCATTTAACATTAACTCTGATAAAGAGTATAAATTATCGTTTGAATTAAATTAGAATTCTAGCAGTAATGAACAAAAGACAGATGCTAATTTAGGTGTTTGTACACTTCAATTTCAAGGTGATTTAGAAGCAAGCTGAGCATCTTCAAATCATTCAGTTCAGTTTCCCTGCCATCTTCTGCCATGCCAGTGGTACAACTACAGATACCAACACAAGCCTAATTTTATTATTAGTTTCTGTTGGCACAATAAAAAGAAGAACGTAGTGTTCTCTTCTCAGAAACCAGAGCTCATAAAAATAATGTGTTCCCATGTTTTGAGACTCAATTAAATTCCTATCTGTAGAATCAGATGTGGCAAATGTGCTACAAATGTGTTCTATTATAATTTATAGTTTCTCTGCCACATCTGACCATCCACATAAAGCTAGTTCTCCCAGTGCTGAGCTTTTAATGGAATTATTATCTAGAAAATCAGTTTGAATTAATTACTACTGCTAAGTCATAATGGAGCCCTGGTGATGTAGTGGTTACACTTGGGCTGCTAATCACAAGAGAAGGGGTTTGAAATCACGGGGCGGGTTGGGGGGGGAGTCACGGTCTCAGAAACTCACAACAGCTCTACCCTAACCTACAGGGCACTCAGAGGTAAATCAACTTGATGGCAATGAATTTGCTTGTTTGGTTTTACTATGAGATGTGTTCCAATTTTTAATAAAGCATTTGTATTATGGATTTTAGCTCCCATTTTTGTGTCTGTCTTCCAACTTTGAATATAAGTGTTTTGAGATATAACTTCTTTAAAAAATTTGCATCCAGCAAAATGTCCTAAATATAGTTGAATATTAATTCAATTAAATCTTTTACCTTAAAGAACTAGGGATATCTATCAGATCCTCTTTTTTTTCCATTTTATTGGGAGCTCTTACAGATATCATAGCATTCCAAAGTTCAATCACATCGAGCGGAATTGTACATTCGCTATCACAGTCAGTGTCAAAACATTGTCTTTCTTCTTGAGCTCCTCGATATCAGCTCCCCCTTTAGCCCCTCCCCACCCCCACTCTTATTATTTATTTATTTTTGCAGCGTCTTACACCATCCAATATATCCATTCACGTACAATTCTGTTGCTCACTCCCTTAGTGTGGGGTTATACAGTCATCAATGCTATCAGCTCCCGCTTCCATCCCTTCACCACCACTCTTCACTTTCTGTTCCCTCAAGGAACCATTACTCTTGTTACAGTTTCTGAAGGGTTATATATCTTGGCTTATATGAATCTAATGATCTTAATTATACAAATGAACGTGCACGACTCTAACACGGTTAATGAGGTAAAACAAATAAAAACCATAATCATAAGGGGAGGAAATATTAAAGAAGTAAAGGATCATTATGTGTTTCAACAACATCTTAAAATCCCTCTTAATACCTGTGTTAGGCTGGGTCCTCTAAAGAGGAAAAATCAGTGATGCTTATATGTATAAAAAGAGACAAAGTAAGAGAGAAAGATAAATTATATCAAGAAAATGTTTCATACCCTTGTAGAAGCACATTCAGTCAGTTCCATGAGTCAGATATTAAGCTGATGTCTTCTGACTTGTGGAGCTTGGGGCTGATGAACCCAAGGTTGGCAGGAAAGCACAGGTTGATAATGGGCTGCAGAGAAGGATAAGCCCAAGGTGAGAAATCCAGTCTTGTTCTTGTGCCTAGTGAGGTGACTGAATCCAAGGTCAGAAGGTCATATATGTCAAGAAGCTGCTGATTGCTCTGGGAATCAGTTGGCAGTATGGTAGGTACTTGTTTATCAAGCTTGCTTCTTTATCAAAATGTGTTATGCTGTTTGTTTATAGAGAACATAATAAAAGAAAAAATGGATAATTGTGGGGCACAGAAAAATTAGCTCTTTGTAGTGATTTTATCTAGAATGAGCCTTGAATGTGACTATCAAGAGAGAGAGATGTGGTGTTCATCTATTCATTTCTTCAATAATAAATTAATCTATTCCTTGATGTATTTAAAATACATTACAGGAATTATTCTATGTGCTTGGATATCTTCCCTTGTGGAACTGGCAGTCTACTGATAGGATTGCATTAACTATGATTATTTAGTTTTAGAATTAGATACAACATCACCGTGTATGTGTGTACTTCAAAAAGCTTGTGGAAAATTCCCATATCTCTCAATTACATGTTTCCACAAACTTTTTGAAGCTCCCTTGTGTGTGTGTGTGTGTGTGTGTGTGTGTGTGTGTGTGTGAATCCTATGTTTCTGTTCACTATTTCCCTGCTTCAGTACTTTCACTTCAGTACTAGATATTACCATCTTTTACATGGATGATTTCAATAGTTTCCTGACATGATCCTGTTATTTTCATACAACTGCCACAATGTTTTTAAAATTAGTCAAATATTTCCCCAACTCTGAGCAAAATCCTCCAATAATTTCTTATCTCACAAAAAGATAAAATGTCTTATCTTGATTTACAGAGGATTACCCTCATTAACACTCAGCCTCATTGACCAGGAATCTCACTCTAATCACTCCATTTGCTGCACGGAATGCCTTCCTGTTCATTACAGATGCCAGATCTGTTCTGACCTCAGGGACTTTGCACTTTCTCTTTCCTACTCTGGAGCACCTTGTTTCTAACCATCTACGTGCTTCTGTCCCTTAGTTTTTACTGAACTCTGTTCAAAAGTGCCTTTTTTTCTAGAAATCTCTTCCTATCTTAAATGGACGTTTATTTTTTTATTATTTTTTTGTTTTGTTTTTAATCGTTTTATTAGGGGCTCATACAACGCTTATCACAATCCATCCTTACATCAATTGTGTAAAGCACATTTGTACATTCATTGCCCTCATCATTCTCAAAACATTTCCTCTCCACTTAAGCCCCTGGCATTAGGTCCTCATTCCCCCCCCTCCCTGCTCCCCCCTCCCTCATGAACCCTTAATAATTTATAAATTATTTTGTCATATCTTGCCTTGTCTGACGTCTCCCTTCACCCACTTTTCTGTTGTCCGTCCCCCAGGGAGGAGGTCACATGTAGTTCCTTGTAATCGGTTTCCCCTTTCCAAACCACCCTCCCTCTACTTTCCCAGTATGGCCACTCACACCACGGTCCTGAAGGGATCATCCACCCTGGATTCCCTGTGTTTCCAGTTCCTATCTGTACCAGTGTCATCCTCTGGTCTAGCCAGACTTGCAAGGTAGAATTTGGATCATGGGGGGGCGGGGGGCGGCGTTGGTGGGGAGGAAGCATTTAGGAACTAGAGGAAAGTTGTATTTTTCATCGTTGCTACATCACACCCTGACTGACTCATCTCCTCCCTGAGACCCCTCTGCAAAGGGATCTCCCGTGGCCTACAAATGGGCTTTGTCCAGTGGCCTACAAAAGTGCCTTTATCAAGGAATTCCTTCCTTATGATGTTATATAAATAGTTTTGCTCTCAAATTACATGCCACCTCTCCTACATCACTAATTTTTTCCTTGTTGCTTAGCACAAACTAACATTAAAAGCATTTATGTTTTTCAACCTGCAGTTATGTAAAGAGAAAGCCAAATGAATATTAATGTATGCAACAAATTAAGAAACTACTACAATGTTAATAGTTATTGTCAAAGGGTTTGGAAATGTACTTTCTTCAGCATTAATAAGGACCTATCTCTCCTGCTTCCACCTACCGCTTTTTCTCATCCTTGCCTTCTGTGTCATTGCTGCTTTGTTGGACATCAGTTGATTGTATGTATGTGGGTCTATTGCTGACTCTATTCTGTTCCATTGATCTACTTGTCTATTATCAGGTCAGTATAACACAGTAGTGATCATTGTAGTTTGAAAGTAAATACTGGAGTCCAGTCGTGTGGCAATAATTTCCTTTAGAAGAATTAATACCACACTTGTCCCAAAGAGTTGGAGATTAAAGATGTCACAAATGCTCAACTCTTCCAAAATGCTATTCTGTTGCATTTCGCCCCTACTCCTTGTTCAAGAATATTTTCTCACATTCTCTTGAGTTCTGAAATGTAGAGCAGAGTCTTACAGAAACTCCCAAAACTTTAAGGAAATGCCTTGTGTGGTCGTGGGTGCTAGTAATTCCCAAATCTGACAGTTAGGCAGAGGTCAGCCAAACCCAAGGGTCAGAGCCAGACACCAAAAAGGTACTAAATTCAAAACAAGTCTTCTTGCTTCTGCCACGGCTGACAGGAAACGGAGGTCTTAAAAAACGGAGGCTTTTACGTTGGAGTGTTGTTTCATCTTTTAGTCGACAAAACCCCAAAGGAAACAAAGGATGGCCACTGAGTCACACTCGCCAGCCAAGCCAGTTCAAAGACGTATTCGATTTAATCTCAGGTGATGTCAACCTTTGGACTTTGTATTTCAGTATTGTGTTGCCTACGGTGGATCTAATATTGAAAGAGGACTTTCTGAAGTTGTTCGGAGCACATTCTCACCACAACTCTTTCCTCTCCAATCTGCACACTACAGATACCGTATTATTCAGAAACCTGTCAGTAATTTTGGGAAATCTTCGTGCTTGTCTTTTAATAATCACAGGCTCAGAAACTCACGGTCATTCTACCCCATCCTACAGGGTCACTGTGAGTCAGCATCAACTTGATAGTAAGGGGTTTGGTTGGTTTTGTTTTAGGTCTTAATTAACTCGTAACCAGTGTTTGAAACCATTGTCTAATATTTACTGTCTGTTCTTTGCTTGTTTCCAGCAGAAGACTCAGTCTGGTCCTTGACAATACACTGTGAACAGAACCAGAACTCAAGAGGTTTGTTCTCAAATAAGAGAACTCATAACTGTTTTTTAAAGAATTAATGAAGTTTTAACCCCGAGTCCTGAATAAATTCCAAGTAGAACAATTGTAGTCTGGATGGAACAAGTATTAATTTATAATTTATTCTTTCACTCATATATTCACCATTTAATAAATATTTATGAGTTCTAAAGACATTGTTCCTACTATAAACTAGACCTTTGGCAAGATCATAATAATATGTCATCATTAAATTACTCATTTTGATTATAATTTTGACTACACAAATGGAAAAAAAACAGCAGTAGGCAGAATAATATATTTGGAAAATGTGTCCTGGTGTCCAATTTGCTTTTCTGTGACTTTCATCTTGATGAATTATCTGTATCTCATTACTGAAGGGTCTTTCCTTGGTGCATGTGCTCAGAAATAAATTATTAATGTGTCAGCAGATAATTTAAATTGTTTTCTATGAGCATATAATCACGAAATGGTCATTTATATTTTTAATTAGAAGAAGTTTTAAAGACAGGAAATTTCTAGGTTAAAAAATTCTGTATTAGTAATAGACTTTAAGGGTTATAGGTGAGGAAGATGATGGGGGATAAAGTGATTTAAGGAAGGGATTGATGCAATTTGGGTATAATGTTAGGCCAACATTTCCCAGAAATGATACATTTCTGTGTGTGTGTGTGTGTGTGTGTGTGTTACAGCTACAAGAATCTAGTCACAATATGATCTTTGACCCACCCCCAAATTGCAAGAAGTAATGTAAAAGAATACAGAATCAGCTTAGATTTTAAAGAAAGCAGAAT
The DNA here is from genome assembly GCF_000313985.2 of Echinops telfairi. NCBI lineage: Eukaryota > Metazoa > Chordata > Mammalia > Afrosoricida > Tenrecidae > Echinops > Echinops telfairi. Next base: position 52,621,546 of record NW_022103920.1, read on the forward strand.
CTCAGAAAATTGTACAGGTGTAGGACATCTCATATGCTATGGAATTTAGGCAATATCCAAATCTAGGCAAGATGTCGCAAGAAAAAAAGGTTCAGAGTGTTGAAAGCTCTTAAGTTATTCAAAACATTGCCATTCTACTCGGGGCAAAATGAGAGGTCCTGGAAGTTCCTGATTATTCAGACTTCGTGTGTGTGTGTGTGTGTGTGTGTGTGTGTGTGTGTGTGTGTATCCTTTCAAGAGGCATGCTTGTCATATCAGGAATCATATAATTATTTAATAAGCAAAGGTAAGAAGTGAAATCCATTACTCAAATAAAATAAAATAACGGAATTAATGATGTACGCATCATTCCCTAAGACTGACAGACACTAGGTAATGGTTCACTTTTCCATTGGTACTTGTTGGTACTTACATCTGCCTTTATGGGAAACAATCCCTAAGAAATTATTAATATTGTTTATCAATAGAGCTGAAATTATCTTTAGATAGTTACTTCTACACCTTAGCTGGTTTAGTGAAGTGGAAAACCAATAGGGATTGACTTTTCAAGAAATTATGCTGGAGATATTGGCTATTCATATACATAAATATGGAATTCAATGATATATTGCTCCAAATTAGCTTGCATTATAAAGTACACCTAAATTCAAAACCTATAAAACGTATTGCATTCTTCACAGAGCAAACTGATCCATTTAAAAATGAGCAAGATGATGTTATTTAATACTTTAAGTTTACTGCATGTCCATTATAATTCAATAAAACTGATGAACCAGAAGGTAAGTGAAAAATAACTTTTTTATGAAAAATAACTTTTAAAGGTATTTTCAATGTAGCCACATAAGTTTTAATGTGATTATACTTATTGACCATTTCCTATAAGTAGGAAGCCATTTACTTCTATGAAGATTTATTTTTATAGAGCTCTAGATAA
>NW_022103920.1:52624478-52745463 GCF_000313985.2 Echinops telfairi
TTTTATTAGGGGCTCATACAACTCTTATCACAATCCATACATACATCAATTGTGTAAAGCGCATTTGTACATTCATTGCCCTCATCATTTGATTTCTTGAGTGTTACTTCAATGAGTTTTAGTTTTGGATCCAATTAAAATGTTCTGCTTCAGCTGTTTCTGAATTCTATCTTCAGCAAAATTTTACTTGCATGTGAATTAAAGATATTATTTAATAATTTCTGCATTCTTTATTTGGAATGGATACACAAAGATGGATCTCTTCCATCAGTTGGCCAGGTATTGGTCTTCTAAATGTCCTTACATAATTTGTGAGTGCTTATAGCACTCCATTACTTTGTTGAAACATTTCCATTGGTATTTTGCCAATTCCTAAAGCCTTGGGGGTTTTTTCTGCTAATGTATCCAGTGCAACTTAGACTTCGTCCTTCAATACCTTGGTAGGGATTCAATACCTTCAACAGGCCCTTGATCATATGCTACCTTGAAATATTTGAATGCCAACCAATGTTTTTTGTTTATTCTGTTCACCTTCTTTTGATATTTCCTGCATCGTTCAATATTTTGCCCAGAGAATACTTCAACTAAAAACTTGATTTTTTTTCTTCTGTACTTCTGGCTGGAAACATATTGTGTTCTTCCCTTTTGTTTTGAAATAATATATTGAATTTTCCAAATAATGCATGCTCTGTCTATCTTCATTATATTGTTACTTTCATCAAATTACTACTTCTAAAAATGATCTTGTGCTTGCCACCAAGGCCCTAGAGAGATAAGAGAAAATTATTTGGAGACATAGAAAAACATTGCCCTCCTGAACAAAGCTAATAATTTAACCGTCAAAAAGCAGAGTTTCTGAATACCTGCTGCCTTTAATATCTCATTCTTCAATACATACAGAAACTTAACTTTCCTGTCAGATTTCAAAATGACACACATAGAATCAACTATTCCTTACTCTTTTTGCTAACTGCAATTCAAGTATCCACATGCAATATAAGGAAAACAAGCCTCCAGATGCTACTTTTGAATTAAGGCCACTTGTAAGGGAAGCAAAAATCACCTGTTGTTTGAAGGTTGTGACCCAACCAAGACTCATTCTCTCAAGACGTCATTGTCCCTTTCAGTTCATGTAGGACATGTCTGTACTCGGAATCTCCAGCATGTCCTCCATAATGTCTAAGTTTTGAAAACTCAGTTGAATCTATATCTGATCATCACTTTAGTAATTACAAGCAAGTAGGGTGAAGAAATAAATGGAAGAATTAAATATTTCCTCAGAGTAAGTTTTTATTGACACGAGCAGCAGGAGCAACAGGTTCTCTGAAGGACTTGGCCTTGGTCTCCGTGCAGATTTCATCCTCCAAATCTTCAAGGTTGCCAAACTAGACGCCTATCTCATTGCTTCAGCAGCATCGCCATTCAGAAATAGGATCCTAAATGTTGGGTTAAGGACCGTTACCTCCTGTACTACACTTTGGCAAGGATTTCAGTTCTTTTCCTAGAATACTACTCTTGTCAGAGGGCTCCCTTCTACAACTCCTCCTTTTCTGGGTTCTAATAACCTCTTCCTTATTTTCTCAGCACTGGATAAGAGAATGATTTAGCTCTGAAGGAGTAGAAGTGCCCCGGAGGGTTTTCATGGCAGGAATCTTCATAAAAACCAGCGGCCAGGGCATTCTCTCTGGAGCCTCTAGGTGGGCTTGAACTGCTAACCTTTCGGACAGCAGCCAAGCACTTACCTCTTGTGCCACCAGGGTTCCACTGTTATTGTTGGTTGTAGGGTTCTTCACTATTCCTTCTTAGTTCCTTTAGTTCTGCTAACATCTCTGAAATGTTCCTTCATAAAACCAAGGATAAAAACAAAACAAGCTGACTGCCACCGAATTAATTCTGATTAGTAGACAGAGTAGAAGACAGAGTAGAACTGCCCTTTGTGGGTTTTCGAGACAGTACATCTTTACAGGAGTAAAAAGCCTCCTCTTTCTCCCACGGAGAGGCTGGTGGCTTACTTCAGCTTTTCATGAGGCTGTCTGTTTCCTACCAGGAGCCTGAAAGTTACAGCACGTGATTTTAATTTGACCTCCAGCTTTAGGAAGTCGTATGTTGAACTGCTACAAATACAAAGATAACTTGCTTAAATAACATATATTTCACAGTCAATTGTCAATGAATTAATGTTCTGTGATTACAATAATAAGCTGCATAGTTGGCATAGCTATCTCAAATAGGAATAAACTCAGAAATTGAATGAATCTTTAAAAGTTCTTCTTTAAAATGTATATATAACTAATATAAAATAACTAAAATTACACAGATCAATGAGCTGTAGTATGTCAAAATGAAATTAATTCGTCTCAATTAGCTTTGAACTAGAGCATAAGACAACTACTGTATATAGTTTCAAAAGTAATTATGTTAAATATTTCATTGTTGGGTTTTCTGCTGATATTTAAATCCATGGATGACAATAGGAGACTATTTGAAATTATGTAGCATATGATAGATTTTATATTTAAACATTCTATGGTGGGGCAGACTCCGAACGTGATGCTCAGTCTCGCTTCAAGGGAAGAGTAGGTGTCCAGAGGCAGGGAAATGTGTGTGAAGAGTCTCTAGTTGGTCATTACTCTAGGGTCTGCTTGGGTTAGCTAATTATTTTAACAGCTCACAGAAATATTGGAGGTTCAAAAATACCTAATCAGAAAAGTCTTATAACAGATATCCAAAGCCATTAAAAGTCCTATGTAGTACAGTTGTGATTTGACACATCTGGAGTTGCCATGAGTTGAAATAAACTCCATGTTAATTGGTTCTACTGGGTGGCTTTGCAGGCAAGGTATGAAACTGTCTCCACAAGGTGTAACTCGTGAGAAATCTCGGTTCCCACTCCCCCACTAGGTCTAGTGCCTAACTTTTGTGATCTGCATCACATGTAAGTGTTCCATCTCCATCTCTCTCTCTTTTTCACAGAGAGTACAGCCCCCCAAACTGCACACTCCCATAAACGGATGTCATTTTTTGGTTTCTGGAGAATCTACTTAGTGCAGAGGCCATGGTTTATGCAAAGTAAATTGTCTGCAATTTATGTTCTGAGGTGATGTAATAGGACACAAGGCACATTATCACTGTAATGTGTTTTATCTAGGTATAGTTAACTTGAATTTATCGATCATTTCACTCTGACTTGATTTACAGAGGATAGCTTTCAGCCATGCGAGGTCTCAGACATCCAGTACATGACGTCGTAAGACTTCATTGAGTGCCACATCTTTGGTCCCCCAGAGACTATTCAATAAAGTGATTGGATCTCAGAGAGAGAGAAAGAGAGAGAGAATAGAAGAGCAAACTATGGGGATCACGCAAAAGAAAAAATACATAAATGCAGGAGGTGAAACATTTGCTATATCTAGTGAATTCAATTTGATACCATACATTTTAGTTGGGAGCATTAATAATTTTAGTTTCTATTAGAAATGTCTGCACTTCCTGTGAAAGTTGACACAACTAGGTTCCCATTCAGTATTTTTTGCACAAGTTATTCCGTGAAATTGGCTACAAATGGACTTAACACTGTAATAACAGTCTCATTGTTTCTGTCCTGATTGTTCCATTTCCAGTTATCTGACTTCCCTTTACCTTCCCCTCTCTCTCTCATTTTAAAAAAGTATTTCTTTGATCTTCATCATTAAGTACTTCAAGTCCTCTTTGCTTTCAGCAGGCATGGTAGTGGCATCTGCATATCCCGGGTTGATAAAAAGCCTTCTTTCTCCAATCCTGATGTGACATTTTCCTTCATATAATCTGGTCCCTCAGTTATGTTCTCAGTATACAGACTTTGTGTGTGTCTGTGAAATCAATCTATACCATCAGTAGACATCTATGGAAACTACATCTCGGTGGGGTCCAGGGAAGCTGGCTTTCCTTTTCTTCTTTTCTTTGCTGGGAAAGGGCAGTGATGAGCTCTCATTTGCTGGTCCTATTAAGTGAATTCAGTTTCGTTTTTCATCCTGAGTATAATGTTTTCAGTCTTGATCCCCACCAGGCAGGGCATTCCATCCACCAATGCCCTCTTGATCCCAGGAGGACCATGGATGGCTTCAGCTTTCCTCACAAATTTTCATTCCTCTTTCATTTTCAGTCTTGGACTCAGTTTAAATAAAAGAATGATTTATTTTCTTCTTGGCACTAATCATTTACAGGGGAAATATATTTCAATCTATCAATGTGGCATTTTGACTATTTTAAGATTAAAAAGTTATACTTACCTGGCAGGGGAGATACCATGATCACGAAGGTGGTTTTCCCAGGGCGAGACTGATCCATTGCACTCCGGATGTGCTGACCCCTGCGATTTCCCCAAATGTGGGAAACTCGAGTGCATAATTTGTGGTAGTGGAGTACTGTGTTCGCGCTTTCCCCTATAAGAAAAAAAAATACTAAAAAGTAATCTTAAATGCAATTCCTAGGCACAAGATAGCTTAGAGAAAGAGAATGTATAGGTAATTCTTTGAACATTAATGGATAAGTGGGATAGCATTGTTAGAAGAGATATACAAGAAAATTGCATATATACATCATAAGAACTGACCATATGGGCAACATCTCTACAAATTCCCTAGAGTAGAGAGGATCTAATTGAAAAAGAAAAAAATATTTAAGAACAATTATCAGCTATATGGAGTCAAATATATGTGAGCACAACTCAGCATGAGTTGTAAGGCTGAATCAATAAATCAGACTGAAAGAAAAAGGAGTAAGGAGAAGGGAAGGGGAAATAAAGGGAGGGACAAAACAGGATGGGTAAAAGGGAGTGAGGGCCTATAAGTCTTAGACAAAACACTCTTTTAAAGGTTGTGCAATTTAATGCAAGATCTTTATCACAGAGGATTATTTATAAAAGTATAAAGCGCTCTTTCTAAGTGAACATAATTAAACTTATAGTACCCTTAGAAACTTAACTTATTGAAGCTCCATTTATCATAGCCCTTCTCTATCATAACGATCATGTCTTAGAACTAGCCCTAGTGTCTCATAATAGTTATTGAAGCTTGTGTATGTTCTAAGAATGGAAGTGTGAGAACCTTTGCTGAGATCCACACTGCAGAATTACTGATCTAGGAGGTCTCTAAACACATAGAAACCTTTGAATCCTGATTGGAAGTACACTCTGGGCTTCTGTAGATGGCTGCGGCGTAATTAGACCTTCCACACAGGAAGGAACAATGAGCTGGTGCCCTCTCTCCAACAGATGCCTATGCCAGATGCTCGCAGAAACACACACTCCACTTCCAATCATGGTGTCCATTGTTCACTTTTATGATGTGTCCAAAAACCTTTCTGAGGACACTTGTGGAATTTACAATAAAAATGTTTTAAAGATAAACTGTAAGAAATCTAGCCCCCATTTCGGTACTTTTGTTCATATGTGTGTGTATTTATATTTATATTTTCTATATCTCATACTTTAACTTTTATTTCACCATGTTGATTCTAAATTGACTGTAATGTACACCATAAAGGCCCTGACTGTCCATAATATTCCAGAGCACTGAAGGATGTCTAAGATTCTATAATCTAAAATGAATATTTACCGTAGGCCAGGCTTTGACAAAATATAATGCTGAGGGCACTGGCCTCTGCTGTGGTGGAGCAAGGACAAGAGAGGAAGAACTATCCCTGAGGGAATGTGAAAATTTGAAGAAACCAAAAAGCTAATGATATATAACATCCACTTTGCTGTTTTGCTCAGGACAATTTCTGTGTTACTTTCCTTAAGGGCATAAAGAAAAGGAGCTCATCGATGAAAAGAATCAATGTACAGCCACGGAATCAGTCCTTTTCATGTAGAAAAACCAACAAATTTGTCATTTAAAATATAAATATTACTATTTATTGACTTATATTTGATAAAATAATATATTTAAGAAACTCTCTGGAATTAGTTGCAGGTCTGAATGCAGAGACATCTGAATTCGGTCACGTTTTCAGATTATATTGTCACACATACAGAATAAGGCATTGTAGTGCTGAAGAACAAGGATGTCGCTTTGAGGACAAGGTGTGGGCAGAGCCTAGCCCATCACATCTTCAATCTCCCCGTGTGCATGTGGGACTTGAACAATGAATAAAGAAGACCAAAGAAGAATCAATGCATCTCTCTTATGATGTTGGCCAAAGAAATGATAACGTTGAAAGAAGCAAGGATGGGAGACATGTTGCCCGGAGAGTCCATTCCCTGCAAAAGGGCATAAAGTAAAGGATCCTCCGAAAATAAGACTTTCAAGGACTGACACAGTGTCTGCAACAATGGGCTCAAACATAAGAACAAGGTGCGGAGGGCGCGGAACTGGTTCATGTTGAGTGCTGTTATCCATCGGGTCGTTGCGAGTCAGAAACAGCTCCACGGCACCCGACCGCAGCACCGAGGACGCATAAAGTGAATACGCACAGCCGGGTTGCTTCCTACACGTGAGGATGATGAAACTTCTCTCGGCTTTGGACGTGGTAGTTGCACGGGCAGTCTCTGGAGGAGGGCATCATGCGCGGTGGAGGATGAACAAAAAAGCAGCAGCAATTCACTGAGATGGATACACAGAGCGGCTGCAATAAGGGCTCAAACACCCGAATCATTGTGAGCAGGGGACCAAGCTTTGCTGTGCTGTGAGTAGGAAGTGACTGAAGACACCTAACCATAACAGCAGCAACAAAGGTCACATAAGGAAAATTCACTCACATCTATCATGAGTCTCTTTTAAGCTCTCGTATAGATACATGTGGATTACAGTAACGAAGATAGTCATTTATGTCAAATGATAAGATTATGTAAAACATGTTTAAGTACCGTGCTTAGTGACTAGTTGGTGTTCAATAACTATTAGTTTCCAACCCACTGTCAAATTTCTCTGGAGCATTCATTTTATATAACTGGTCTTGAGTCATTGTACAAGAAGAATTAGATCATAGCTTGTTATCATGATCTAAAAAGTCCTAACCATAGAACACTGAAAACCAGAGAGATCCTGGTTTGGGTTGCCTCCTACTGGAGTATAATCTTCATAAGAACAGCAATTCTGTTTTATTTATTGATGTAGTCCTAGAAACTTTTCATAAAAAATAAGCCAACTGCTGTCCAGCGGACTACTGTCACTCAGAGCAACCATATATGTATCGCAGAGTAGAACTGCTCCATAGACTATCATGGGATCAGATAGCATCGTCGTCCTCTTTCCGAGTGGCTGGTAGGGCTGAACTGCCAATCTTGCAATAAGACCCCAAAGCTTAGCTCACTGTGCCATCAGGGCTGTGCAAAATACATTGTTAAAAGAATGAACAAATCATCTTAGATCATTTTTAGAATTTTATTGATTATATATTTTTTTAAAATACCTATTTTGTAGTTTTGTAAATTAATGAGGTTCAACTAAATCTCTCTCACTTAAAGGTATCTAATGACATTGCATAGAGGCTGAGGCTAGAGCTACTTGAAGACAGAATGTATGCCCCACGTTACCTCTTTCCTCACGTGTTGTCTAATTGTGCTCCTTCTTGTGACATCACCGCCACTTGGCTGTCAGTGTCATCCCGGGGTGGCTTGGGGGTGGCTGTGATGTGGAGAGCTGTGTCACTGGTTCTCCAAATGCCAGGGTCACCCAAAGTGAACAGGTTTCAGCCGAGCTTCCAGACAACAAAGAACAGACAACAAAGAAGGGCTCAGGCAGCTCCCCCATTTGTAGGAAGGGGCCACTGGTAACATGCTGAGCTTGGAAATATTGTCAGATACTGATGGCCTGAGAATGGACGCAGAACATTGTTGGAGGCAGGGGCAGAGGAGGGGCTGCTCAGGGCTGTGTGTACTAAAATGGGATTGAGGAGGAGCTGATTTCTCAGAGTGGATTGACCATGGCGATGTGAGTAGGGTTAAGCAGGTGGGAGGGATGCCTTCAGGATCTTCATTTGCTGATGGGGCATGACTCAAGGTCAGGAGAAACAGGTGCAAAAAATCTGATGATGATCAGAACTTGAAATGTATGAAGTATGAATCTATGAAGATTGGTAGAGGTAAAAATGAAACAACAAGCAAAAGTAGTTGCGAAATAAGGTCTTGTTAATAGAAACAAAACGGAAGGTCACATGATAGAATTTTGCAACATGACCAATGACGTGTTCATTGCAAATACCTTTTTCTAAAAACGCAAAAGGTGACTGTACACATGGACTCCTGCAGATGGACCACGCGGAAATGAAATTGACAACATCTGTGGGAAGCGATTCTGGAGAAGCTGATCCAGCAGCAGCTAAAACCAGGCCAAGGACTGACTGTGGAGCAGACCGTCCAGTGCTCGTATGTCAGTTCTGGACAGAGCTGGAGAAAAGGAAAACAAATCCAGCAGAGCCGCAACACGTACTCGAGTCCATTCCTCCTGAGTTCAAGAACATTTTGAGGACAGATTTGAAGCACTGAACACTAATGATCTGCTGTGGGAGGACCTAAAGAAAAACAGTCCTTCAAAAGACAGGAAAGAAAGGTAAAATCAAAGTGGATGTCAGAAGAGACTCTGAAACTTCCTCTTAATTATAGAGTAGCTAAATCAAATGGAAGAAAGGATGACCCCAAAGGCAAAAGAAACTTTCAAAGCACAGCTCGAGAAGACAAAGCCAAATATTATAATGAAATGTCAAAGACCTAGAAGGAGAAAACCAAAAGGGAAGAACATCCTGAGCACATCTGAAACTGAAAGAACTCAAGAAAAAAGTCAACCTTTGAGTGGCAATCTTAAAAGATTCTATGGGCAAAATATTGAATGATGCAGGAAGCATCACAAGAAGATGGCAATAATACAAAGTCATTGTACCAAAAAGAACTAGTCAGCATTCCACCATTTTGGGAGCAAGAGCCAATTATGCTGAAGGAAGAAGTCCAAGCGACAATGAAAGCATCAGTAAAAAACAAGGCTCCAGGAATTGATAGAATACCAATTAAAATGTTTCAGCAAACTGATGAAGCACTGGAAGCACTCACTCATCTACGAGGGGTACCTCCAAATTAACGGTAAAAAAGTTCCAGTGGGCAGAGTTTTCTTATTTAGCATTTTTTCCCATGAAGCAAGCACCACGTAACTCACTCTGAGTTAGTGCACTCAGTGGCAACACCTGGGAAGGTTCTCTTTGGTCACTGAATTTTTTCATAAAAGCAGTTTCACTCAAACCTCATTGTTTGTGATGGCAATTTAAGAGTACAGCGCGCATCTGTGAAATTTTGTTTCCTGCTTGGGAAAAATTCCACAGAAACTGTTGTGATGTTGAACTTCGCTTACAAGAACAGTGCTATGGGAAAAACTAAAGTGTAAAAGTGGTTTTCTCATTTCAAAATGGTCAAATGTCAATGGAGGACAAACATTATGGACGTCCATCAACTTCCTTAATGGATGAAAATGTTGACTCATAGTGTTTAAAGTTTGTTCTACTAGGTCAGATTGCTAATCAAGCTTTTTATTTAGAAGTTCTGAAAAGATTGTGTAACCGTGTGCAACTGAAAAAGGGCTAATTTGTGGCAGATGGGGGACTGGTTTTGCTGCCATGGCAATGCACCTGCTGACAAAGCCATCTCAGTGCACCATTTTTTGGCAAAAGAAAAAAAGACATGATTCTCTTGCCCAAGACACCTTACTCACCTGACCTCACTCCATATGGCTTCATTGTTTCCATGAATGAAGAGGGACAAGGAGGACAGCAACTTGACGATGTAAAAACGGTCATAAAAATGCATGTAATAAAAAGGTAATAAAAAATGATGGAAATGCTGTCAGCCATCCAAACAGATGAGTTGGAAAATGTTTCTAAAAGTAGAATTGCAGATTTGACTAATGTATTATGTGGAATGGAGAGTACTTTGAAGGTGATAAGTTTGTTTTATAAAAAAAAATTAAATAGCTTTGAAAAATATTCTGGGTGTTTTGTTTGTTTTGGGGTTTTTCTTGGTACCCCTCATAGTCCAGCAAATTTGGAAGACAGCTCGTTTTATGATAGACTGGAGGAGATTCATATTCGTGTCCATTCCAAAGACAGGTAGCTGTGTTAGTTTGGGTTGACTAGAGAAACAAATCCAGAGACACTCATATGTGTGTAAGAGAGAACTTTACATCAAAGAGTAATTGTATATTGAGAAAACATCCCAGCCCAGTCCAGATCAAGTTCAAAAGTCTGATACTGGATGATATGTCTGATACTAGACTATAAATTCATCTTCAGACTCACACAACACATGTAATGATGCCAAATGCAGGAAGATCCCAGGCCTGTGGGTGGAAAGTCTTGGGGATCCAGTGGCAGTGGAAGCATCTCAGTGCTAGTGTGGGTTTCCACATGGCTCCTCCAGATCCAGGGCTCTGGCTCCATCAACATATCTCCATGTGGCTTGTCAACAGGAATGCATCGCATTCCAGGAAGGAAGATAGGATTTCCCAGAATCATAAGGAGAAGGCCATGCCCACACAGAGGCCTCATTGGCTATGATCTGATTGACAGGCTAGACTCTACTCCTTCCTCAAGTTGAGAATAGATTATGTTAACTGCCACAATAACCCCAAAGAATGCTCAAACTATAAAGAAATATCATTGATATAACCCGGCAGTAAAATGTTGTGGAAGATCATCCAACAACTGTTGCAGCAGTGCATTGCAGGGAGCTCCCAGAGTTTCATGCCGGTTTTAGGAGAAAACTTGAAACAAGGATTTTGTTGCTGAAGTCTGGTGTGTCTTGGCTCAAAGCATAGAATATCAGAAGGATGCTTACTTGCATTTTATTTACTATGAAAAGGCATTCAGTTGTGTGGAGCTAACAAACTATAGGTAACCTGAAGAAGAAGAAGGGTTCCAGACACGGCATTGTTCTCACAAGGAACTTGTACATCGATCAAGAGGAAGTTATGTGAATAGAAAAGGGAATACCACATGGTTTAAAATCAGGAAACATGTGAGACAGGACTGTACTCTCTCACCATACTTATCCAATCTATGTGCTAAGCAAATAATCAGAGGAGCAGGCTTATATGAAAAAGAGGGTGGCATCTGGATTGGAGAAAGGCTTATTCACAACCTGAGATCTGTGGATTATGTAACTCTGCTTGCTAAGGGTGAGGAGAACTTGAAGCACTTGCTGATGAAAGTCAAGGGTTGCAGCCTTCAGTATGGATTGCAATTCAATGTAAAGAATGCCAAAATGCTCACAGCTGGACAAATAGGTAGCATCATGATAAATGGATAAAAGGTTGATATCATCAAGGATAGTATCTTACTTGGGATTTACAATCAATGCTAATGGAATCAGAAGTCAAGAGTTCAAAAGATGTGTTATATTAGGTAAATCTGCTGCGCAAGACCTCTTTAGAGTATTGGAAAGCCAAAAGGTTCCTTTGAAGACTGAGGTGTGCCTGACCCAAGCCGTTGTATTTTCAATTGCCTAATATGAATGTAAAAGTTGGATATTGAATAAGGAAGACTATAGAAAAAATGATGCATTTGAATTGTGATGCTTTAGGCGAAAGTTGAAAGTCCCATGCACTGTTAAAAGGACAAATTGATCTATCTTAGAAGCAAGGCCAGAGAGCTCCTTAGAGGCAAGAATGGCAAGACTTTGTCTCAGTCTCTGCACCAGGACATCTTGTTTGGTCAGGTGTCGTGGTGTCAAGGTAGAGAAGGCCCTCAGGGAGATGGATGAACATCATGGCTGCAACAATGGGCTCAATCATAGGGACACCTGTGTAAATGGCGCAGGCCCGGGCCGTTTCGTTCTGCTGTGTGTAAGGTTGCTTGCTATGGGTCAGAACCGACTGGATGGTGCCTGCCAACAGAAAAAACATGTGTCACCCACCTTCTGAAGGCTACTTGGACTTCCTTTTTATTGGTTGGACCTGAGACAGAAACTGCCAGTGGCCTTCATAAAGACCAGGCATGGAATTAGTATATCACTTTCTCCATACTCCATTGCTTATGCAACTCACAAACAAGTTAACCCAGATTCAAGAGGGAAGATTAGATATCAACTTTTTGAGTGTCAAATAATTTATGGCCATCTTTCATTTTCTAAATATACATTAGAATCAAGCTTTGTTTCCATCACAATTATTGTCCTTAACAATTCACTGAGGTAGAGATTATTATTATAATGGTCACACAGCCACTAAGCTTTACACTGGGAAATTGATCCTTGGATTTAATAACTTTATTGCTCAGCATCTTTATCATCTTTAGCAATATGTAGGTTCTGAGTTAGTGCAACAAAATGCTATGCTAGAAAAGAATATTATAATGCATCTTTCAGTACATCATTAAGTTGATATCATTGGAAAAAATCCTAAAAGTCTTAAACTGTGTTTGCAAGTACATGAGATTGTGATTCCACTTGCAAAGGTACTTTTTATTTTAATAGCCAACTGGCTACATGAAACCCGAGATAAGACTGGAAATTACTACTGGAGCTTGGTTGCTTTCAAAGTTGTTTACTTTCTGTTGGTTTTGAAAATTCATAATAGATGTTGGCCGGCCCCATCCCCAGCCAGTCCTGGGGCTTTGAGGCTCGGCTCAAGGGGAGTCCCTCTGGGATAGGGGGGTACAGTGAATGGTGTGACTCTTTGCCTGGTCATTCCCACACAGTAGGGGATACTGGGCCCTTCCTGTATGGGCTCCAATGAAATGTCTTCCCTTTTGCTTAAAAAAAGGGAAAAAAAAGACATTGACTTGAGATTGGACCACGTATTTGGAGTAGCGTTCTAAGTTTCTATGCCCTGGAAGGCATGTCTGCTAATTAGCAGACACTCAGCGCTTGTTTGCTTGTTTTCATTTTTAAAGACAAACGTGTTGAAATAATATTCAATTTTTAATCTTACCTCTCAAAACTAACTAGGTGAGAATTTTTATTTAGTTGATGAATAGTAAATTGATACAATGGAGAAATATTATAACATTCTTTCTTTCATGAGAACATTTCAGAGAAATCTAAAAATATCCTGGATGTGGTCAAGCAACAGCATTGTTTCTTTTTGGCAGGAAGCTTCTTCTCAGTGTTAAAATGTGATTATTTTCCTAACAACAAAAAAGAAACATTAACTTTATGTCTTATTTTAAACAGTAATCATGAGGGGAAAAAATAAAAAAGTTTTCATACTCATAGAAATAGATATTTATAACAGATTAGAATAAAATTAATTTGGTATAGCACTGTGATAGTTAGGTTTCTTACATCAACTAGGCCTCCATAGGAACGTGTGGGCAGAGTTTCATCAGGTCATAGCTTGATTGGAGCGCAACCAAGATAAATACTTTTTGAGGCCGGCATCCTATCTCTCTTCCTCCCTGGTGATCGGAGCAGTATGCTGCTGCTTGCGCTAGTTCTTTTCTTCACCCATGTGCTGCACTACCTGTGGGCCAAGCAGCCAACCCATGGATCATGTCACTAGAATTTAAGGCTCCATGCTTTGCCATGCTGCTGGTGTGTACATCGCTTGAGTTTGAGATCCCAACAGGGCCTGCTTCACTAAGTCCCTGTGCTATTGACTGTTGCTGTCCCACCCTGCTGTGTGCCGCCTCCTGGGTGACTGCCTGCCTTTCTGTTTCCTTGATGTTGGATTGAAGCCCCCGTGAGCTGAAGGACCTTCAGTACATTAACTGTTCCACAAAGTGAGTCGAACTAATCCTCTGTACTGCTGTGTGGACTCTTTAGCCATTATATGCCTTCTTGCTGTATAGCCCCATAAATACACACACACACACACACAATCATAAGTGTCCTGGTTTTGTTTCTCTAGAGAACCCTGCCTAACACAAGCACCTTACATCTTACACTGTGCAAAATGGTTCTATACATGAAAATAAGTAAAAGGTAATGCTATAAACCATAGCAATCTTTATAAAACCAAAATATCCAAAATGTGAAAATATTGTTCCTCAGCACATCCTCTATCAAGGTCAATGCAATTCTGAAGATTCTTTCTCCTTCTCTCTAAACCTAAAGTATCCTGCACTATTTGATTTACACCATGCCAAAATGAAAGTTTTGACATTCTTAAGGAACCCAACTGTATTCCTTTTAATGTTGTTTTGGGAATGATAAGAAGTCTGCAGGTGCAGGATCAGTTGTCCAATGTCCAATTAATGTGGAAATTCTAACTATAATTCTCTACTATACTAATGGAAAGAACAGTGTGGCGTTAAGACCTGCTCCTAGCCACACTCTTTGTTTCCTTGGGGGTATCTTTGCCTTTACCTTAGTAGAGAGTGTAACTTAAGACACCTTCCTTTGTTGAGTGTATTTACTGGTTTTAACACATCAGCTCAGCTGAAATGCCATACCCTTATTTCCTGACTGAGCTTTCATACAAGCAAGGTTTAAACATTTGGGGCATCAAGGTGTGGACCCGGCATTTGGCTCACCTCTGCCTGACCTTCTGACCAGGGACTGAACAATATTCACCACCATTTGAGACAATTCCACAAAGTTTCATGAATTTCTGTGAGATGTTGCTGTGAGCCACAGAATCCATGGACGTAAGGGGATATTCTCAAGGGAGGAGTGGGGGACAAAGGGAGCAGAATAATATCTTGGAAGAGTTGAGCATTTGAGACATTTTTAATCACCAAATCCTTGGGACTTGCTACATATTCATTATTCTAAAATTATTGCCAAACAGGTCTATAGGGTGGATAGAGCAAGGATTTCCAATGAAAGTATCATAGGACACTGGAGTAAATACATTGTCATAATGGAAAAAATTCTTTTGCACAAATTTCATGGCCTTATTCTCAATTTCTTCCTAACTGAACCTTTGTGATTGTCCTGTGTCTTTCAAGAAAATTTACTAAGATTACCCTGTGGCACACTGACCCAAAATAAACAAAACACATGACCGGGTGGAGCTCTCTGCTTTAAATTAAGCTGATCCAGCAAATTCACAAGGAAGTCATTGTTTTCATTGTCCCTGCCCCTTGCAAAGACACACTACAAAACTAAGATATGTGCATTGCTGAGATAAATTTGTCTTCAGCCATACACTGATTGCAAATAACTGTTTAAGTACATTTTAGATGGAAAAACAACAACATACATGTGTGAACTGAAACCCCAGTTAGCAATCAATTTTTGCTTACCTTGGTACAAAAAAAAATTTCATACAGGTCTGAAGGGGATTTACAACCATTTAAGTAGTTCAAGTGCTCCCATTCGACTACAACTAATCTGAGGGACTGCTGGGCACCAATTCTGCGAAACAGCATGCCATAAAGAGTTTACATTTCCAATGGGTTCTTGTCCTTTCATCACACACCCAATTATGTTTGGAATAATGTTTAAGATAGATTTTCCTTAACTGCCTAGGCCAAACAGATTTGCTTTAAAGAGAAAGAAATTACGATCCTCCCATCATTGAGTCAATAACTCATGCCCCATGTTTGGTGTCTGTACATGGAATTTTAGAGATCTAACATTTCAAATTTCCCAAGTGACTGTGGGAATGAGCGCTCCTGTGTGGAGGAGGTGCAAAGGAGGATGTGAACTTGGGGACCAACATCAAAAATAAAAAGATAATCCATGGCAATCAGTCTTTCTTATTTCATTTTCCTAGGCTCCCATCTTTAGGGACGCAGACAATGGAATGGGGCCCAGATGATGATAATAGCTATGGGCATCGCTGTATAAACAGAATGCACAGTCTAAAGCCTTGAATTCATTTCCAGCATTCTTCTAATTGGTTGGAGTGCACATGTGTTGGTCCCTGTGTGTATGCACAACCGAACACACATCTTTTTCCTGAAGAAAGGGCAATCAAGATGTGATCTTTCAACATTCCTTGAAACCACCAATTAAAATTTATAGTGTTGGAAATTATTGTTACAAAACCTCATCTAATATGTGAAGAATTTAGGATTAGACAGATCTTAGCTATGATTTTAGCATAAAAGAAAACTTTTTATCCTGGAGATTAAAATTAGCAACAAGAACAAATGGAAGCTTTATAATAAAATCTTATTCAAAATGAAGTTATAATTTTCTATCCACAATTAGTAATTAAGGTACAGTCTTTGGAGAATAATCAGTACTTTCTAAAGGCAATTTTTAAACTTGAGAGTTTGGGCCTCCTTTTGTCTCTAGTGGCTTAATTGGGTTAGACTCCAAGCCTTGTACAAGTAATGCCACTTAATGTGGAAAGCACTGGTCAAAGTTGGTAAGCATAGAATCTAATAACAACAAATGACTACTGTGAGGGCCAAGTGCTTCTTAATAGAATAGTTTATTGCAATACGTAAAGTAACTGAGCAGCATATATTGAACCTGTCATTTTATGTAATAAAATACAAATTTCTTCTTTCAGAAGCCTAAGAGAAATTGCAATTTAGTACAAGAAAAATATGCAGGCTGTTCTCTTAATCCATTTAAAATAAAAGATAATTCATAATAGCCCATTCATGATGAATAAATATCTTTCCCCTAAGCTGCATGTGGAGGGAGAAATGAGGGGAAAGACGAGATCATGATAAAGAGTAAGAGGCATTATCGTCAAAATACCATCTTCAAGGAGCTTCTGCAGCAGAGGGTCACGCAGTACATTGCCAAGAGCAGGGAACAAGGCAGTCAGGATGAGATATCTTTGTTGGGGCTAGGGATGACTGAATGTATAGGGCAGGAGCATTCTTCAGTGATTATTAATTTATTTACTCTTGATTTAAATGCAATTTTCACATATACAGTGCATTTAGTATACTGTAATGGTGAAATGACTCCTTAAAGTACAACAATAATAAATTATTTGAAAAGAAAGAAGAATGTTTTCACTTCATTGAAATATATTTGTGGGATTTTTCTTTTTCTTTCCAATCACAATAGAGTTAAACACTGTCTCCAGTGTTAACAGTTCAACAATATTTACACAATACTTTTCAAAAATGTTTTTTCTCTAGTTCAAAAACACATAATAAACTTCCAAATTGAGCAGAGAAATATGTTTATTTAAGGTAGTGGGAGAGTCTTTTGTACTGATTTTATTTATTTCCAAAGGGATTAAACTCTATATCTAAAAATCACGGTCAATACAATCAATCATATTTTGGCATGAAAGAGTAGCTGATGGATTTGAGCAACATACATATCAAATCTGTATCAATCCTGAGAGATTGACCCATCCACAACTCAATTTTATGCTTTATTTCCTTAATTCTATATATAGTGCTAACTTGGAATAAATGGCACTTTATGCTTCCATTGTCTTTTTTCTAAAATTATCAAGATATATGGACAGAATTAAACAAAGTAGAAATATAGCCAATTAGTTCAAGCAACCTTACAAAATTTAGAAATGCTAAATATATACTGTAATCCCTGGACTGACTACTTTCTGCCAATTTCTAGTATTAACAAATAAAATTCTGGGGCTCTTAACTAGACAAAGGTATAACAGAATAATAAGCATACTAGAAGGTGCTTTACCTGTTTTCAGAAATTTACTTTACACACATCTCTTTCTAATGTGAAAAAATACTCAAGTTTTCATCTGGAATAATAATCATAAAAATTATTTAAGGATATTAAGTTAATATGTGGGGGGAATCCATTGATGTGTTAAGTAATTAGATAGTTATATTGAGAAGGATTGCCACGTGTGCTGTATAGGTGCATGATTCAAGTTTTTCTAAATCAAGTTGGTGATTAATATATATGAATAAGCTTTCAAATAGAGTATCACTACATAAATATGGGACATTTTGCAATGGAAGTCTTAGTTTGAATACATGAATGTGAACGTGCAAAGATATACAAAGATGAAATACATAATTTTCCTCTAGTTCTAGTAGTGTAAGCTTCCTCCCCTCAACTATCATGACCTCAGTTCTACCTTACAAATCCTGCTAGACCAGAGTACATGCATTGGTACAAATAAGACATCTGGACACATGGAATCCAAGACTGATAATCAGGAACAGTAGTTGGAATAGGGACACCAGGAGGATTGGGGGTGAGGCGGGGAGAGACCTATCACAGTGATGCATATAACACACACACACACACACACACCTTGATGGGGATGAATAACAGAAATAAGGGTGGGTGAAGGGAGACAGCAGACAGTGAAAGATACAAAAATAATAATAACCATATATCATTGATGAAGGATTCATGAGGGTGGGGAGTTGGGGAAGGGACAGGGAAAAAGAGGAGCTCATACCAAGAGCTCAATTAGAAAGAAAATATTTTGAAAATGATGATGGCAACATATATACAAGTGTGCTTGATGCAATTGATTTATGGATTATTACAAGATCTGTAAGGTCCCCCAATTAATTTTTTTAAATTATCAACATAATATGGATATCCTCTCCTGAAAAATCATCAAACTTATTTTTCACTCAAGTGAAGAAAATAATATCATTATCAGTCTTTCTGATAGTGATCTGGGCCTCTCAGCTGCTTAGGGTGCACTGCAAGGTTTATTTTTGGCATCCAGGTGCCTAGTAGGCAAATGAAAGTAGTCATCTAAAATAGTGGTATCTAGTATAATCAACATGGTGCTGCTTAACAATGACATGACAAATGAAAGTTTTAAAAGGCATTCTGACTCACATACTACATTACCTACTGCTATTCAGTGATTCAAACTCAGTGTCCCGATAGGACATAGTAGAACAACGCCAGGGGGTCTCCAAGATTGTAAATCTTTACAGGCCAGACAAACTTGCCTTCCTCCTTCATGGTGGCTAGTATGTTGGAGTCACTGGATTTGCGCTCTGCCACCTGGTATTATGGACACATTGGTTGGCATTAAAAAACTTTCCTGTAGTAATCATCTAATCTAAGTATCTTTATCCAAACATCCAAGAACTATGACTAGGGTGCAATCCTCTCCAGAGGCACATTTTATTACTGTTTTATATTTTTCCCATATAACAAATATATTTATAAGTTAGGTATTAAACACCATCATTTAAAACAAAAATAAATAAATATTCATGATTATATGGTTACAAGGTAATAAGGCAAGAATTATTCATACTATTACAACATTGTTTTTAATCTAGCAAAGGTCTTCACTTCATTTCAGTAAAATGCTTGGATAAAAATTCAACTTAAAAATGACAATGTAGAATAAATACTGATTAAACTTAATATTACAGTCATTGTTATGTTGTTGTTAGATGCCATTGCGTTGGCTCTGACTCACAGTGACCCCATACACAACAGAATGAAACACTGAGGACCTGGCCCATCCTCACACTCATTCACAAGCCCCAGCCCATGGTCTGGGCCACTATGTCAATATATCTCGCTGAGGACCTTCCTTATTTTCACTGCCCCTCCACGTTGTCAAACATGATGTCCTTCTCCAGGGACTAGTCTCTCCTGACAACATGTCCAAAGTATGCAAGACAAAGTCTTGCCATCCTTGCCTCTAATGAGCACTCTGGCCATACTTTTTCTAAGACAGATTGGTTTGTCTCTTAAGAGTCCATGGTACTTTCAAAAGCACCACAGTCAAAGGCATCAATTCTTCTTTGGTCTTCCTTATTCAATGTCCAATCTTTACACACAAGCAATTAATATACACACCAAATTTAGTACTTCATATACACATCTTTTTTTTTATCCTTATTGAAAGACTGACCCTCCAATGACTAAGGAAGTGTTCGGCGTTCCTTTAGCACCTAGGCCTTTCTAGCAAGTGTCATTGAGATTTAGGCAGCTTTATGATGTTGACTATAATTTTAATTAAGACTTAATCCATGATAAAAGACCTGGTGGCATAAAAGATTACAGGTTGGGCTGCTAATTGCAAGACCAGAAGTTCAAAATTGCCAACCACTTCATGGGGGAAAATGAGGTTTTTTATTCTCAAAAAGATTTACAAAGCGGGTACATAAGCAAATGCGGTGAAGAAAGATGATGGTGGCAAGCTGTCAAATTACACAGAATCTGGGGTCCCACATGCTGGAAGATAAACAAGGGGCCATCTAACTGAGATACAACAAAGCCCACATGGAAGAAGCACACCAACCTGTAAGATGACAAGGCGGCGAAAGGGTCAGGTATCAGGCATCAAAGACCAAAAAAAAAATCATAACATTGTGAATGAGGGGGAGTGCAGAGTGGGGACCCAGGGCCCATCCAAGGGAAGTTGGACATCCCCTTGCAGAAGGGCTTCGGGGAGGTGAGGAGCAAATCGGAGTGCAGTGTAGTAATGATGAAATATGCAATTTTCCTCTAGTTCTTAAATGCTTCCTCCACCCCACTACCATGATCCCAATTCTACCTTACATATCCGGCTGGACCGGAGGAGGTGCACTGGCACAGATAGGAACTGGAAATACAGTGAACCCAGGACAGATGAACCCCCCAGGACTAGTGGAGAGAGTGGCAATGGCGGGAGGGTGGAGGGAAGGAGAGGGAGAAAGGGGGAACAGAGGACAAGGTCTACATGTGGCCTCTTCCCTGGGGGATGGACAGCGGAGAAGTGGGTGAGGGAGATGTTGGATGGGGTAAGATATGATAAAATCATGATAATTTATAATTATCAGAGGTTCAGGGGGAGGGGGGAGGGAGGGGGGAAAATGAGCTGACACCAGGGGCTCAAGTGGAAAGCGGGTGTCATAAGAATGATGAAGTCAACATATGTACTAAAGTGCTGGACACAGCTGGCGTATGTACAGATTGTGATGAGTTGTATGAGCCCCTAATAAAATGATTATTTAATTTAAAAAAAAGATTTACAGTATCTGAAGCCCTAGCAGACAGTTCTGCTGTGTGTTTTAGGGTCTCTATGAGTGAGAATGGACTCAATGACAATGAGTTTGGGTTGGCTTAAATCCAAGATATTAGAAGGTATTTGAACATTTGATATAATATGATAGTTTTTAAGACTTGGGGGGATGAAGATTCCATCTTTGATTTCTCTTTAAAGCTCCATATTTGTCTAAGACATTTCTAACCTGCTGCCATGGACCCAATTCCAACTACCAGCAAACCTTCAAGGGCAGGGGAGAGTTACCCTACAAGCTACCCATGCTAGAGGCCTTCAGAAAGTCCCTGCAGATCATTTTCCATGGACTGATTAGTAGATTCAAATTGGCTGGCCTTTAGGTGAGCAGCCCTGGTATGGAAGCCGACTGATTCCTAAGCTCTGTCCTTGCAACTGCCTGAAAGCACACAAAATGGAAGGTTAGAAAAACCTTACTGCAACCAAGTTCATTCCAACTCACAGCAAGTTTCCAAGGCTATAAACCTTGGCCAAAGCACACAGCCTCCATCTTTCTCCCTTCAAGTGTTTTGTAAGTTTGAAACCCCCACCTTGCCATTGGTAGTCCAGTGTTTGAAGGACAGAGCCATGTACTCCAAACAGGAGGATGAGTAAATTAATAAAGGGCCAAGGGATTCTGCCATTTGAAATTTGAGGAAAGAACTACAGATGTGCAACTGTAAATGTCAAAACTCACGAAAGAGCTATAGCTCTATTTTCAAATATCTAAAGAGACATTATTAATAAATGAAACCCCTGAAATTAAACAAAGTCTGCTCAACACTAAGCCCCATATGGATTCAGGATATGCTTCCGCGAATAGATTTAGGCGCTGATAATGAAGATGTTTTAATAAAATTGAAAACAGAATTAGTGAGAAAAAGATCAGGAAATGATCAGAAAATTTCTCTCTCTCTCTCTCTCTCTCTCTCTCTCTCTCTCTCTCTCTCTCACACACACACACACACACACACACACACACAAAACAATGCACCAGCTCATTCTTAACAGAAGTCAGAGTTGTCCTATGAGAATTTCAGTGGAAAAATTTGGTGCTTCCAAACTAAATCCCTGATCTTTTCATTTTTGACTTTTTTAGTGCTCTGTAAATTCAAATAACATTTAAAGTAGAACATGACTGTATTCCCTTGAGGATGTCAAAATGAGTGTTTGGATGTGGTATAAACCGAAGGGTGTAGAGTTCTTGGGGAAATAGCTAGAGGGATGACAGCATCATGTTCAGCAATGTATAGGCCGAGGTGGAGAACTTATTGAGAGACAGCGACATCACATTTTGATATTTTTGTTTAATAGATGTCTCTATGATTTGGTAGCAATGCTTTTGACTTATATTCATGTGCATCATTGTTTTTATTTTCAATTGCATATTTACATCATGTTATTGTTTTTAAAAGTTTAGCTTTATATTTTAGAATTAGTTCAATTAATTAATATTTTATAAATATTCAAGCTCATCTCCATGAATATAATTACAAAATGAAAATAATAAAGTAACAAAGATGCTATATAGGCTAAAATTAAAATACAGGTACTGAATTCAGAGGATTAGAATGTTATATCTATTTAATGATATTATAATTAATATGCATTGAAAATTAAAAGACATGTAACTATCCTTTTAACACACCTAAAATAATTCTACTTTTCACTAATTTCACTAAATTCTAATTTTCACTGAAAATTTTGTTTTAATACAATGAAAACTAATCACATTAAAATTCTAGATGTCTATGTATATAAAAGGTCTTTTGTTAACACAAAGCCTTATATTTGAATCTCTTTCATGAGTAATAGTTATATGACCTGTGGGAAACTACTGTAATCCCTGCCAAAATACCATTGGTGTTCTTGAGTCTATACCCACTCCTCCCTTGTACTCAATTATTCCTTTACTTGGCATTTTTCATTTACTGCAATAGTGTATATCCATCAGCAATGCATGCTTACGTGCCAGGAAAGACTAACACTGGCTGTCATAGTTCAGGTTATGTGTCAAATAGACTGGGCCATGTGTCTGCAGGTTTGCTGTTATGTAATGATGTGATTTGGCATTTATATGACGGCATAATCTGAGAGTTGTGTAATGATGTAATCATCCTTCATTTTGTGATCTGAGGTGAGCACTCTTCATTATATCATAATGCTGATTTTTGCACAAAGAACTAACCATTGAAACCTAACTAGGTTGAAACGTGAGGAGTGAATATACTCATTTTGGATGAGAAGACTGTTAAGAACTTCTTAGAACTTCACTTTAAAGCTTTATTCTGCCTGGGTAGCCTCATTGGCTTTCATTATTTTACTTCCTCTCTTTATTCTTCTGTAATAAAAATTCAGAAATAAATTTATTTGCGCACTGACAGTTGATTTTAAAAATCATCTTTGTATGTTTCTACATTCTTTGCCCCCCATAACCTCATCCCATGGGCCTCGATCAAAGTACTCATAACTTTGCAATAAGTCCATATTTTAGATCTGAGAAAGAAAATAATAGATATTCAGGAAAGTCTTTTTAAAATAGGCAAGCTATGGACTTGTACAAATGGCTTAAAGTGTGTTCTGTGCATAATCTGAACAGGGATATGTGTAGCTCATTAGGGAACACATATAAAATAAGATAAAGGTACACAAAAATGAAGATAGCTAAGAAAGCATGCTGCAATGACTGCTAATAACCTGGCTGTGTCCTTCCCATGCGCTAGAAACTTCCAGGAGAGTCTGTCTATTCAAGAGATCCCGTATCACCTAGTAATTCATATAGATAAGAAATGCAGCTGAAAACTGCTGAATTCATGCCTCATAATTAGTACTAAACAAAGTCCATAAAGGGAACCCCAGGCGACTCAATGGCTAAGCACTCAGCCGTTAACTGAAAGGTTATTGATTTGTCCCCACTCCCGGGGAGAAGGATGAGGCAGTTGACTTCCAAAAAGATGTGCAACTCTGAGCTCACAGGACCAAAGACCAAAAAGAGGCTTGCCGATGAGCTGAGCTGAGAAGTGGCTGTCCAGATTGAAGAACCGTGTCCCGAGTCAGTCCTGATTCCAAACCACAGTCTACTGTGGACCTAAAGCCTCCATAATATCCTCACCATGAAAATAGCCTGTGCCACATAGAAGCCATGCCTCTGGTGCGAGTTCTAGAATAAGAAGATAAGTGGGGCAAATTCATCTGCCTGGCATCTGGAGCAAAGTTACCAAGCCGTAAACCCACAACTTCCCTGCAGCTGACAGGGGTAAAAAAGAGGGAGAAAAAATCAGACTTAAGAATGAATTCATTCAAAGGATTCATGGACCATGTGAGCCACAGTCTCCACTCTGAGACCAGAAAAACTCGAGTGCACTACTACTGACTACTCTCATTGGGACCGCTGAGGTCCCAGACAGAAGGGGAGAAACGTGTACAATGAAATTCAAAATCATAAAAGACCAAACTTTATGATATGATCATGACCTCTGAGACACTGGCCCTTAAACAACTTTTGAACCTGGGACTCCACCCACTTCTGGGGATGACCTGTGAAGAGAAACTACAGAAAGATGATCTGTAAAGTGGGACATAACATGTGCGGGGAAGGCATGCCTCAGAACGCTTAACCCTGCAGGGCCAAAAGGGCTGCATGGGCCCCAAAACACAGCGCAGAAGGCCAGGTGGACTGGAAAGAAGGGCTGACGACAGTGGGAGCCCAGGCAGAACGTGTGAACGCCGCTGTGACAACAAAGAGATTGCAAGCAGAGTCAGGAAACAGCGTATGTGTACCATGTTCAATTGGAACTAATTTCCTCAGTAAACATTCACACAAACCACAATTTTAAAAATTAAAAATAAAAGATCCCACTACCTAATCTCTAAAAATGGCTTAAATCAAGAAGACTGAGAAAAACAAATGTCAAGAATGTGGAACAGTCGTAACTGTTTGCTTCACATTGGAGATTAAGGTGATAGTCTAGGGTTGCTACAAGTCCAATCTGTTTGATGGTAGTGCGTATATCCCAGAAATTTCAATCTCATGCAAAGCAAATTTCACAAAAGAGTGGGTTAAGGCAGGCGTTGGACAAGGAAAGATATGAAAAAATAATAATTTCTAAATTATCAAGGGTTCATGAGGGAAGAGGGAGCAGGTAGGGAGGGGGAAAATGAGGACCTGATACCAGGGACTTAAGTGGAGAGCAAATGTTTTAAGAATGATGAGGGCAATGAATGTACAAATGTGCTTTACACAATTGATATATGTATGGATTGTGATAAGAGTTGTATGAGCCCCAAATAAAATGATTAAAATTTTAAAAAGAGAGATAGGAAAGAATAAGACTAAAAAAATTAATAATAATTTATAATTTATCCAGGGGTCACAAGGGTGGGAGGGGGGAAGGTAGGGTAAAAAGAGGAGCGGATACCAAGGGGTCAAATAAAATGTGACTGTTTAGAAAATAATGATGGCAACATATATATAAATATGCTTGATACTATTGATGTATGGTATGGATTGTTATAAGAGCTTTAAGATCCCTCAATGAAATGATCTTTATAAAGAAAAAAAAGAGTATTTTTCAATTAAAAAAAATTGTCACGGTAGTTTTAAATATCAGTCCTTCAACAAGAGAATAAAGCCATTGTGATATATTCATGTATGAACAATGGATACTACTCAACAATAAAAAAGGAACAAACTGTGAGTAGACAAACTAATATTAAAAACATTACATTTCAGTGAAAGATACCAGACAGATGATACCATTTATGTGACATCTAAGAACATACAAAGCTAATCAATAGTGATAAAATCAGAAAATGCTTCCCGGGAAGGATAAAAGCAACATTCATTGGAAAGGAAACTTCCTGGGGTTATAACTCATTCTGCATGCTGGTTAAACCCACTGCCACTTAGTCAATTCCAGTTCACAGCAACTCCACGTGGTAAAGCAGAACTGCGCCCTATGGGTTACGACTCTGTACGTCTTTCCTGGAAGCAGACAGCCTCATCTTTCTCCAAAGGAGTGGAGCAGAGAGTGGGTTTAAACTGACAATGTTGTAGTTAGCGGTCCAACACTTAACCCATCAGGCCACCAGGAACCCAATGTCTACACTTTTTTAAGGAACTATAAGCAAAGTAACTGTATTCACTTTACTCGTTGCCTTAGACCGATTGCCTAGAGAAACAAATCATGAAGCTGGAGAGTGGAGGCTCGTCTGACCTCTGCCTCATGGAGGTTTCTTCTATGACCAGCACGAAGTCAAATATGGCTGTGCAGGATACTGGGCTGTTTTCTATACTGTGTCAGGACCTGGTTGACTAGAGAAACAAATCCAGAAACACTCATCTAGGTATAAGAAAGAGTTTTCTATAAAGACGCAATCGTGCATCAATAAAAACATCCCAGCCTAGGACAACTCATCCACAAATCCAATACCAGTCCATAGATCCAAGTCTAGTCCATAAACTCCTCTTCTGACTCGCACAGCCACATTCAATGATGCAGAATGCAGGGAGATCACAGGCCAGCAGGTGCGAAGTCTTGTGGAACAAACGGCAGTGGCTGCATCATGGGGCTCAAGCAGGTCTCCGCCTGGCTCTTCAACAGGCAGGTTAAGGCAGAGGGAGAGTGGGGAGCTTCCCGGGACACTGCTTATGAGAAGACAGCCCACGAGGAGGTATCATCAGGCTGTGACTTGAATGATAGGCTAGGTTCTATCCCTACACCTCTACATCTTCAATTGACATGAAATTAGTAACTACCACACTAGTGTAAGTTACTTTATTGGTATAAATAAAGTAAATAACTTTAATTTTAAATTATCACTCTAAACTCACTACTAAAGATTCCAACTGTCAGCCACTCAATAGGACAGAGTAGAACTTCCTTATGGGTTTCCATGGCTATAAATCTCTAGGGGAAGAGAAAGGCTTATTTTTCTCCGTTGGGGTGCCTAAAGGGTTTGACTTGTCACCCTGGGAGCTAGCAGCCCCAAGTTTAACCCACTAAGCCATGAGAGCTCCTGATTAAACTAAGAATAAAAAAATTAAAGTTTTTAATTATCTATAAAATAGACAGTAAAATAAAAAGAAGGTACAGTGCACAAAACATATCATTTTAAATAAAAGGTATACTATAAATTATCAGTATTGTCTGGAATATATATCCTAGGCAGGGGTCCTCAAACTTTTTAAACAGGGGGCCAGTTCACTGTCCCTCAGACCACTGGAGGGCTGACTATAGTTTTAAAAAAAAAACTATGAACAAATTCCTGTGTACAGTGAACCCTCGCCACTTCGCGCTTCGACTTCCGCGGCTTCACTGTATCGCGGTTTTTGCGTAACAGCACATGCTCTGTCATTACTGCCACCGATTGGCTCATACTGTACATGCTTCTGTCTGCATCGCCACGTATCGGAGCTACGTATCAGATGCATTTTTGCTTTTGTACAGTGTACTGTAATTGTTTGCGATTTTTAAGAAATTTTATCTAAGCCCTATGATGGCTCCTAAAAGAGCTGCTTCTTCTAAGCCTTCTGACAATAAAAATAAGCGCCAGAGGAAGATGCTCACCATCCAGGAAAAGGTAAAACTTTTGATATGATCAAAGATGGCAAGAAAATCGTGGAGGTTGCACGCCATTTCGACCTGAATGAGTCTTCTGTTCGCTCCATCCATTGTACTTCATAATATAATAAATAATAAATGATAATCGTAACGTCCAAAATGTTTTACTGTATTTTCCCTTTTTCGTTTAATGAATTGGGTAATACGAGTGTAATGGTGACTAAAGGGTGTTTTTTCATGTCCTCTATGCTCTAACTACGAAAATATTTGATTTACAAATAAGGAATCCTACTTCGTGGAATTTCATTTATCACGGTAGGGTCTAGAACCGATTAACCGTGATAAACGAGGGTTCACTATACACTGCACATATCTTATTTTGAAGTAAAAAAACAAATGGGGCAAAAACACCCAGCGGGCCCGGATAAATGTCCTCGGCGCACCTCATGTGGCCCACGGGCCATAGTTTGAGGACCCCTGTCCTATAGGGTCCACTCCTCTCATTTCATCATACCCCCTTTTAACCATTTTCCCTCCCCAAACCCACCCCAGACTTGATGACATATTCCTATTGGCCATGTTCTAGCCATCACAAGAGTGACCGAAGGTGAAAAGCACAATCTTTAAATGTCCCGTTGCCTTTGGCCTCTAATACTTCATTTCCTCAATTATAAAATGGCTTAGTGGTACCTCCCCATGCAGTGGTTATGCATTTTAGGCAAGAGTCCATAAAAGGTCATTATTATGGAAGGCGTCATTCCCCATAAGGTCTAGAACCCAGTGAAATGAGAACAAAATCCCTTTAGGGGAGAGTTCACAGCATCACTAGCTTCATCTTTGAGGTGACTGTGGGGCCAGGCTGAGGAAGGGCAGGGTGAGCACAGGGCCGACGAAGGGTTTACTATGGCTCTTCTAGTCATAGCCCTAACTCCCAGCCATCAGCCTTTTCCTGCATGGTTCTGGTAAGAAGATGGAGAAAGGTACTGATAGGATCAGCTGTGAGTTGCTGTGAACTCTCAGGGTTCCCAGGCAAGCCAACCTGCTGTGTAAAAACTGTGCCCTCTGAGAAGCGAGAGGATCGGAATCTCATGACCAGCCAGAGCCAGTCATAGAACACATGCTCTGGACCTGCCATCTCTGTGCAGTGTAACGTCTAGATTCAAAAAATACCTATAACATCAGAAGAGCAGCAACAGAACATGGAGCCGGAGCATGGACCAGAGGGATAGACTTCCCAGACCATGGAGTGGGCAGGTAAAGCTCAGTCGGTTGGTGCAGGAGGCTGACTCGTGGACAGGGATTCTGCGCACACTAATTAATGGTGTACCTTCCGACTGAGGCAGACTGGTGTAGGGTGGTTCCGGGAACTTAACTCAGAGAGCTGGGTTTGCTGGTTTCTGAAGCTTGAGCTGAATGACTTTGATTAAACTTGCAGTAAAATGGTCTGCTCTTTGGCAGTGTTACATGCACTGATAAACAACTCAACCCTGAGCATTTCCCACTGGCACTACTTGTGAATTTCCTTAATAAACTCTTTAATTATTCATTTTGTCTGTGAGTTCTGTGTAGCCATTGCAATGGATATTAGATGCTGGAGATAAAATATAGTGCATTGATGGAGACAATATGGTGAGCATGCAGGCTGGCTCCTGGGCATCCAAATTCCTTTTGAGTTCACATTATTCAACCAGTTTGCCCCTAAAAGTCCCAGTAAATGCCTGGAATTGCTCGAAGGAAGGGACTCACTCCTTCTCACAGACGGTAAGAAGCTGGTCCTCGGACAGTGGGATTAGCGTATAGAAGAAGTGGGCTAATGGCTAGAGAAGTGCCGTCTCTGAGCCACCATGACCAGGCAAAGACCACTCCATTAGGTCAGCCAGCTGAAATGATCTGAGGTCATGCTGACAGAGTTGGAAGCCACAGGCGGTCTCTCATACATCCCTCACAACCAGTGGAATGAAAATAAACAATATAGTATCCTCAGATCTCTGGGAGATATTTTCCAGAAGATTCACAGAAACTACAGAGTCTCAGGAGTACTTAAGATGTCCTCCCAACAATTGTGTCCTCACCATTGTTGAGGTGCTGGGAACCAACGAAATAGAGGTAACTAGTCGTAAAATAATCGCCAGTTTAGAGGGAGGGATGACAGACGGAGGTGGCCAGGTGACGGCCCATCTAATCAGTGTGCAGCAGCCGTCCCAGCAGGGTGAACAGTAGGGATACACCCAGCAGCCTCTGTGTGGTCACTGCTGAGAGAAACACCAGCCTCTTTTGGTAAAACCATGCATGTTCCTGGTTAGCATGACTGACGTTTGTGTGCGTCTTCTGCTTGATCTTATGGAGTGGATTGTTCATTTTTACAATATGAGACTATTTTTAAAAGCTAGAGACATTTAATGGAAGCTAGAAATAAATCAGTCCCCTAAAATAAAATAAGTAAATAAGATTTACAGCCTTGGAAGCCTTTAGGGACAGTTCTACTCTGTCCTATGGGGTGACTATCCTTTGTAATCAGCTAAATGGCACAACAGCAACAATAAAAAAAAAGTCAATAAACCACCACCCATCTGTCAGTTTGTTACTTTGTGGGCGTTTGCATCCTCGCATCAGAGCCTTTCATTACTCTCTGTTTCAAGGTCACCCTAAGTACGTTTCAAAAAATCAAGCTTGTTTTGTTCCCATGGGCTCTGTTCTAGAGGATGTCTGGGTGCATTACTTTTTACTGTGGACAGACTTCTTTCTTTTTGGGGGGACCTAAATTTTCTGTCTCTAATCTTAGGACACTGTATTTACTTACCATCTGTTTCTAGGTTCTGCCTACACAGCGGAGATGAAAAAGTTTTATATCCTACTTCTTTTTTACAGAAGAATAACTTGCAAACTGTGAACTGCCAACAGAACTTCCATGACAAAGATATGTGTTGATCAACCTTTCAGGTTACGTCTCAGCAACCCAGCAACTCGGTCTACAGCCACGGACTACTTTTAACCCAGCATCGTGAAATTTTCATGGGGAATTCTTTGGGGGAAGAAAATTGAACTTATGAACATTTGAAATTCAGATGAAGTCAAATTCATTGGAAGGTTTTTGAAGGAAGGTCAGTATAAAGGCTGAGTGAATAAAGTTAATGAATAAAGGCAATTTCATATTAATGACATCAAAATAGTCAATAAATTGTCTTTGCTTTAATATTTAGAATTCCAAGTGGCATACAAGTGTTCTAAGTATTTATGTAACTGTGACCAGGAATATACCATGCGCTCTAAAATTCTAAATAGACTTTTGTAACGATTTTTGAAATGTTCCGTTAAAATGTGACCTTGTTCATAACTAGCAATTATATTTTTTCAGGTTTGTTTAATACTAAACTTAAATTGCTCTTGGGCACCCATGCATTTACACAAGAATTGTACATACAGTAGCTGTTCCTAAAGGATAATCATACCTGCTGAAAGTACGAAAATTGGTCTCTATTTATTGTTGGAAATTGAAAAATTTTTGTGACCTATGTTACGTTTGATAACAAATGTTACTTGGCAGGACAAAGTAGTGACTTTCAATCAACATCACACAGGCACACTGGAACAGATCACAGAAACTGTTATTTTAACACAAGTGGCAATGTTGAAAATAGAAAAAAAAAGAGATATCACCCGTTTTTATTTAAACGTATTCAAGTTTGAAATTTTAGATCAATTTGAAATCTATAGTTTTAATCTGGAATATATAGTATTTATCCATAATTTACCAAAATATTTTTACTGTAATGTCATTTCATAATGATTTCTTATGTTCAGTTTCTGTATGTGGTACAATATTGCCCAATCCCAAAGATAAAGTAATATCATCATTCACTCTCAGGATAAAAAGGTTAAGTCTATTATACATTTAATGGTATTCATTTGATATTTTAAAATATGTGCCTATCTTTTATGCAATGAGTATTTTTTCATCAGTACTTCCTGGTTTTTAATAGCATCCGTAGGAACTTTCCTATCTGTTTAAATTACTATATAAATAAGCTTAACCCATATTATCACCTGGATTTTTTGTTTTTAATTTTGTCACTCTGTTATGAAAACTTCATGTGGATATTGGAGATGCATATCCAGAAATGATTTCCCTAGATATTTCCCTTTTAAAAATAAACTTCAAGGCCAATTTAAAACAATTTTAAGTAATGGAGCTTTCAGACTCAATGCTAGGCAATCTACCATTTATGGTTTGATTAAAAAAAATAGAATAAAATTTTAGAATGTATCAAAATCTCAGTGTGAGTGGATTTCTGCAACCCTGTAGCAGATACTGTGATATGCTGCCCAGAACCTCCCTCTCAGCCTGAAAACCCCATCCCCTTGTTACACGGATCTCTGTGTCCTGTAGGTCACAGGTGTAACCCTCTTTAGGAATAACTCTCTATAAAACTCAGATTCCTCATCCAGATTACACAGTCTGCTCAGGAGTAGCCAACATACAGTGATCATTGATGAGCCATGTCGAGGTCCAGCCCCTTGTCCCAATGTGGAATATCTTGGCAAAACTATTCCAGATTCAACTGGGGTTCAATGATGCCTCAGTTGAAACTACTTTTCAGATATTCCCTCTGACCAGCC
Organism: Echinops telfairi; assembly: GCF_000313985.2. Classification (NCBI taxonomy): domain Eukaryota; kingdom Metazoa; phylum Chordata; class Mammalia; order Afrosoricida; family Tenrecidae; genus Echinops; species Echinops telfairi. The sequence continues at coordinate 52,656,433 of NW_022103920.1, forward strand.
CCACTTCTCTTATCTGTTTGTTCCCAAGAGGAACCTCTAAGGCACGCAAATGTCCACTTACAGAGTCTATTTCCTGAGGGACGCTGCCTATGGAAATGAATGCTAACAATGGGCCTAAGAAGCAGGCATCAACATGAGATTTTAGTCCTACATCATCCACTGCTCAGCTAGCAAAGAAGCCCCTTCACTGGTGGGAGATGACGCTGAACTCTAGCCGCAGGGAGGAATTGTTCAAATGTTCATACCTTTGGACACGCTGAAATGGGATGGGCTACCATTAGAAGGAAATGCTTTGGAGTGTGCAATAGCTCACACCTTTGAAGCCTTTAAAGGAAGAAGCGATCATATGGGCTACAGGATAAAATGGCTCTTGCTGGAGGCTATTGACGCTTTGAGCCTTAAGGTAAGGATGGGTGGGAGACGGTGAATGGCAGTGAATTCAAGACCAGTATGAACCCCAGAAGAGCTCCCTGGTAGTGTATGAACTCCTTGTCTCCTGTCCTCAGAAGAGAGGAAAAGCTAAGAATAAGGCCAGTGCTGAAAGCTCCAGAGAAGACTGAGTTATACCAAGGTCAGATGTATAATCGGAGAGAGTGGCAACATCATATTAGACGTGAAAAAAATCTGTATTGGAAAACTAAAATACGTTAAGTCCACGCAGGCAAGTCCTCTGGCCCTGTAAAAGTGGAACACTGAGCTCTGTTCATGATTGCAACCCCTTCCCTACTTGCTTGAACATAAAATTAGAATTCACCGGTGTTTTAACACTCTCCATAATTCAATATTGTATAACCTAGTGAGAATCCTAGGCGATAGAGGCAAACACTCTACCAAGATTTCTTTGGGAAGCTTCGAGAAAGTGATGCCTCATGCTAAGTGTAGTAAAAGTGGTAAAAATACCATAGACGATTTGGGAGAGTTTTCAAAGGGCTCAGTATAGTGAATATACTAGATTAGATATACAATATAGTCCAGAAAACCCACTAGATGACTATTCCTATATTTCACAGAGCGAGCTTGGAGGACAGTCTGTTTATGTGAGTACATAGAGATTTACTTGTGAGAAAGGTATTCGTATACTTAAGATCGGGTTTGGTTCTCTTCTCTAGGGTAGGGCTGAAATAAAGAGATTCTACTACAGAATTTGTTCCTTAATATTAATAGAGTTGATTATATCCCAAAATAAGAGCAGCCATATAGTGTCACTTAACCATCAGAGGCATGTTTGATCAATCCTAATGAGCAGCAAAGTTAGACAGGCAGCAAGGGTGACCTGAATCATAATTTAATAAATGATTAAGACAATTTTCCATCAGTGTCTTTGGTGAACAGATAATAAGTGTACTAATCTACATTTTTAAAAATCAAGATTGGATGATCGGAATGTCTGCCTCAATAAACTAACAATCCTTTGGAGAGTACTCAGATTAGGGCCTATTTTCAGATTCATCTACTAAAAGATGAAATGTGTCCCCAGGAAGGAGCCCACTTTAATGCAAGAAACATATACAGTAAAACTTTCTTCAGTACTTTCCTAATTATATCCATAGCCATTTACTGAGAATTTGTTACATTGGGGAAAGGCAGATATTTTTATGACTCTTGAACATGTGTCTGACTTAACACTGATACCCAGAAACCTGAAGTATAACCATGTCCGCCCTCCATCTCATGTCTTAGAATTAATTAGAGTATGAGAAGACCATGCAATAATTAATCTTGTAGTCTAGCTCTGGCAGTAGTAGGTCCCCTGGTTCTGAAATGTACCCTATGGCAATTTCCCTGATCCTTGAATGAATAATCAGATTAGATATATAGTACAGTTGTTAAAACTTACCTATTCGTTGCATAGTACGTCAGAAAACAGCTATCACAGAGGGGAAACCACGTGGAAGCAGCTGGCACTGCTCCCACTTCCATACAAATCATTCATTAGAAAATTATATTATATCTCAGAGAGAAACTTCTAAATCTCTAAAGGAAAAAAGGATGATAGTGTTCATTATACCCCATTAATTTTCCACACTGGCCTTCACACAAGTCAGATAATTTCTAAGGATAAATTGAATGACTACAAACTGAAATAAATAAAAACCCAATTGCAACGACTGGACCATATGTGCTACCATTGTTAGTGAGACTCAACAGACCTCAGATACACTGCGATAGATTTGAAAAATGCATTTTTTTTCATACTTGTTAAGAGATAGTTCACATTAACATGAGAATGATAATAGTATATATTTCTAGTTTTGCCCCAGGGCTAGTTTTGCTCTCCTGGACTTTGCTTTTATATTGCCTTTAGTGACCTACAATATCTAGATAGCCTTCAGAATATCACAGAGGCTCATACATTGATGACAGCAGGTTAACTAACTCAAGTAAACAAAAAGTACCAAGAATGTTGAAGACCTTCATAAGATGTATGTATTCCAAAGGGTGGATGAGAAACAACCATATTATCCTTCATGAGCTATGTTCTGTCCTCATCTAGAGTGAATTCAACAAAGATCCTTCAAATGAAAATGTAAAACATGGATTTGGGCATCAGCAAGTACAGACAACGCAATTAAGTTCCACAAACATCTGAAACAGATGTTGGTGCATCTTCCCCATCGCTGAACTATGGCTTCATGCTGTGAGAACCAGAAGATAGAGGGGAGAAAGGGTTGACCTTGGATAATCTGCTCGGTATTTGAGAGTGAATGAAACGCTGACTGCTGTTTCGTCTTCACTTAGGACACCAAATTCACTACTGTCTGACACATGGCGATCCTTTTAGGCCAGGGACACAGAACAAAGAAATACGGGAAGATCAGCAACCAGAAAGTTTAGGGAAAGGCTCATAGATACAGCTATGGGAATAAGCATATAGTTGAGGAGTTTTGTATTGCATGCTGTTACCTACCTAAAAACATCAAGCACAGATGTGGCGCCAAGAACAAAGGAGATAAAATCACTCTATCATTCCACACCAGGCAGCCTCTGTCACTGCTAGTCCAGTGCACTAGGCTCATAGAGTAGCTTTGATGGACAGGAACAATACCTGGATGAACCCAATAGCCTGGGCTTCTACTCACAATGGTTGACTTAGCTACCCCCAAATCTGAATGTCCAAGTGTTCAGTTACAGACACCAAATTAGGCCTGCCAAAAGCAAGAGAGTGCTGATAAATATTTAACAGCTAGATCCTTGAGGGGGTGAAGAAGGATGAGATTAATTTAGACTTTTTGCCAATTTCTATTAATTCAATTTTAAATTACCAACCTTTTATCATAGAACCACAAGTTCAAAAGCGCCTAAGTGCCCATTCTAGTCAGATCCATTGCATAGCTGTCAATATGGCACCGTTCTTTCCTGAGACTAACCAGGCCAGTGAATTACCATGACTAGAATTGGCATGTATGAGTATTGACTAATAGTTACTTCTTCTACTCATAGGGCCTCAGTGAGCACTTACTCACAGAGTTGGTCCCTGATATAAAATCCATGTTTTGAAAGAAAGTCCATTTTCCAGTAGGAGGGTGACTATGGGTATATGGTCATGAGATACTATGGTCTGTCATGTGCTATACATTCCAGAGGCTGCTGGCCAACAGAACATGAAACATGAAACAGAAGATGAAGCACCTGGCTCAAAAACAATAATCTCATGAGTATGACGTGTCACACTCTAGAACTCAAATATGTCTTAAATCAGCAACAGTTCGATGTGTCTGTGTTATATGGAATATGTGGAAGCAAGCAAGTTGCTACAGGGAGAGAGTATGCTGTTTGGAAAGTTTGTCTCTCCAGTAATTGAAATTCTAATCTGGGAAGTTATAGATGTCCTATTTCAGACTGTAAACAGGGCCTCAAGGAGACTCAGCAAGAACTCCATTAAATGGCAGGCTTGTTCTCCAGCTGTAGGGAATATTGCCTGCTGTGCCTTTATGGCTCAGTTGCCCTGAGAAAGAGTGCTATCTCATCCCAGGTCACACCCTCTTGTCAGGGACATCCTGCATAGAAGATTCTGCACACCCTACCTCAAAAGAGGTCCTCCAAGATCCAGAGTTCCACTTGTGTCTGATACGACCTTGCATCACAATCAACATCTACTTATAATCAATTCTTTGTCTGTTCCTTCAAAGGTGCCAGTCCCCAAGGTACTATCAAACAACTTGCATGAAAAGCTTCATTTTAGTGTCTATTCCCAGGAAAACACAAATCATGATGGACACCTTTTCTCTCAACTTCATGAGTTTGGTCAAATCCTTTTATCTTTGACCTCTTGGGCTGCTACATATCACATTTCTAATATACACATAAATTTTTGCTTCTTCTTATATTTTTAAAAATGCTGTAAACATTGTCTATGCAATCTGACACTCCATCTTCTGAGTGTATTTATATGGGCTAAAAATGATCATTTTCTTGGGAGCAAATATCCAGCTCTGAATTAAATTTCTCCTTTCCCCTACTCCCTTATCATAGATACCATACAATCTGACTGCTCTGTAAGGCTGAGTGGTATGAAGGGAAAGCAAAACAACCATAAAGCTACTGTTCAATTTCAGACAAAGTCCCGAGGTTTTTAGTCAGGTCTCTCATGTCATTTTTGGCCTATAATTGCATCACTGTCAATAGTAGTTTCCAGTTTCTTCTAAAATTGCTCCAAAGATTAAAGTACTCCTCTTATAAGTCAACCAACATATAAATGGTAAAGCCTTTCTCTTTACCAAAATATAGGAAAGGTTTGTATGGGTTAAAAAAGCGATTTGACTTTTGATTACTAAGATATCTATGTGTGTCCAATAGATCATTAATCTTTATGTACTTTTAGAACTTTCTGAAAAATCCACTCACTTTTCATATCCATGGTAGAATCTGTTAAAATAGACGGAGCATTAAAATAAAACTTCTCAGTACACCGTCAGGTAGGCGAGTTCAACAGTACTGCCGGGTGAGATGCCTCTTACTAAGTTGGATTTCATTTCGCAAAACTACTTTTCCCTTTTAAAGTTGTCTAACATCTTGAAAATTCATAGATCTATAATACTGGTTTAATTTCTCTTTTTATAATTGTTTTTCCTCTTTTCAAAAAGATTGCTTTCAGACTCCTAAACAGTGTTGTTATTGCTGCTGCTGCTGCTGCTGCTGCTGCTGCTGCTGCAGCTGCAGCAACTGTTAGATGTCCTTAAGCCAGTGGTGTCTCATAGAGACTGTACAACAGAACAAAAAAATGGTTCTGTTGTGAAAAATTGTTATACTTAAGCCTCTTATTTCAGCCGCTGTGTCAATCTCTTTCATCGCCCATCTTCCTCTTTTTCACTGACCAACTGCTTTACTGAGCATGATGTTCTTTTCCAGTGGCTGACCTCTCTTGATAAGAGATGCCCAAAGTATGTGAGACAAAGTCTCACTGAGCTTGCTTCTGAGGAGCCTCCTTCTTCCAAGACAGATTTGCGTGTTCTTCTGGTAGTCTATAAACCACACAAAGCAAACTTACTGCCATCAAGATGATGCTGACTCATGGCAACCCTGTAGGACAGGGTAGAACTGCTCCTGTGGGTTTCCAAGACTATAACTCTTTATGAGAGTAGAAAGCACAGTCTTTCTCTTGAGGAGCAACTGATGATTTTGAACTGCTAATCATATGGTTAGCAGACTGACACATACCCATCACACCACTAGGATCCAAAGTACCTAGCGCATATTCTTGATCAACAACATACTTCAAAAGTCTCCATTCTTTTGCCTCCTCCTCATTCATTGCTCTACTTTCACATGCATATAAGGTGATGGAAAATGCTGTCTTGGGTCAGGGACACAATAGTCCCCAAAGCCAAAACCTTGCTCTTTTGCACTTTAAAGAGATCTTGTGCAGCAGATTTGCCCAATGCATTAAGTAATTTGATTTCTTGACTGTTCATCTGAGCAAAAAGAAATCCTTAACAACTTCAAACTTTTCTAAATCTATCATGAATTTTGTTCACTTTTCATTGAATAATAATCCATCCTGAAGACTGCAGTCTCTGACCTTCATCAGCATGTGTATTTTAGAATAATTAGGAAAATCTAAATAGATAAGACAAAATATTCATATTCCTATTAAAGCCTATGAGCAATAAAGTATGGTTAATGAAATGTTTTTCATGACATATGTTACATATGGGCAAGATATGTTAGCATGTTATCAGTTTTACTGTAAATAATACATCACAATATCAACATCTGGAATCAGTATCTAGCCCCATGACTTACCTTTCTCCCTATCTCTCAACTCTAATGATCAGAGAACCTGGAAGTCAGATAGATTTTGAAGATTCCATGTTTCCATGGTTCCCTACTATTTAATGTATAAGGGGCTTCAAAAGGCATAGGAAATTTTTTTCCAATTACATTTTCATGTATTTTTGAAGCCCCCTTTTAAGTGCTCTTTCAGTTTTTAAAGAAACATAACCACTAACAGCTTTGCTTTATAATAGACTTATCATATTATAATTGGTCTTATATTAAAGCAGCATGCAAACATTGATAAACTGAAGGGAAAGAATATGTTTTTAACTTTTAGAAAAACTATTTCATATATTACAATGCATAAATTTCTAATTAAATATTCCATCTAATGGGCATTTAAACACTTAATTTTTGAAAATATAAATATTTTACTATTTCTTTGTCTTTTATCTTTCAGTGTCTTGTTTAGCTCTTTCTCCCTCTCTCTAGCTCTCTCTGTATAATATATCATATATATACATATAAACGTGCACACATATACATACCATATATGTAGTTTTAATATTTTCTTTTGGACCACAAAAACATAATACTATTTAATTCTTATATAACATGCTTTTAACAAAACCAATGTTTGATTGAATTTTAAAGCTACTGAAATTAAAGTAAGCTTTAACAATAAATCTGGTACCAGCAAAAAGGCAAATCTATCAAGTGTGTTCAAATAAGCAGAACAACTCTATTATTGTATGAGTGTATCTAACATTGAATAAGAATAAGAAGTCATTTTAAAAGAATATCATAACTTTATAGAATTCTTTATGAACTATAGGATATCTTTCAATATGATGTGTTTGAAGACATTTTCATACTTTTGTTCTTTCAAGTTGAAATTCAGATCAAAGAATAATTTTACCCAAATAAGTCAAGTCACATAGTTTTTGTACTTTAAATAAATTAAATGGGTACTGCAAGATATTTAATCCAAAATATATAGTCCCTAACTTTAAAGACTAGCATCTCACATTAAATGAAAGGTATCTAAACTTCCCATCCAGCAAAACATGTGGCTGGATATGGTGTACTGAGCAGAGATAGTGAGGTGATAAATAAGTGGGTCTGAAGTATCTCAAGGTGAAAGGCACCAGTAACAGTCAACTGAGCGCTGTAATAGTTTTCTTATAGAGCATGACAGTGGGAAGTAGTTTTTCCATAAGAATGTGTATAGTCCACTAGGAATGTAAACCTTGGAAGGACTTTATGAGATTAGGAAATACAGCTAGACTTTACTCACATGACTAGATGAGCAAATTACCTTTGCTTGTGTGGGTTACCTGCCTACATGCTAAGCTTTCACGTACCCTAACACAAGGATTCTAAGAGAATTGACTCTACAAGCCTCAAGGAAAACTATCAATACCAACTTCTCACACAGGACCACTAATTCTTGGAAGCACCATCTTTAGTAATACATTGAGGATCATACTTCATGAAGCTGCTGCTACTTTTTTATTGGTTCCCAAATTACAACCCCATCCTTGACTTTTGCCCTTTTCCATTGAAATTATTTTAGTTTCTGCACATTAGCATTCAGGACAACACAAAACCACAGTGCAGAGGTTAAGAGCTTATACTTTGAAGTTAAGCTAACTTTACTCAAATCTTCATTATTTAATTTCCTAACTAAGCATACTTGGGAAATTATTGAAGCCTTTTAGTTAACATTTTTCTTACTTGTAAAATGCAGATAAGAATAGCACGTAGGATTATTGGGGTGATTATGAATTTACATAAAGATCGTAGTACTTGGTACATATGGATACTAATATTAACTATTATTGTTATCCACATTATAATCGATATAATCATATATGTCATGGGTGAAATCTGAGGTTGTTGGTAATAATCAGTAACAATTTACTAAAGATAGAATAATCTGCTCCTGTGATAGATAGGTAGGTTTATTGTGCCAACCAGGCTCTCTCATCGGAACATGTGGGTGGAGTTTAATCAGGGCGCAGCTGATTGGAGGGCAAAGGAGAGAAATCGCTCTCTTCTCCAAGGCTGCCTTCTTCCTCTATTTTTCACTGGTGATCAGACCAGCCTGAGCTAATCCTTTGCCTCAACAGTGTGCTGCACTCACTGTGGGCTGAGCCAACCCATGGACCATGTCAGCTTGCTGTGCATTGCTAGAGCTTGTGGCTCCATCTGAACTTGCTTCACTACACTCCTCTGCTACTGGCCTCTGCTAAGCCTCAACTTCTCATCTTCATGCTGTTGCTGCCCCACCCTGGTGTGTCTCCTGCCTGTAGGCCTACTCTGCTCATCCTGCCTGAGGGCAGATTCCCCGGTCTACTTCCTTGACCTTGGACCAGTAGCTGGCGTGAGTTGAAGGACCTTCAGTATAATAACTGTTTCATGAAAGTGAGTTGAACTAAGCCCTCTGTACTGCTATGTGGACTAATTAGCTGGCTAATTCCTCTCACTATATAAATATATAATATTCATAAGTGTCCAGGTTTTGTTTCTTTAGAGAATCCCACCTAACACAGGTCCCAAAGGCCAAATGATTCATTCAAATAGAATATTCCTCCAAAATCCTCTCTTCAATAAACTAAACCAGAGATGGTTGAATCAAGAGTCTAGAAATCATTGCATGATGTTAATCATTTTCCCTTTTGGTGTTATTGGGAACCGTTGATTTAGGTCTGATTCATAATGACCCTTTGTACAACAGAAGGAAGTATTGTCCGTCCTGTGCAATCTTTACAATGGGCAACTGTGCACACTTATCATAATGATGAGGCATTTCTTCCTTTTATTCACAAAACTAAATTTTGAGCAAAAGCAGAATTGGTCACTCAGTTTCTCTCCTGGACAAATAATCGTTTACTCACTCACTGCAATCCAGTCAATGCCAACCCAGAGTGACGCTATAGGACAGAGGAGAACTGCCCTTGTGGGTTTCTGAGGCCGTAATTTTAAAAATCATTTTACAGCTCTTCTCACAATCCATACATATATTCATTGTGTCAAGCACATTTGTACATTTGTTGCCATCATCATTCTCAAAACATTTTCTTTTTACTTGAGCCCTTGGTATCAGCTCAACTTTTTTTTCCCCTTTCTGTCCCCAACTCTCCCTCCCTCATGAACCCTTGATAATGTATTTATTTTTTCCAAGTCTCACACTGACAGATGTCTCCTTTCATCCACTTTTCTGTTGTCCATCCCCCTGGGAGGGGGTTATATGTAGATCATTGTGATCGGTTCTCCCTTTGTACCCCACCTTTCCCTTATCCTCCTGGTATCGCTCAGTCTTATTATTGGTTCCGAGGAGTTTATCTCTCCTGGATTCCCTGTGTTTCCAGCTCTTATTTGTACTATAATTTTTAAGTGGTGTAGAAAACCCTTTCTTTATCCCTCAGAGTTCCTGGGAGTTTTGAACTGCTGAACTCACAGACCACAGCTCAATGTGTAACCACTATGCCACCAAGGCTTCTCTGAAGATCATTTGGCACTCACCAAAAAGTAAATGCCTGAAATACACATAAACTATGCAAAGTTAAAATATTTTCTCAGAAACCTGGTCCACTGCTAACAATTCTCTGTAGAAAATGGTACATATATGATATATAAGCCAAACCCAGAAATACCACCGTCATCCTTGATTCATCCCTCTTGCAACTGCATTTCTTACATCTATTTAGTCAGTCATGGAGTCCACTGGACTCTATCAACAACAATGCTTGCTAGTTGTTCTACCTGGAAATCTGCCTAACACACACTCCCATAACCATCTTCTACCCAAATAAATGCCTCCCCATCCCTTAAGTGTCCACTAGAGATCTTTTCTCCAAAGAGACAAGACTAAGTCAACTACTAATAATAGCACCTGGGGTTGTGGAGAGAATTAAATGAATCTATACTTTGAGAAGTGTACTTCTCCTTGCTTACACTAAACACTAATGTGGTTCCAATTCAATTATTAATTGTATAATTCATTGTTTTATACATGCAATTATAAGTTCCCTGAGGCAGAGGGAGGGACTTTGCATCTTTTATTTACAGTTGATTCCCATTGGCCCTCAATATTTTTTCTTCTACTAATTAAGAGGCAATTCATGAGTTTTACATTGTTAAGACTCAGTAGAATTAGCAAAGGTCAATTAATGTCTCAGAGACGAGGGCTTTCCACTCCTTACAATCTTAGTTCCTAATTCAAATGCAAGATGTAACCACCCCCACTCATTTTTACTTTACTGTTCAAGGGAACAGAAATCTCACATCTAGTCCTGGTAGTTTGCCAAGCCCTTCACAATAGAAAAATAATTAGTATTTTATTCACCCACTAAAGAAATGAACATCGTCTTTCATTTTTAAAAAACACATAAAAAGTTCATTCCACCCATCAGAGCTGTTCTATCATTTTGTCTGAAATGGAATAAACAAATAACACCCAGATCCAAGTCTTCAATAGCACCACTGAGAAGAAATTAAGCTTTCCTTACATATTTTTAGAGGAACACATGTTTTAATGATGAAATAAAAAGAAATATGAGTATTTCTACCTTTATATGAATTAGATCCAAACCCCACATTAGTACATTTCTTTTTTCAAATAACTTGACATTTGTAATTCTTCCATAAATCCTTAACAATGAATTTCATCACCTACTCCTCCAATTACAATGAATATTAAAAAGTTCCACTCATGTATAAATGCTAAAAATCTATTGTTGTTGTTGTTTTCATGTGCCATTCAGTTGGTTCTGACTCATGGCATCCCTATGTACAACAAAAAAAGCACTTCCTGGTCCTGTACTATGCCATGAGCATTCCTCTTTGTATAGTCCACCTTCTCAGATCATTTGCCCATGATACAGTTTGAATAAGGATGGTGAAATAATGCAACCCTGACACTCACCTTTCCTGGTTTTAAACTATTCTTGATCTATGCACAGGTCCAACATGAACATTATTCAATGTTCTGGAATCCAAATAATTTAAAATGTTAGCCATAGTTTGTTACTGAAATGTCTTAAAGGAAGGCAGACATCTTGCCTATATTCTCTACTTTCTGTCAAGCACCATCTGATGTCAGCAATGATGTCCCTCGTTTCAAGAACTCTTCAGAATTGACATCACTTCTGGTAGTGCTCTGTCACCACTTTTAAATGATCTTTCAGCAAAAATTTACTTTCACATTATATTAAGGATATTGTTCAATCATTTCTGAAAGCTATTGGCTTATCATTAATGTGTAGGTTTGTCAGACTGCGGTGGCTGTGCCATTCTAAACTCAGACGCTATGGCATCAGTATTTAAATATCAACAGGATCATCATAGTGAACAGATTTCAGCAGAGCTTCTGGTCTAACACAGACTAAAGAGAAGGAATAAGCAGACCACTTGTTTAAAAATAGCCATTGAAAAACACCCACATTAGAAATATAGGAAAAGTATACGTGTATAAAGAAATCATTGTTACTGTAAATCATTGAGATTTGGGGGTTGTTTTTTCCAGTAGCAAAACCTCCCCACTTCTAACTGATAAAGCTATCTCCTTTTTTTTTCCATCCTGCTTTCTGGTTCTATAATCATAGCTGCAGCTGCCATGTATATACTAATGACTCCCCACTCCACCAACAAAATGTTCCACTTTGAACATTCTCCTAAGTATTTGCATTTTTTACATTACAAGAACATATGGTGAGTTGTGTTATGACATCAATAATATTACAAATAAAGAAAGTGGAAAAGTCATTAAAAAGACAGGAAAGAAAAAAAGATCAAAGTGGGTATCCAGGGATGCTCTAAATCTTACTCTTGAACACAAAGTAGTGAAAAAAAGAAGGAAGAAATGATGATATAAAAGAGTTGAAGATGGAGTTTATTATTAAAATGAAATAAGCAAAGATCTGGAGTTAGAAACCAGAAAACAAAGAATAACCTGAGCATATCTCAATATGAAAGAATTGAATAAAAATCCAAGCTTCAATTTTCAAGATTGGGCAGAATATTGAATGATGCAGGAAGTATCAAAAGAAAATGGAAGGGCAACAAAGGCTCACTGGACAAAAAAGTGATGGTTGGCATTCAAGCATTTCAAGAGGTAGCATGTGATCAAGAACCAATATTTTTAAAGAATAAATCCAAGGTGCACTGAATGCACTAGCCAAAAAACAAAGTTCAGCGACTGACAGAAAACCAATTGAAATGCTTCATCAACCTCATGAAGCACTAAGTATTCAGACAGCTACTTGGTCAACCAACTGGAAAAGACCAATATTTGTGCTCATTTTAAAGAAAAGTGACCGAACAAATGCAGAAATTATCAAAGAATATAATTAATATCACACACAAGTAAAATGTTGCTTTGGAGCATTCAAATATATTTGTAGCAATACAGACAGGGCAGTGTCACAAATTTAAGCCAGAGTCTAAAGAGGACATGGAACAAGGGCTATCACTGTTAACATCAGATAGATCTTGGCTCAAAGCAGAAAATAATAGAAAGGGGTTTACTTGTATTTTACTGACTATGCAAAGGCATTTGAACATGTGGATAATAAACTGTGGCTAACATGGAAAATAATGGGAAATACAGAACACTTAACTTTGCTTATTATGGACCACAAGGCAGTTATTCAAACACAATAAGGGAATACAGAATGATTTAAAGTCAGAAAAGATGTGCATGAGAATTGTTTGCTTGTTTGTTTGTTTTCACTATACTTATTCAATCTGTAAGGGCGCTGATGTATAGTGGCTTCCATGTTGGACTGTTAACCACTAAGTCAATAGTTCAAACCCACCAGAGAGAGAAAAACGAGGCTTTGTGCTCCACAAAGATTAAGAGCCTCTGAAATGGAAAGGGATAGTTGTACTCTGTCCTATAGGTTCTCAATGAATCAAAATTGATTGCCTGGAACTTTGCTTTTGGGTAGTCAATCTATAGGCTATAAAATAATCAGAAAATCTGGACTAGAGGAAGGAGTATATGGCATCATAACTGAAGAAAGGCTTATTAACAACTTATTCTACAGATTAGACAACTTTGCTTGCTCGATGTGAGGAGGACTTGAAGTACTTGCTGATGAAAATTGAAGACAGTTGCAAGCGTAAGTAGAGATTACAACTCCATACAAAGAAAAACAAAATCTTCACAATGGACAATAGACTACATCATCATAAACAGAGAAAATATTGGAGTTGTCAATGAATTCATTGCATTGAGTACCACAATCAATGCTCGTGGAAGCAGCAGTCAAGAATTCAAAGTTTTCCTCTAGTTCCTAAATGTTATCCCCGCTCCCACTACCATGACTCGAATTCTACCTTGCAAGTCTGGCTAGACCAGAGGATGTACACTGGTACAGGTAGGAACTGAAAATACAGGGAACCCAGGCGGATGAGCCCTACAGGAACAGTGGTGTGAGTGGCGATACTGGGAGGGTAGAGGGAGAGTGGGTAGGAAAGAGGGAACCAATTACAAGGAACTATACGTGACCTCCTCCCTGGGGGATGGACAACATAAAAGTGGGGGGAGGGAGACGTCGGACAGGGAAAGATATGACAAAATAACAATTTATAAACTATCAAGGGCTCATGAGGGAGGGGGAAGCGGGGAGGGAGGGAAAAAATGAGGACCTAATGCAGGGGCTTTAAGTGGAGAGGAAATGTTTTGAGAATGATGAGGGCAATGAATGTACAAATGCGCTTTACACAATTAATGTGTGTATGGATTGTGATGAGTTGTATAAGCCCCAATAAAACGATTAAAAATATATATATTATAAAGAAACCAAAAAAAAAGAATTCAAATTTTGAAGGGACACAGTGATCAGTGAAAGACAAGAAAAATAATAATTTATAAATCATCAAGGATTCATGAGGAAGGGAGGGTGGGGAAGGGAGGGGAAAAAATGAGAAGCTGATACCAAGGGCTCAAGTAGAAAGAAAATGTTTTGAAAATGATGCTGGCAATTGTGTTAATCTGGGTACTTTAGAGAAACAAATCCACAGAAAGTCATGTATAAGAGAGAGTTTGATATAAAGGTTAAGTGCACATCAAGGAAACATCCCAACCCAGTGTTGCCCAAGCCCACAAGTCCAACATTAACCCATATGTCTGACACCAACCCACAAAGTCCTCCTCCATCTCACAAAACAGATGCAATGACTGCAGGAAGAAAACCGAGTCAGTGAACGTGCAAGCATCTCAGCGTTGGCAGGGTTCTCCACACGGCTGCTCCAGCACCCAGGGTTGCATCGGGGTAGGTCCATGTGGCTTCTCCTTGGGGATGTCTTGCAGGAAGTCAGCCTTGCAAGCTGAAGCTGGGAACTGCTAAGGTAGCTGCACCCTGGTGCGACCACCACAAAGCAAGAGACCTGAGAACTAGAAAGACGAGGCTCACCGAGCCTTTTATCCCTCTGCTCTTCAATTAATCCCACATGTGTTTATCGGCCAGGTTGGCACAATAAACTAACTCAGCAATATATGTACAGATGTGCTTGACACAATGGATGCATGTTTGGATTGTGATGAGAACTGTAAGAGCCCCAGTAAAATTTAAAAATAAGGGGGGAAATTTGCATATACATTAGGCAAAACTGCTGGACAAAAAGCCTCTTTAGAATGTTGAAGAGTAAAGACTTCATTTTGAGGACTAAGTTATGTCATTCATTTCATATGCATGTGAAAGTTAGACAGTAACCAATTGATGCATTTATTGTTGGTGGAAAATACTGAAAGTATAATGGATTGATAGAGAACCAAAGAAATTTGTCTTATTAGAAGTCATTCCAGAAAACTGTAGAAGTGAGGATGGAAAACGTTTGTCTACTTCAGACGGTGGTGTCCGGAGAGGCCAGTCCCTGGAAAAGGACACTGTTCTTGGGAAAGAAGACAAGTGGCTTCCGAAGGAAGACTGTCCATGAGAAATGAGGAAGGTCCTCAACAGGACAGGGTGACGCAGTGGTTGCAAAAATCCACTCCCACAGCAGAACAACAACAGCACGAAGTTGGTGACCACACCCACAACTTTCCCGGTGGACACTTTCAGGTGGATCCATTCAAGCAGTTTATAATCATGACCAAAAGAACTCCACATTTCTCTTTCGCTAAATATTTTGCATATTACCTGTGAGAGTGTTCTCCAATTACTCTCTCTCAACCTCATCCCATATCTAATTGATTTTCAAGTCATGACAATACTGAAACTTAAATATAAATAAAATCTTTTTAATCTCTTTGTCACCTTTGCTGATATATCATCTGGATACTTATCAACAATTTCTTATAATTTAAAAATAATTCACTAAATTGTCTCTACTTTGGATTTGTACAATCTATTTTTTTTAATTTCACCAATGTACTCTTTATAAAATTCACCTTTGTCACACATTATTTGAAATCTAGCAATGATAGAAAGTTCAAATTCTTAGTGTACCATTTGAGACTCTTAATCTTATCTGACTCCATCTATTCATTAATTTCATCACATAGGTACTCCCACATTCATCTTCTATTTTGCCTTTTTTCCCCTGAAAGCACTATAGTCTGTAATGCCTTTATTACCATTTATATTCTTCTCTTGTCAAAATGTCTATGCTTGGCAAAATTTTCTGGCTATCTCTCTTCATCCAGGAGAGACAAAGTCACAAATCTGAGGATGAGCAAAAGAAGCACATATAGGTGAGCTCTCGGAGTCTATAAGATTCATGTGCATCACTGGAAACAAGGGTAGTACAGAGGTACAAATGAAACCAGGAACCTCATAGTCATGAAACCCAATGAAGTATAAACCAAAGACCAAATTGGACACAGAGTAACATTGAAGTATAAAATCTTCTACATAGATTGAAACATAGCATCTCCAAAAGGGGTGACTAGTTAAAGGTATGAAGGCATAAAGGTCCAGTTGAATAGAAATGAATAACTTTATATTGGGTGTAGCTATTAGAAGGGGTGGTGGGACAATTTTCAATAGTTTAGGTGGGAAGTGAGAGGCAGAATTGGAACATGAAATCAAATATCTCTCACTACTGTGAGTCAAGAAGAAGAGAGGTAATGAAGTCTTAAGAGAAGGCATAGAAACAACAAAAAATTCTCAGAATTAATTTTGGAAACAGATTGATTTTGACTCATAATCTTTAGAGTCTGATGCAGTAGAAAGATTGATGGAAATGAGGTTGTTGGAAAACAAACACTTCTCAATGGAGGAAGAGAAGCATGAGAAATGTTTGAGCTTAATCATGTTGAGATTTAAATGAAAATACAACAGTACAGTAGAAATAACTTATAAATATGAAAATACTGGTAAATGTCACAGGTGACCTTTGATAAATCTTTTATACCAATTTCTTAAGAAAACAAAACTATTAAACTACTGCCAGAGGGATGAAACACAGAATTGTACTTATCATTTTCCAACCAAGTTTTCAAAACAATATTTTTAATGATTTCACCAAAGTTTATGAACAAACCATTTGGCAAAATAAGATCAATTTTTGTCTTTGAAAGCAGTGACTACTTTAAAATATATATGTGCTGAATAGTGTAAATGGTTGGGCGATGTGCAACCTAGAGAAATCAAGGGTGATATTAAATCCTGGACTAGAGATGCAGGGGCAGAAAGAAAGCCGTGCTGAAAAGAAGCCCTGTGTGCATGGAAAATGACCTTCCTTACGATACCCACCCACTGTCTTTGAGACCAAAGGCCTCGTTGCTAACTGTCAAACAGTATTAGATCTCCATCTCAGATGTGTATGGATGGTTTGAAGCACAATTGTATGTTGCTTATGGAGCAAAAAGTCACCACAGTTCAACTGTTATTTCATAGATTTATATGCCCATATATAGAATTATGCTAAATGGAAGTAATATTACATGACTGGGAAATTTTTGTTTCTAAGAGTTCAACATAATTTTAAATTAAAGCTAACTTTCCATAAACTAAGGTGCTAAAGTTCTGTTGTTTTATTTGGTCTATGAATGAAAAATTTTAAATCTGTGTTGTCACAGTGTCTCAATTTAATCTTCAAGATCGGAGGAACATGCTTTTGTTACAGATATTTTATGGTTGGTGTTATATAACAGCTTTATAATGCTTTAGTTTATTGACTTGTTCTATGCAATTTTTACTTGATTTTCTTAGAGTTATAATAAAAATGGATGTGGGTACCTACATATCCTGTTTCTCTAGTAGCATGCCTGCATATATTATCATTAAAATGTGTTCCTGCACGTTTACAATATCAAGAATTTATACCATAACATAAATATTCAATGGACTTCCAATTTCAGATAACTAAAAATGGTGCAAGACCAGAAAGCATGTAGTTCTGTGGAACCTGAGTCAGGGTTGACTCAATTACATGAACAATGAAAAAACATTCTTATAATATTTTCTTGTACTATTTATTTTTGAAAAACAATATGTCTCTGCTAATTAGAAAAAAAGTAATATAAGCTAAACAACAACATTCTCTTTCTTAACAGCTTTTAAAAAATTAAAGCATTTCAGGTAACACATTGTGAAAGACACTCTTTCCAACACTTAAACTTCTACATTTTATAGGTCTTTATAAGTATGTTTTCATTTCTTTACTTTTGTTTTAATTACTTAAATTCAGTCTTGCTAATAAGCCCATAAATAGACCAATGAGCTTTGGACTGCAGGGATCATCTGACCAATTATTAGTTAGTAGAAAGGGAAACAACTTATACACAGCTCCCTAGTGGCATATATGAAATGCATCAATAGCTTCCATCTTGATTAGTAAGTGTCCACATCAAAAACAAATGTACGATTACAATTGATACTAATAAGTCTCAGAGGAATTTAATTTGAAAGAAGTTCTAGTTCATTATGTTTTATCACATACAATCACAGTATTGTACTAAATTCACTGCTTAAAATATCTCTAGCTGTGTGATCATGATCATGAACTTTTATCTTTTAAGGATATTATATTTTTCCAATTATTAATATTGGTAGATCCAGTTAGCCATTTTAGATGAGCATCTTAATGGTTATATTGATTAATGGGAGCATGTTAGATTTCAGAAATTCTCTTTTTATTTTTTGGACATTAAATCAAGGAAAATAAACAGAGATTAGAAAATGGTGAGATAGAAATTTTAACTTGGTATAAAAGGAAGAAGATGTATCGGTCAGAAAATCCAAGATGCAGATTTGATTTGAGAAAACGTGGGGGGGAAATCAAACAAACAAGTTCTGAACCTCTAGCTTCTCTGTATACTGGTAATTGTTAGTTACTGTTGAGTTGACTCAGCATTTCCACGGAGGCAGTGTTGAACCACACTATAGGGTGTGCAGGGTGTTACCTGTCTCCTGAGTAGCCTCGGTATGGAGTTAAAGCACCAGCCTTTGGGCTAGTAGTGGAGTACTTGACTATTTATGATGCACAAATACTCCTTGTTATACTTTTATACCCAGTGTAGTCCTGCCCTGAAATGTGGACCATGGCAGACTGCTAATTTGGCACTCAGAACAATATTCTTCAACCACTGTGGTTGAAGCTACAGAAAAGCTGATGGTCTACGTGGGCTTAGGCAGATTAGCATTGCATGTAATGGGTTTGCACAGTAAGTTTATTAATTTAGATATTGAAGAAAAATACCTGAAAATTCATTTAAATGGACAAAAGTGATTACCTCATAAATCAACACAAAGTCAAAATAATTACTTAAATAATGTATAACTAATTATCACAACATTTTGAATATTTAAATACAATTCTCTATGATACCACATACATGTTTGCTCAACCTTTACCTTCTAAAAGCACACTTTTTAAAAAATTTAAATAATAGCTGCAAAAAAACTGCAAAACAGCTAATCTTTTCCTTGGCATCTCTGACCTCGTCCCAAAGTTTTCTTGTCTAACATATCCTTTCTCCTTACCTTTCCCTCTCAACCCAAGGCCTAGAATCACGAGTCCCTTACTATTTACCCTATACAATATTTTCTTCCTCTTTTTAAAATTAATTGTATTGGGGGCTCTTACAGGTATTATAACTATCCATATCAAGAAAACTTTTACAAATGTTACCATCATTGTCTTCAAAACATTATCTTTCTACTTGAGCCCTTATACTCAGATCTTTTTCCCTCTCTTCCCCCCTTCTACCCTTGTGAACTCTTGATAAATTATGTATATATGTATATTTACATATGTATATGTATCATTCTGTATATATGTATATATACATATTTTACACCATAAGCTATATCCCTTCACACATATTTCTCTTGTTTACCCCCCCTGGGGGGTGTTATACATCCATCATTGCTATGATTCACCCTTTCTGGCTTCCCCTCCCCTCATAGTATCTCTGTCCCATTACTATCTCTGAGGGGTTTTTCTGTCCTGGCTTCTGCATGTCAAAAGTTCTTATCTGTACCAATGTGCACACTCTGGTCTAGCAGAATTTGTGTGGTGCCCTGCGGTCATGATAGTGGGGGAGAGGAAGCATTAAAGAACCAGAGGACTGTTGTATGTTTTGTAGGTGCTATACTACACCCTGGCTGAATCGTCCCTTCCCTGCGACCCTTCTGTGAGGGGATGTCCAATTGTCTTCAGGCAGACTTTGGGTCTCTAATCTGACCTCTCTCCTTCACATCAATATAATTGTTTGCTTTTGATCTTCTGATACCTTATCCCATCGATACCTCGTGATTACACAGGCTGGTGTGCTTCTTCCATGTGGGCATTATTGCTTCCCTGTTAGAGGACTGCTTGCTTAACTTCAAGCCTTTAAGACCCCAGGCACTATATCTTTTAATTGCCGGGCACCATCAGGTTTCTTCATCATATTTACTTATGCATCCATTTTGTCTTCAACAACCATGTTGGGAAGGTAAATTTCACAGAGTGCCAGGTTATTAGAACATAGTGTTTTTGTGTTGAGGGAAGACCTAAAAAGAGGCCCAAAGTCCATCTGCTAACTTAACAATTTAACATATAAATATATGTACATAGATCAATACCCCTATCTTTATATATTCATATAATTACATATGTACATACTTATATTTATACCTCTCAATATGGCTTTTGCCACCTAGTTCTTTCCTCTGTTTCCTTTTACTTTCCTCCTGCCCCACTATCATGTTCACCCTTCATTCGGTTCTCAGTAATTCCTCTCGGCTACATTGCAATTGATTACCCCACCAGGCAGTCTACACCCTCCTCACCATCACTTTTAGATCCCTTGTCTCTGAGTTGGTTGGCTCCCCGCTCCCTTTCCACATCTCCTCCACTCCCATGACTCCCTGGAACCATCAGTCCCATACTTTCTCCTCAGGATTGTTGATCCTCCCTGTCTTATATAGATAAACATATAAAAAATTAAATTAAAAAGAATAAAAGAAAAGGGGAGAAAAACATATAACTAGTTCCAGGTCTATCTGCTGACTTTTATGAATGTCTTTCAACCAGGTCTGATGAAGTGCCAAGTAGTGACCCATGAGTCAGAAGTTGATTTTCGGCATTCTTTGTGGACTTAGTGACTTTGCTCCCCTTGTTGCTCTGCTGTGTCCCCATCTTGATTTGCCCCACTGTGAGGGGGTCAGACTGGACTCACATCCGCACTCTGTCTCCAGGGTTGTAGCGCTGTGGGTCAGTGATGGGGCAGGCCTACGGTCCTCTCTGTGCATTGGCTGCTAGAAGCAGGAATGTCGTCATGGAGGCTTGGTGGACCAGGATGAGGTTCTCTCTCTCACCCTTCTGCTCTCCCCCTCTCCCTCTTAGTTCCCTCCCTTGTGGTCAGGACAGACCAGCCACGCTCCGCAGCCTATATCTTCAGTGCTGTCTTCTGCCGTACATTCTTCTGGATGGGAGTCAACATAGCTCGGATTGGGCCTGATCCCACAGTCCCCTCTGCTGATGCACTGCTCCATGCTGGTTTGTTGCCCTCGAGGCTTGGCACACCAGAATGAGGTCTGGTCTCTCTCTCCCTCTTCTGTGGAGACATAAGCAATACTTCCCCGCACCTTCCCCCCACCCCACGTGGGTGAATTAGGGCCCTGTTCCCCCACTACCATCATCTTGTATTTCTTCTTCTTCTTTTTCTCCTCCTCCTTTTTATTTGGACGGCATATGCATCCCTGGGTTGGGTTTGACCCCTGGCGGGGTGCCAGGTGGGAAATTATGCATTAAGTAACGTCCTCTACGCTCGTTGTGCTTTCTGTGCTTGCCTCAATGGACACATGTACTTGTCCTCTTGTGCGTGGCTAACTTTGCTTAGCATCATTTCCTCCGACTCTTCCCATGAGACAGTATGCTTCATACGCTCATCACTGCTTTTTAGGGATGTGTCATCAATGGATGGATTTGTACGTTGTTTCTAATTCATTGAGACTGTGAAGCAGTGGTCTGTTTCTTATTTCTTTGGGGTATATGCCCATTAGGGGGGATTACTGGGTTGTATGGTAGCTGGATTTCATTTGTTTTAGGTATCGCCAAATCGATTTCCATAGTGACTGTGCATACCTACAGGACCATCAGCAGTGGAGGAGAATTCCTATTTCAGCACACCCCCTGCGACATATGTTGGTTTCTGATATTTTTAATTGGGCTATCTTTGAACGTGTGAGGTGATATCTCATAGTTGTTTTAATTTACATTTCCTTTCTAGCTAATGATCAGGAACATTTTTTGCATATGTTTATTGGCCATTTGAGTTTCCGCCCTTGTGAAACTTCTGTTCAGGTCTTTTGCCAACTTCTCAATGGGCTATTTGTCCTTTCCTTATTGAAGGCTAGCGAGGTATTGTAGATTTTATTAATACGTCCTTTGCGTGATATGTCATTCCTAAAGATGTTTGCCCAGTCTATGGGCTCTCTTATTACTCTCTTGGTGAAGTCTTTCAAGGTGCACAGGTGTTTTATCTTCAATTTATCCCACGTGTCAATTTGTGCTTTCTCTGCATATGAGTCCTTCCCAATTTCCAGTAGCCTATGTATTCCCTGTATGCAGGTTCTTAGGTTTGTCCCAGTTTTATCCCTTTTCTTATCAATGTGATGAATAACGCTGATGGACTTTTGGTTGTTGAACATCGCTGCATTGCTGGAATGAATCCCACTTGATCATTATGAATTATTCATTTTATACCTTTATATTCTATTGGCCAGTATCAGGTTAAGGATTTTTGCATTGCTATTCATTAGAGATAAGGTCTGTGGTTCTCAATTCTTGTGGGATCCTAGCCCGATTTAGGTATTAGTGTTATACTAGCTTCATAGAAAGAGTTTTACTCTCCTTTTCAATGTTCTGGAAGAGTTTGCTTAGGGTTGGTGTCAGTTCTTCCCTGAATTCTTGGTAGAATTCTCCTGTGAACCCATCCTTTTCCTTTGCCATCAGTAGAATTATTCTGTTGACTCTGTTCTAATTGCTAGAAGTTTTGTGACAGCTTATCATAATTCTCTCCCTTTTTCATGTCTGCATTTATTGCCATCAAACTTCCTCTAATAACTGCTTCTGCTGTGCCCCAAAGGGTTGGGTACATGGTATTCTCATTCTCACTGGTTTCTAAAAATTTTCTAATTCCATCTCTAATCTGGGCCAGTTCCCACTCATTTTTCAGAAGAGAGTTATTTATCCTCCAATTGTTTGCCTTGTTTTTCTTGATCACCCTTTAGTTGATTTCCAGCCCTATGGTGTAGTGGTCTAAGAGGGAGGTCTGAATGACTTCTATGTGTTTGAATTTACTCAGACTCAACTTGTGTCCCAGCATATGGTCTATTTTCAAATATGTGCCCTTGAATAGAATGTGAATTTTTTTTTCATTTGGGTTGAGAGCGCTAAAAATGTGTATCAGGTCAAGTCACCTAATTGTATAGTTTAGTTATGTACCTTCTTTATTAAGCTTCTTTCTCAGTGATCTATCTTTCTCAAAGAGTGACATATTAAAGTTACCTACCATGAAAGTTGAGCCTGTGCTTTCTTTTTTAATCTTTTGGAGAGTTTGATTGATGAATTTGCATGTCTCTTATTGGGAATGTATATATTATGTTTACTGGTTCTTGTTCTACTAATTCCTTGAGCATTATTTAGTGCCCACCCTTATAGCTTATTGTGGCTTATACCTTCAGATCAATTTGGTCAGAGTAAGATTGCAACACCTGCCTTTTTTGAATTGCCTGTGCTTGGTATATCTTTCACCAGTCTTTAATTTTCAGCCTATTTTTGTCTGCGAGCTTGAGATATGTCTCTTTTGGACTACAGATTGATGGGTTATGTTTTCTAAGCCAGTCTGCTAGTCTTTGTTTTTATTGGATGATGTCAGACCATTGATATTCAGAGTTATTCCATCTATCTGTGAAGTCCCTGATGTCATCTCACACCTTTTGTGTTGGGCACTTTCCTCCCTCCCTCCTTATCAATGTGTTGTGTGTATAGGGGGAGGGGGGTCATGATTGCCTTCTCTTCACCACTGAGCCAGTGTTATCTTGGGGGCTATTTTCAGTGTGGTGACTTCTGGGTGGAGTTGATCTATGTGCTGGTCTATTTGTGCAAGATGAATGTTCTTCTGACCACAGTGGGTTGGCAAGAATTTTTTGTGACACTAGGTTTCTTTTTTTTTGACTTTTTCCTTGTCTGACTCTTACTTCCCCATCTATCTTAATAGATTCTTGGGCTGGCATTGTACTCGTTCAACTTTGGGAAGATGTTACTCCCCTCTCTCCTCTTCTTCATGGTATCTGCTGATAGATCTGAGCATATTCTTATCTGAGTACCTCCATAGATGACTGCCTTTTTTCCCCTAGCTGCCCTTATAATTTTCTCCTTTTCCTCAAAGTTGGATAATTTAACTATTACATGCCTTGGCAAATTCTTTCTGGGGTTGTCTAGTTGGTGTCCTCCATGTTTCCTGATTCTCATGTTGCCTGGTTCTCATTCATTATGTTGGGGAAGATTCTTCCAGGAATTCCCTCACTATTTTTGCAGTTGACGTCTTTGATCTGTCTTGTTCCAGAATTCCAATTATTCTAATGTTGTTCCCCTTCATAGCATTAGACAGTGTTCTCAAGTTTTCTTCAGCTTATTTGATTATCTTGTTTGACTGTCTTTTGCATTTGTGGAAGTCTGCCTGGTTATCCTCGAGGTTGCTGGTGTGGTTCTCTGATTCTTCTGGTCTGGGTTCATCTTGTCAGAAGTCTCTACAACAGTGGTTCTCACCCTTCCTAATGCCACGACCCTTTAACACAGTTCCTCATGTTGTGGTCACCCCCCAAACATGAGGAACTGTGTTAAAGGGTCGTGGCATTAGAAGGGTGAGAATCCAATTTTCCTCAGTTTAAATATTAGTCTCTTAACTAGTAGCTTTGCAGATTAGAATAAATCACTAACCTTTCTTGCTTTGGCTTTCTATTACACATAAAAATGGAATACTGTTGGTACCTACATCATAATTTATATGATTAAATGAGTATTGAATGTTAGGTGTATAAAACAGTGCCTTCCACATAGTATAAAATATATGTGATATTGTTTTGCTTAGTAGAATATTTCTCAAGCTGGTAATGTTGTTGCTTTACAGTACATGCTGCCAGAGGAGGGATTCATTGTACCCTCTCGAGATTTGATAATTAGGGTATCTGAATGTAATCACCATCATACAAGGTGATTGGAAGCCTTCTGTGCCTGTATAACAAAGTCAGTAATGTTGACCATTTGCTCAAAGTGGGAGACAGGAAAAAAGAGGAAGCTGAAGCACTGAGCACAGCAAAAGATTTCCAAAGTGACTGCTTTTTAGTATCAAGAGGGATAAGGCTTGAAGAGACATTGGAGAAGAAAACCAAATTAAAATATAACTTAACACTTAATGGAAAATTAGAACCTATGAGTAACTATTTTTTTCATCTTATTTTAACTTTCTTTTGCATAATTTGGAAGAAGTTTTATAGAGTAAAATGGCTTTATATTCATCAATTTTTGCACTTTGTTTTATTTCATTTCATTGATTGCAACCTTCTCCACATAACATCATTAAACCAACTTCTTCCATATGTTTCCTCTTTCCCACTATTCTTTCTTTCCTAACTTTTCTGCCTTTTGAACTTTACCTTAGGCAGATACTACCCTTTAGATCTCAAATGGTTGGTTGTTCTGAGTACCTATCCACTAATGTTATCATTAACCTCGATCAACTGTCTATCTTTGGCTGAAAATTAACCTTAAGGTGAAGGGGAAGAATGGTTTGAGTTCCAGATATGAAAGATGACTAAGGGTCATGCTTTGGGGGATTATACTAGTCTATATAAGACCAATATATTTGGTCTGTTTTATAATTTTAACTTTTGATCTGCATCTTAATCCCACTGTATCCAGGTTCTATTGAGATGCATTCTGCATCTTATCCCACTGTATCCAGGTTCTACTGAGATGCATTCACGGAATGGTATTGGTCTCAGTGTTATGGAGGCTAATATTTAAGGTCCATTAGTCCATTGGACTAGCTCCATAAATGTTTGATTTCTGCAATATTCTTTGTTCTGGATGGAGAGAGACTAAGAATTGCTCCTTACATAGCCACTCACAAGATGTTAAAAGTGCAGTTACTGATCACCAAATTGGGAATTAGAATTTTTTTTTTCTTTGTTGATTATGTTTTGCAAACTGACCCCAGTAAACTCAAAACTATAGTACTGGGACTCGGGGTCCAACAACTCATATTATCACGGTGCTTGGTTATGGCTAAAAAGTTTTCTTAATATGTCCCTGTGTACGCCCTACTGTGCCCAAGAATGTATTTGTTATCATTGTTGTTGTAAAGTGCTATCCAGTTGGTTCTGACCCATGATGACCCCATGCACAACAGAATGGGGC
This sequence comes from Echinops telfairi, assembly GCF_000313985.2. Taxonomy (NCBI): domain Eukaryota; kingdom Metazoa; phylum Chordata; class Mammalia; order Afrosoricida; family Tenrecidae; genus Echinops; species Echinops telfairi. The sequence continues at coordinate 52,682,515 of NW_022103920.1, forward strand.
ACTGCCTGATCTTGCGCCATCCTCATAATTGTTCATAGTCCAAGTTCATTGTTGCACCCACAGATCAGTCCATCGTGTTGAACAACATCCTCTTTTTCACTACCCTTGCACTTCACCAAGCATTATGTCCTTCTTTAGGGACTAGACTCTCCTGACAACATGTCCAATGTATGTAAGTTGAAGGTCTGTGTCCCTGCCTCTCAAGAGACTTTGGCCATCTTTTAAGATAGATTGGTTTGTCTTTTTAACAGTCCATGGCACTTTCAATATTCTTATCAGCACCACAATTCATAGGTATCAACTCTTCTTTGGTCTTCCTTATTCGATGTTCAACTTTCACATGAATATGAGGCAGTGGGAGAAGACCATGACTTGGGTCAAGAGAAGGTTGGTCCTCAAAATAACATCCTATCTTCTCAATACTCAAAAAAGGACTTGTGCCGCAGATTTACCCAATGCAACAATTTTTTTATCTTTTGACTGCTGCTTCCATGAGAATTGATTGTGGATCAAAACTAGATAAAATCTTTGACAATTTAAATCTTTTCTCCCTTTATCATAATGTTACATTTTGGTTCAGTTGTAAAGATTTGGGTCTTTTATACATTGAATTGTAATCCATACTGAAGGCTACAATCCTTGATCTTCATCAGCAAGTGCTTCAAGTCCTCCTCACTTTCTGCAAGCAAGGTTGTCTCATCTGCATATCAAAGGCTGTAAATAAGCCTTCCTCCAATCCTGATGTTATATTCTTCTTCATATGATCCAGCTTCTCTGATGATTTGTTCAGCATCCAGATTGAACAATTATAGTGAGAGGAGACAACACTGACACACACCTTTCCTGATTTTAAACCAAGCCATATTCCTTTGTTCTTTTCCAATGATTGCCTCTTGACCCATGCACAATGAAATGTTCTGGAATTCCCATTCTTCTCAAGGTTACCATAGTTTATTATGATCCACATGTTGAATGCCTTTGCATAGTCAATAAAACACAAGTAAACATCTCTCTGGTATTCTCTGCTTTCAGTCAAGATCCCTCAGATGTCATCAAAGATATCCTTTATTCCACAGCTGTCCTCTTCTGAACCATGCCTGAACTTCTGGAAGTTCCCTGTCAATGTACTGTTGCAATTGTTGTTGGATGATCTGCAACAAAATTTTACTTCCATGTGATATAAATGATGTTGTTCTATAATTTGAGCAATCTGTTGGCTCACCTTTCTTTGGAATTGGCATAAATATGGATCTCTTCCAGTTAGTTAGCAAAGTAACTGTCTTCCAAATTTTCTGACATAGACTAGTGGGCGCGTTGAGTGCTTTGTCATCTTGTTGAAACATTTCATTTGATGATCCGTGAATTCCTTGTGTTTTACTTATGCAGTCAGTGCAGTTTGAACTTCTTCCCTCAGCACCATGGGTTCTTGCTCAGAGGATGCTTTCTGAAATGGTGGAATGATGACTAGTTCTGTTTGGTTTCATGACTCTGAGTATTCTTGCCATCTTATTTTGCTGCTTCCTGCATCATTCAATATTCTGCTCATAGAATCTTTCAAAATTTCAACTTGACTTGATTTTTTTTCAGTCCTTTCAGTTTCAAATATGCTGAGCATGTTCTTCCCTTTTGGTTTTCTAATTCTAGGTCTTTGCTCATTCATTATAATATCCAGCTTTGTATTCTCCAACTACCCTTTGAAATTTTCTATTCAGCCTTGTACTTCATTCTTTCTTCCATTTAGCTCCTCTACGATTAAGGGCAAGTTTCAGAGTCTCTTCTGACATCCACCTTGGTTTGTTCTCTTTCCTGTCTTTTAGTGACCTTTTTCTTTCTTTGTGAATGATGGACTTCTTATCCAGACACAGCTCATCAGGTCGTTGATGTTCAAAGCCTCAAATTTGTTCTTGAGATGCTCTGGAAATTCAGGTGGGACAGACTCAAGGTTGTATAATGGATCTCATGGATTTGTTTTATTTTTCTTCAGCTTTATCTGGAATTTACCTATGACCCATTGATAGTCTGTTCCACAGGATATCCTGAACTTACATATGAGCAATTGATGGTCTGTTCCACAGTCAGTCCCTGGTCTACTTTTAGCTGTTGATATTGAGCTTCTCTCTCATGTCTTCCCACAGATATAGTCAATTTCATTTCCGAGCATTCAATCTGGGAAAGTCCCTTTTGTGTTGTTAAAAGGGGGAGTTGCTGTAACAAGTCATTGCTTTTGCCAAATTCTATCACACATTCTCCAACTTCGTGTCTATTATCAAGATTATATTTTCCAACTACTGTTCATTCCTCTTTGTTTCCAGCTGTCACAGTCACATCATCGATAATTATCAATGCATCTTGATTATATGTTTCATCAATTTCAAACTGAAATTGTTGGTAAGAATTTTTCCATTTCTCCATCACTAGCTTTTGTGATTGGTGCATAAATTTGAATATTATTGCATATTATTATTAATATTAATTGGATTTCCTTGAAGGTGGATAGATATAATCCTACCACAGATAGCATTATACTTCATGATGGATTTTTCAATGTAATTTGTGAAAATGAATGCCACACCATTCCTCTTGGTTATGTTATTCCTAGCACAGTAAATCTAATTATTTTCCAATCCAAAATGGCCAATACCCATCCATTTAATCCACCCATACCTAGGATATCAATCTTTATGAATTCCATTTCATTTTTTATAACTTCCAGATTTCCTTTGCACTTTCCAAGGTCTGATTATTATCACTTTTTTGCAGCTGATTCTCCTTACCTTGATTCATGACCCATCAGCAAGTGAAGATCCTGAAGGCTCCACTCCCAGGGTTTTACCCAACTCAAGTCACCATGGTGGACTCCACTCCATGAAATCAGCTTCTCCTCTGTCACCCATCCAGTGCCCTCAGGTGCACAGACCCCTTCCTTGGGAAAAATCTCCAACAATGTTCTGCTTCCATTCTTTAAGCCTTCAGAATCTTACAATATCTTGATTTTATGCATAATGTTTTCAGTGGCTACTTCCTTAGCAGTTGGGAACCAGATCCTTCTTCGTTGTCTGTTCTTAGCCTGGAAGCTCCACTGAAATCTATTCCCCCGGGGTGATCCTGCTGGCATTTGAAATACCAGTGACATAGTTTCCAGCATCACAGCAACACACAAGTCAGCCACCAAAGTACAACAAACTGACAGCTAAGTGGTGGCAACATATTTGTAGCATACTAGTGTTAGGCTAGGTTGACTAGAGAAACAAATCTACAGACACATATATATGTATAAGAAAGAACTTTGATCAAGATGAAATCATGTATCAATAAAACAACCCAGCCCAGTCCAATGAAGTCCACAAGTGCAATACTAGATTATCAGTCCAATACTAGTCCATAAGTCCCTCTTCAGACTCACACAGCCACATGCAATGTGCAGAATACTGGAAGGTCATAGGCTGGTGGGTGCAAAGTTGTGTGGATCCAATGGCAGTGGCCACATCACAGTGTTCGCTCAGGTGTCAGCATGGCTCATCAACAGGAAGGTGAAGGCAGAGAGAGAGAGAGGGTCTGGCCTCCAGAGACCCATTTATCTCAGTCACACCCACAAAGGAGATCATCAAGCTGCAACCATTGACAGACTAAACTTTACCAACAACTTCTTACAGTTGCCTAGCATAATATGTAAATATACATGTAATGGGGTGTTTTTGTTGTTGTTTTTTGAGGGGTCAGGGTAGACGGATGGGTTAGTGACCTGATCATTTACTTCAGTCCATGTTAGTTTAGGTAGGTAGTGTTTTTCTAGAGATTTACTTATTTATTTATTTATTTATTTGTTTGTTTGTTCAAGGCTTAAATTTGTTGGAGTGCATGAAAATATTAAAGCTGCCTGAAGAATAAGAGTGATTAGAAAACCATTAGATATTAAAATGGACAAAAGAAAGAACATCCTTCAACAGTATAGCTCTACTTTATATTGGTTTAAATGCCCAATGCAGTGTTGCAAGCAAAGTTGTAAGGAAGACCAAACTAAACTTTGAAAGAGACGCTGCCTGCAACTAGATTGAGAAGCAGTCTATGAGAACACAAATAGGCAACAAGATCTATAGTACTGAGGAGACATTCGTTCACAGAGAGATGAGGCAGAAGGGTCTGGGAAGTAGAGGAAAGCAGCAGTAGAGGACAGAAGAAAGTGAAAAAGACAAGTTCATCTGTGTAAAAAATCCATCCATATATAAACATGAAAGGTGTTTCTCGACCATTGCTCCCACATACCACCCAGTATCTATCAGTCCCCAGAGTGTTGCTGTGAACCCCTGCTGGAAATCAGTCAATAAAATACACAAACCAAATTCATGAAGCTTAATACATCCAACATTTGAAAACAGGTAATAGTAAAATTCAGGAACACGCTAGAAATAAAGATGCTTTTCAGACTGCCTACAAGTGTGTCCTCTGACCAAAAGACATTGCCCCTTGTGGACAGAATGATTCGATATAGTCTGCTATGCCATCTGAATGGTCTCAACTAGAAATTTATATGAAATTAAATATCTCCCTCTAAAAATGAAAATGCCCCCGGGGAATGTGAAGAAGTTTGTCCCCAAAAATTTATCAGAAAGGAACTACATTCAAGGACTACAGCTCGCATTGGAGCAGAACAGAGGCAAATAACTTGGAAAAAAATATTCTAGGAGGCAAGTAATAGCTCCGTAATGACATAGAGCCGGGGAGCAGAATCATCTAGGTATCGGGTAAATAGAAGAAGGAAACATAAAGGGAAGTAGGAGAACGCCAGAGCTAGTTTTCCTCAATTACCTGTGCTTGCACTCTGCCTGCTTAAAGAGAGCAAACAAACTCTTCTTCCACTAAACTGTGGAGCCCTCAGGACTTGGATTATATTTTAACATTAATACTTTTTTCAGTACCTTCATTATCATTTGACAGATTTCTAAACACTGGTTTTTAAGCGTATTATGCAGGTTTCTCCAGCAATGTTACAAAAATATGTTTGAAGCAATAGGCAATAGGTCTTAGCTCATTTGTGCTTCACAAAGAGCAAACGCTTGAGAAAAATATTACATTCATAAATATAGAACTAAAAGTAATATAAGACTCACCAAAAACTCAAGACAAATATTGACATCAAGCCATTTCCAACTCATAGTGAAACTATAAGACAGGATAGAACTGCCCCTGTAGGTTTCTGAAGATATAAATCTTTACAGAGGTGGAAAGCCTCGTCTCTCCCCTGCAGAGTAACTGGTGGGTTCGAACTGCTGACCTTCTGGTTACCAGCCCAATGTGAATGAAACCCACTATGCCACCAAGGCTTACTAAAATATAGGATTCAGAACGATAGTTATTTTTAATTTTAGAAATAGGCATTCCTGGATTTTTATCTTGGAAGAGATACAAAAAAAGTAAACAAGGCAACAATGGATAAAACTAAGAACCTGGAAGCTGAGGTAATTTTGTGTAGACAGTAGAGTAGCCTTACTTCTCTCAGATATATAGTATTTACTCTGAGGAATACATGGAAGGAAAGAAAAATATAGAACAATAATGCCACTCAAAAATATCATGAAGCAAAAAACCCAGAAGCCATAAAATAGAAATAGTTTACTCTTAAACTACAACTAGCATGGTCAAAAAGTAATATGAAGCCAGAGACCTGTTGATACATGTCTAGTAGTCTAAGCTACGGCACCAAGACAAAAGCGGGTCAGGGACGAAACAAGGAGCTGTGCCACACTGCACTCTTTCCAGTGGAAAGTGCCAGGACCAGAGGACAGAATTCAAGGATGGCAGAGCAGCTGTGAATTAGAACACGAAACTATGATTGCAAGAGAACTGAAAGAATGAGACTCGAAATCTGAGCAGAAACTACCCAGATTTCTGGCCGATTGATACATTGTTCTTACATGAAGAAAAGCCTAGTACACTAAGTAAAACAAAAACAAAAAATAAGCGAGTCTAGAAAGAGCGGCAGCAGAAGAGAGGCATGACTTTGCTCCTTTTACAGCAATGCTGCCCACTCACGAGTGCAATCCAGAAAGCAGGAAGCTGAAACTGGCTTAAACTTCCAGGGCACAGTCTGAGGCCAGGAGAGTATCTGGAAATAAGGATAAAATTCCTAACAGCAAGAAAGTTACAGAGGGGCGAATCCCAAAATTGGGATATAATCTAGCCCCCAATCTGTGGCTAAGAAAAAAACTAGCCAGGTATATAGCACACACCGTGATAGTTGTGAGGAAGGACAGAGATAGGGGTACCTTCAGCAGAGTCACTAAGAATAGGACACACCTCAGTGACTGACATCTGACAGCAATAGGACAGAACATAAAATATCAGGCTAAAAAGACAGCAGCTAGCAGTCGCTAGAAGAATAAACCAAAGATATCAGTGCTATCTGCTTCTGCAGGAAGACAAAGTTTATAATTGGAACAAACAAAAATTTTCAGTATTTAAAATTGATATAGGTATTTATAATATTGAGTTATCATTCAAGAGTTAGTAGACAAGCAAAGATTGGTACCTAATCAAAGTTGACTCTTTCTGGATACAGATATGTGATTTTAAAGATAAGACTTGAAAAAAATTATAAAAATGTGCAAATACTTCAGTATGATATTAATGAGTGAATACATAAGGAATCTCAACAAAGGGGAACTATAAAAATATAAACTTCGGTTTAGTAATTACTGAAAAATGATGGTTCTTAGGCCAGATTGAAGAAAGCAGAATAATCCGTAAACTTGAGTATAGATGAATTTGTATGGACAGATACAGTGGCGGCAACAATGGGCTCCAGTGCAGCAATGGGTGTGAAGGAGGTGTGGCCCTGCACAGCTTTCTCCAGCTGTCTGTGAGGCGGCTCTGAGCCAGAACCTGCTGATGACACCTACGTACCCACAGCAGGACAAATTTGATAGAAGTAAGGATCTGGCGACTTGCCGTTCACAGACGTGATTCCAAAGTGGTTTTGCTTATGCCTTTATCCAATTGTTAATATAATCATTTCCTTATTTTAAAATAGTAACAGCACTTGAGACTAGACAATCGAAATGTGGCTCTTTATAGCTGATATTTTAATATTTCTTTCTCTTGTCATTCCTCTCTCATTAAGTGCAAAGCATCCCTCCTGCCCCTTCTCCTTCACTCTCTCCTCACACGTCTGACATTTAAAAATATACTTATCACCTAAACATGATTTGAACAGTTTAGAAGTTCAATCCACAATACCTTGGGATCTTCTAAGGCAAGAGCTTTTACAAATGAGTGAAGAAATGGGGGGGGGGGTATGACAGTGGTGTTAAGAAAAGTGGGATAAAAATTTTATTTTGATTTTGATACCAACCTGTAGTTTTAATAATAATTCATAGTGGCGAGCTCTGAGAGATCCATTTTATTTCTTCTTTGGAGAGAATCTAAGACTTTCTCTGCACACAAAAGTCTAATTAGATGGTATATATTTTGCATAATTTATGGTTTGAAAAAGAACTAAATGTAACATATTAACATAAATTCTTCACTTAAAGAAAGAAATGTGAAAGTCATAATATTATGTTGATATGAGTAAAAACATACACTATGAACTGTCTTTTCCTTAATAATTTCCCTGTACTGGAAATAACTATAGAAGAGTCTTATAGTTTAAATGGAAAACTATTTTGTATATTGTCCAAAAGTAGGATACAACTTGCTTCTCCAGTGTATTAATTACCTAATTATAGATAAGTTATATCAAACCAAGCTAAAATCATGACTATATCATGAAACATGCTTATTGCACAATTAATTAATTTAATAACTTGATTAATGGATCTAGTGAATGAATTAAGCTAATCAATGAATCATTAGGTAAAAGATAGTCAAAGTAAGCAATCTAAGACTAGTTGTTGCCTATATTAAGACAAATGTTCTCATTACACTGAAGAGAAACTTTGAAATATTTTGTATTTTCAACCTATTCTCGGGGCTTTCCTATTATAAATTAACAGGTCTGAGATTACAGCAAAGTTCTTGAACTTTGAATGCATGCTGCTGAAAATACAAACAGAAATGCAGCTAAATATATCTGTTGACAATATAAACAAACTTGAACAGCAACAACTCGGTTAGCAGTTCAGAAAAATCCATCAATTGTGAGTGGTCCAGCAGAGACCATTGGACTCGGGTTTACTCTTGCATTAAGGGAGCGTACGGTGATGGATTTATTCTATGCTGGCAGCAGGAAAACGCTTCCGAAGAGAAATCAGATTGACGTTGTTTCATATTTTCACTCAACTAAGTTTAGTTATGAGGTATTTATATGTGAAATATGGAGTGGGTGTATGGGTATTGAAGTATGATCCATGATTATGTATTTAATCAAAGAAATAATTTTAAATTTATTTTCGTTCTTCATTCATCCAGGCATTTATATCCATCACTACTATTGAGTCAATTCTGACTCATAGCATCCCAGTAATACAGAATAACGCTGTTCCCTTGGTTTTCTCAAGGCTGTAAATCTTCATGGGAGTAGACAGCCTCATCTTTCTCCCATAGAGTAGCAGATGGATTCAAACTGTCGACCTCATAGATAACAGTGCAATGATTTCCATTACAACACCAAGCATCATTTTTATTTTCATACTAGCAAATAAAAGAGGGCAGGGTTGGAGGTTACTGTTTGTCTGTAGCTTAAGTGCTCTCTTTAAAGTGATGTTCAATCCCCAGTAAGTCTGGAGAAACCTATATTCCTAGCATCACTCTAGATTCAAACTGACCTTGAATAAGAGAATGATGATAATGGCACCATGATATCAGTTTTTTGGTCTTGGTCACTATATAAATTACAGCTCGGTCACGTGTTTGCTTTCTCACACATGACAGAATTTACACATATGTGCATCCTGTCTGCATCTACAAGGGAAAGAGCAGTGTTGGAACTGGCTACTAAAAGTTTGGAAAATCATTCCATATTCTTTAACTAAAGCAATTGATTTTTCTTTGGCCTCCCTTATTCAATGTATAACTTCCACATGCATATGAGGCAATTGAAAATACCATGGCTTAGGTCAGGTGCACCTCTGTTCTCCTGTCAAAGAATGCACTATAGACTGCCAAAAAGACAGACAAAATTGTCTTGGAAGAAGTATGGCCAGAGTGCTCCTTAGAGGAAAGGATGGTGAGACTTGTCTTATACTTTGGACATGTTGTCAGGAGACACTATTCCCTGAAGAAGGACATGGGTTTGGTAAAGTAGAGGGGCAGCAAAGGAGAGGCAGGCCTGCAGTGAGATGAATGACACAGGACCTGCAACAATAGGCTCAAACAGGAACAACGAGGCTGCTGCAGGACTGGGAAGGGTTCAGTTCGGTTGAGCATAGGCCACTAGGGATTGGAACTACTCAATGGCACCTAACAACAATAACAACTCGAGCAATAACCTAGACTTATCCCAAAACCCACTTCCACTGAGTGCATGCTGACTCATGGGGACCCTTTAGGACAAGGTAGAACTGCCCCTGTGAATTTCTGAGACAATAACGTTTTATGGGAGTGCAAACCCCTTTCTTCTACAGAGCAGCTGATGATTTGAACTGCTTATCCTGCCGTTAACAGCTGTACTGCAGTATCACCATGCCTCCAGGGCTCTGAGTATAGTTAAATCTCCTATATTGAACAGGTGGGGCTCTGAGTAATCTTATCTGACACCAGCTACATTCATAAAATGCCACAACCTGGATGGGTCTAACAAAAATTAATTGTGCTTGAGCCTAAAAGTGAAAATTAACAATTCAGCCTAGCCAGGATTTCTCCCAATCCTTTATAAGATGATTCCTTCGTATTTCTCCTAACTTATGGTCAGCCCAGCCATTCTTTGGTGGGCAGCTGAAGCTTAACTCCATAGTCACCTATTTTTCTTTCTTCTATTGCCATCTATATTCCCTTTGTTACAAGTGCACTACTAAGGCTAGATGTGGACCTACCCTTCTCCAAATGACCTCATGTTAATTGATGACACCATCAGAGACCCTACCTAACAAGGTCATATTTGCAGGCAATACGTAATAGGCTTTCAGTATATCTTGTTGAGGGACACAAATGAAACCATAGCCTTCACCTTCTCCCCTCACAGGAACAACTTGCTGCTACCCAATTGCACCATGTTCTCTTGTGAAAGTCTTCTGCGGGTACAGACTTCTCTCCCTCGTATTGACTGCATTGAACATGCTGAAATCTTCGAACTTGAATATGATCGGTTTGCAGTGGCTCCAAGCCCATTTGTCCTTTTGCATTTCTGCCTCTTCTACAGGGGAAGCTCTGAAAAGGAGTGCAGGTACATCTCTGGATTGTCTCAATGCACAACACTGGGCCTTTGATCCATAAAAATCCTAATTTGTGACCCTTTGTAAAGGATGTATAATTCCTAATGTAGTGAGATTGCAGTTATATAAAATAAAACAAATATTTTTAAATGGTTTAATTACCAGGCACAATATTTTTTATGCTGCATAAACCATATGTCTCAGGGCTTTCATGGTAAGAAGTTGACTCTTGTATGACCCAAGTGCAGAAGAGACTAACTGCTAACACAGCATTTCAGGTGGATGGCTGTAACACGTGCGCTTGGCTGCCAAAAGAAAGACAAAATCTAAGAATAATGGGGTCCTTTCAGTTCAAATCATGTTGTTGGAGGGTCAACATATATTTATCTCAAATATAGGGCAAACTCAGATCCATGACACTATAAATAATATAGTCCTAAATAAACTGGAATTGTTTGAAAGATAGATTGTAAAAGAAAATCTGAAGAAATGGTAAACTTCAGTTCAAACTGAATGGGTTAACTGAAAACTAAAACGAGAAAGTACGCATACTTTATTTGGAAATGAGATTCTCTGGTTAGTCCTGAATTTTCACAAAACCTTTAATCTCCAAAGTGTAATAAAAATTGTCAAGGTGGTGAGAAAACTAATTATGGGGACACGCCACCTTTTCCTTAATTTAGCTCACCCTGGCCTATCTTCCACCTACACCTGCTGTCTTTACTGACCAAAATAAACAGCTCCACATTGCATAATGGAAAGAGGTCTCCAAAAGCCAGCTTAGGATTTTTGGGGGTTTTTTTCCTTTTCTATCATTATCTGCTGAGTTTACAACCAAGTCTTGGTTTAGAATTTTTATTATCTCCAGGTATACGTAGAAGATAAAGCTGTATCCTGGAGCTGCCTTAAGAGTTTATGGAAGTACTGGTTATAAAAAGAAACCACTTTTGCATGTAGATGAGACAACCAATATAGAGAAATATAACCAGCAAAGATTTATAAGGCCATGATGAATGATTAGGGATGGCATTCTGTAGCAAGTGTCAGAGTATAATCCATCTTCAAATGCTCTTATGTGAAAGTTCACCTGTCTCATTTCTCATATCTGAGATGACTGTTTTGCAAACAGCTTTGATAAATTTAGAATAACCATAATGCATTGTGTACTAAATTTTATTTAGTACGTTTAAAAGAGAAAATAATGATAAAAATACCAGGAGTATTATTGTAAAGTGCCATGTTTATCACAACTTTCATGTGAATACTTTGTATATTGGTTCCACTTGTTTATAACATATAATGCCCAGAATAATGCCATCATCCTTGGAAAGAAAATTTATATTAAATAGAGTGTCAAGTATTTGTTATTTGATCAAAATCCTATTTCTCTAAATAGGAACTAGCTCTACTGAGCTCTCCTGTTTCACCAAGGAGGTGTGTTATTATTAGATTGATTCTAAAACTTCAAAACTAGTAAATGTCTATTGACAACTTAAAAACACAAGTTTTGATATTTATATAGAGAGGTAGTCGCAAACCTGATTAATTGGAATGGCAGGGAAGCTTTATAAGATACACAGACGCCTTAGCCCTAGCCAATATCTACTATGTAGAAGCAGAATTACAGAGAGTAGGGCCTGGAATCTGTATTTTCAAGTGATTCTTACTCATCCAGTTTTAGACCAGTGAGTAAATTGATATTTGGTGTTCAAAGTGTGGTTCCTATAAACCAATGTCAGTCTTACATAGGATTTAATTAGAAATTAATATTGAATAATCTGGAGATGGAGACAACTATATGTATTTGAATAAGTCTGCAAGTGATGTTAATATGTGTGGGAATCAGTAATCAAATTTTCAAAATCTTGAGAAAATAATAACATGGTAAGATTCCCTAACTTTATGGAAATCATAATATAACCAAATCCATTTTTTCTTTAGTATTTCTGATCTGCTTTATGATTTTTAGTTACTTATATACTGATTTTCAACCACTATTTATTTTCTTTTTTTAAATCATTTTATTGGGGCTCATACAACTCTTATCACAATCCATACATATATTAATTGTGTAAAGCACATTTGTACATTCATTGCCCTCATCATTCTCAAAACATTTGCTCTCCACTTAAGCCCCTGGCATCAGGTCCTCATTTTTCCCCTCTCTCCCCGCTTCCCCCTCCCTCATGAACCCTTGATAATTTATAAATTATTATTTTGTCATATCTTTCCCTGTCCAACATCTCCCTTCACCCACTTTTCTGTTGTCCATCCCCCAGGGAGGAGGTCACATGTAGATCCTTGTAATCGGTTCCCCCTTTCCAACCCACTCTCCACCCTCCCAGTATCGCCACTCACAATGGTCCTGAAGGGATCATCCACCCTGGGTTCCCTGTGTTTCCAGTTCCTATCTGTACCAGTGTACAACCTCTGGTCTAGCCAGTCTTGCAAGGTAGAATTCGGATCATGATAGTTGGGGGAGGGAGGAGCATTTAGGAATTAGAGGAAAGTTGTATTTTTCATCATTGCTACATCGCACCCTGACTGGATCATCTCCTCTCCAAGACCCCTCTGCAAAGGGATTTCCAGTGGCCTACAAATGGGCTTTGGGTCTCCACCCCACACTCTCATCCTCATTCACTATGGTAAGATTTTTTTGTTCTGATGATGCCTTATACCTGATCCCTTCGATACCTCATGATCGCACAGGTTGGTGTGCTTCTTCCATGTGGGCATTGGTGCTTCTGAGCTAGATGGCTGCTTGTTTACCTTCAAGCCTTTAAGATCCCAGGCACTATATCTTTTGATAGCCTGGCACCATCAGCTTTCTTCGACACATGTGCTTCTGCACCCATTGGTCTTCAGCGATCGTATCATGGAGGTGAGCACACAATGGTATGATTTTTTGTTCTTTGATGCCTGTAACTGATCCCTACATCACCTCATGATCACACAGTCTGGTGTGCTTCTTCCATGTGGGCTTTGTTGCTTCCCACTATTTATTTTCTATAAGTTATTACATATCCCATAACTAACAACATCTTTTTGTTGGTTACTATGCATTGAATGAATTATTCTCAGAAATATCCCTTTTGTGAATTTTGAAAATCCTTTATGAGATCATTAAATTAGAGGTACTGATAGAGGAGACACTTTTGACTTGCTTTGTACTCTAAACAAATAAGCCACATTACACTTTGAAAATAGGGCAGAAAATCTTCACATGATAACAATGCAGGAAGCCATTGTGAGATCAGTTACTGCTATAACGTCAAAGACATAGAAAGCAAAGTTAAAGGGCTTTGGGGTGGATACAGGTATGTGAACCTTGATTTCCACTATAAATTCTGTTAAATAGTTAAATTTGTTATTTGGTTTTGCACACACCCTGTTGGAAGCCATCTTGTAGTCCTCTGGGTCATCACTGCTGCTATTTTTAACCAAGATGTGAGGAACTGCACATGGTCAGAAGAATTGAGTGAGAGGAGATGAGCCTCACCCCTTGTTCTTCCCACCAGCGCAACAAGAACAATCACTGGCGCCGCCGCCAGACACTGCGGGCCATTGCACAAAGCCTGAGAACCCGCTCCCAAGCTATGCCGTCTGCCTCACCTGTCTGTAACACGCCCTGTGCTGTAAGAGACTGGGGACGGGGTCGTTAAAATCACTAGAGAGAAATAATAAATAAGATGAGATAAGAAATAAGAAACAAGGAGAGATGCTTTCCCTTTAAAATTAACAGTCAAGAAGTCTTTGAACCTTTGGGGACCAATGATACTCAGACTATTGAACCATTTAGCTTGGATTATAAAATTGGATACTCTATACCAAAGCTGTATTATTTATACTAAATTCCACTTTCTATCTTTTAAATTGCATAGTAGCTTCTCAATATACCTATATATTGAATAAAAAAGTTGCCCTAATTTTCAGAAAGGGGAAAAGCTAGTCATTGATTTTCTATTCTATTAAAGACCTTCTAGAGAGACACATCTTAAGAGATAGCACTTGGAATTTCTGACCATGAGCATGAAATAAGAAAACCAATTGATTTGCATTGAGGATCATGATATATGGAGGTTCACAATGAAATATAACTGAAAAGAATTCAGTGTATTGCCTGGACAATATCCAGGGTTAATTATTTTCTGGCATTAAAAGACTGGAATTCACTTTTCCTCTGCCAATAAAACAAATTAGTGTTATGAAAATCTCAAGAGCTCATGTTTTTAAATAGCCTATCAGCATTTAAAATGAACCATTTATTTTCTAGACATCTGATCTCAGGGCACTACTGATGGCTATGAAGTTTACGTATGTGTGTAAGAAGTATAAATTGCTCTAAATGGCAGGTACCTCTCATTTTTATTATTTTTTCACCAATTAAAATTGGATCTTAGTTCCCTATCATGATAGTTGGAAAATCCGATATAAATTGTCAAATCTAGGTCTCCTATGGCTCAGATAAAAACCTTCAGGTTTATGTGCCTGAAGGACAACTAGAAGATAACTTCTATATCCTTCCAGTCAGTTCCACATCAAGTCATAGCACCGCTGCTGGGGCCTCTAAGATGATGGTTTTGCTAGGCTGGGCTCTCTGGAGACGCAACCCCAGGGACTCTTGTATGGGCATAGAAAGAGATTTCTCTCAAGAGGAGGCCCACACAGTTCTAGAAATGAATAAATCCCGTCTGGCTCAAATCTGCATCAGATGTAAGCTGGAGGCATCTCTTGACTCCTCTACCTGCAAGGACTGAAAAACAGGAAGCAATAAGATGAAGCAGGAAAAAGGCTGGTGGATGCAGAGCTGAATGAATCCAATCTACTGAATGAATCCAAGGTCAGGAGTCTGATGATGGCTCTTGGGATTGTAACAGGAGCACCATGAACCAGATGCAAGATCCAGATCCAGCAGTAGCAGGGAGCTCCTTTTGCACACTCTCCGTCTATACTAGGAGTAGCCACAGCCTGAATGAAACCTCCCTCAATTCTATCAAGTCTGTGATCAGATTGGCTGCTTAGCTGCTTCACAGAAGAACCCATCCTGGAGCTGACCCCACTTTGTTAGATCCTATCTTGGGAGAATCCTGGCCCACCAAAGCCGACATAAAATCCAATTCGCATATCTTTCTCAATACAATCTTCTTAGGAACACACAGCTATCACCCTCCAGACCCGCCACGCCACAGATTCTTCACTGATGCCACGACCAATTCTCAAATTCTCTGACTGTGCCACCTCCTCCTGCTTCGCCAGTCCTCGGACTCAGAATTCTGTGTAATGGGCATTTTCTCACTCCAAACCTCACAGCACTCAGGCATGGCTCTTATTTCTGTCAAAGGCCAACCAGTTCACTTAACGAGCCAATATTTGACACTTTCTAAACAAAAGAACATGTAGATTATGTATTAAAGAATGTGCCTGGTTTTTCCTTCCATGCAATTTGGAAATTTATTAGACATTGTGAATACATTGATTTATTTTCAAATGGCAACTTCTCGTGCTTGAGGTATAAAAAGCTTACCTGTGTGCATCCACATTGTGGTTATTGAAACAACACCAGTGTATTTTAGTTGCACACATAGGTTGTACGCTATTAATGGGCTAATCGAAGCAGAACACACATCATGCTCCAGGAGGATTCGTACGTGGAAAGTAGACAAGGAATAATAAGTATAAATCAATATTGTCTTAACGGTTTCAGGAGGGAGAGATCATCTTTACTCTTGCTATCTCTGAGGGGGCACACCTGTATCAGCAGGTTCACGGCTGGTCCTGCTCTCAACCACGGCCTCAGGGCAGTCCCACCACAACACTGCAACTCTCCCAGCAGAGCTACAGGAGGACACTTCTTAATGACATGTGTTTGGGCTCCAAAGGCAGATAGATGGGCTGACAATTCAGGTAAGTTACGTGCCACTGTTGGGGCCTGATCCTGGTTGCTGGGCCCACCACTGTTCTCCTCTGCCCCAGTGCTGTGTGAGCCCTAACCAGGTTAGAGTTCAGCTGCACTTCTCTGTAGACACTGGCTTCTGTTCGCTGCCAGCTTTTACCTAGATTTTTCCCAGCTTTGCCTTTCTTTCTCGCAGCTCCCCCTTCAACTGGGTCCAGAATTTCTGCTGTTGTCAGTGCCAACCTCTTCAGAAGAAAATTCCAATCTCTTATCTCCTCGGCTACATCTCCATCCTGGAATGCTTATTGGGGTGAGGGAGGATGTTCCTCAGGGCAGAGCTAATGCTTCCCCGCGGGGCATGTGAACTCCTCATCCAAGGGCGGAATAGCCGAGCCTCCAGCTCGGAACACTCTAGACACCTGTCTTACTACGCCTCCTCACGAGCCTCCGCAGGCTTGGTCGGAGTTGGCCTATCTAAGGTAGGGCCTTACTCCTTGGCCTCCAGTGGGGTCCTGCTCTTGGGACGAGGATACAGGGCCAAATTACACTCCACAGGGGCTGGTGTGATACCTCGCCCACATGCGCACTTCCTGCCCACTGGTGGCTACTTCATTTGACAAGGATTCCAGAGGGGAGGTTACGGATAGGGCTTCATCTGGATCTGAATAAAGTAGGAAAGCTGAACATAACCTGCCAAACTGAAGCTGGAATCCGGGCCTGAAAGTCGACAGGATGTGAAGAGTGAGGAAGCTGATAGAAAATTAGGAGAAATAACAACAGATAAAGAGGAATGCATTGAGTGCCTAGCTGCTAATGCCTCTCAGTGAGACTGTACTTTTTAGGAAAGAAGAGAATAATTTTACACCACAGAGTTCTGTTTTGTACATGTCTCTGAGATAAACAAGATCCTTTGGGGGGGAGGGGGGTGGCAATACAAATACAGGTTTCCAGTAGAAATATATTTAAATAGAAAACTCAGGAGAAAACTTTAGCTTGGTCTAAGAAGAAACTTTAAATTACCTTTTTTGTTTCAATTATTTTAATCAAGTGCTTGCTCAAGGCTTATTTGTCCCTGCACCCTATCCTGCTGACGTCCGAATAGAATTTCTGTCATTTCTTTTTCCAGGAGTACAGTTTCTGTGTTTTAGGAGGAGATGAGGGAAGAATTGTTTTTCAAAACTAATGTTAAGAGATTTCAAAGTCCTAAATAAACGTTCTGAGGGCCAGGGTCCTTTTGGTTCTAAGTAAATTGAAGAGAAAAACATTTTGTTTTTTATAATCTTAATAAAAAGCCCCATGGCCCAGAGATCATAGGTTATGGCACTAATAAGCAAGATCATAAATGATCCAGTTGATTTATATGTTATCTTAAACCATAAAGGAGGACTTACTAGGTTGGGAATTACCATGCATCTGTCTGTTTGCGCTAGAAAATGTTTACTCTCACCTAGTAACCGTCTCCACTGAAACACTTTGAATTGCTCCCTGCTCCAGATCCATCCTCTCCCCCGTATACTCACTCTGCCTGCTCAAGTGCAGACCTCAGTCCCGGTAAATAGCGGTCGTATTTTACTACCGAGGGTTTCCGCATCAAACAAGCCTTGTTTTGGCTTTTGGTTTCACACATGATTCCAATACTCCGTTTTCCATCCTACTTACAAGCTGGGAAAACTTCAGAAACCTTTTCCTTCCCAAACTCATTGCCCTCCTGACTCGTGGGAACGAGGCCTCTTCCATGGACTTGTGAGGGGAAACAGCCATGCATATATTAAAGTACTCTGCATAATGGTTGGCAGATGATAACTGTTTTTTCTTCTCACTTGGTTTTCTCTCTCTTCTGTCCCTTGTACTCTACTTTCTCTCCCTTCTCCAGTATGCCGTTGTCCCCTTTGTCTCCCCTTCTTTCCCTCCTCTTTTAATTCTTCAATTGCAATTTTGACAGATAGCTTTCTGCAAGAAAGGTCTACTCATACCTTCTCAGCTTAAATTTTTTCAAATTCTCCTGATTGAAATAAAGATAAGTATTAAACTTGGCTCAAAATCTGTGGTAGATGCAATAGCAAGAACATCAAGAAAGTGACCATGTACTCTGCAGCTGCTCTCTTCTAGACATGGAGACGGGAACTGGATATGCTAGTCCTAATTTTCATGACAACTTTTTAAGAAATCGATCATTACCAAAGCTTATAATGGAGACACCAAGGATCAAAGAAACATGTCAATAAATGACTGCTAACTACTCACTATGACTCCTAGTCTGAATTTATTATTGTAAATAGACTACCTTCTTATACCCTTACAAACATATGGTGCGTCCTAATCCCGGTCCTCTCTGCATCCTATGTCTTATACATGAAATGTCCTCACTCCCTCGTCTGTCAAGAAAACTCAATCTCATTTTCTTTGCTGGCTCAATGATCCCTCTTCTATGACGTGTTCTTTGAGGCTCAGCGGCAGAGCTGGCAACGATCTGCACTGGGCGCAGAGCACGTCTTCTATACCTGTTGCTGTAACCATCTCTATCAAACTGTCAGGAAACTGAAATCCTCAAGGGAAGAAGCACTGTTATTAATCACGGCATCGCAGGAGCTAACTCAATGCTGAGACTGTATTAGGGTTTCAATAAATCTTTCAAAATCTTTTACAAATTTTCTCATTTCCTCTATTTCATGGAAACCTCCATAGCTATATACTCTCTAAACATTAGCATGCCCCAAAGCTCAGTCCTAGAACTTCTTTCACTTTATTTATATAGTTACTTCTTAGGGGATTTGAACTTGTCCTTCTCTAGCTAAAGGAAGAGGATGCCCATATTTGTTTATTGAATAATATATAAGCATATATCATAAAGTATTGATAAGAGAGCTCCAATTCACATGTGCCTGGGCTGATTCCAGACAACAAATATATATATTCAAACATGTATCTCTAATCAGTGGGTATCTGCAGATAAGTTCTCCCAGTAACACCCTTGTCTTCGTCTCACTGAGGTGCCTTCCCAAAAGTAAAGCATACTTTTTATGCCATGAAGTGGGGGCAGGAAGAAAACAATTTGGAAGTTTGAGCTGATATCAAATTTTTAGCAAAACCAAAGGAGACACATTTTCAAATCATTGAAGCTTGAAAACAAATTGACCGTGATGCTGCCCCCATAAAACAACAGTTTTAGATGGATCAAGCACTTTAAGAATCTTTTATGAATTCAAAGATTAATTTAAGGAAGAGTGGTCAGCTCATAAAGCTGTGGAATAATTTTGTTCGGATCCCAAAGGGATCATTTTGATAAATATACTTGAATGACACAGGATGATCACATGGGTTTATTAGGAAGAAGTCTTAAGAAAATTGAAAAATACATAGGTGAGAAAAAAGACAAGAAAATTATACTGAGAATTATTTTTTGTCATGACAATGCATCTATTTATTCTTCAAAGGTAGCAAGAGCTGTCCAATGAAAAGCTTATTGAGAAGCTTTATCCCATCCGCCCCACAGGAGTAAGTCTGATCTTACTCCTTCAGACTTTTTGTGTCCCCAAAATTCAAAGAACATTTAAAAGGAACACAATTTTCATCTTGTAAGAATGTTGAGACTGTTTTGATGGTGTAAATTGAAGAGTATGGAATTCTTCTTTACGGGGTGGGAACCCCACCTTCATAAGTACATAGATCTAGATGGAGGATATGTACAGAAACAATAGCCTAACATTTTGATATTTTTGTTTACTACAATTTACTATGATTTAATAAGATTTGTAAATTTCCCTTAGATCACATGCTAAAACTGAGTTTCCCATCTTTTCTGAGTAAAAGTCAGGGGCAACTTTGAAGCCTTTTTGAACTACAGTGTATTGCTCTTCTGTTACGTCTAAGTAGTCGCAATGAAGCAGAACTTTTAGCTTAGGTTCTACTAGGGCTATTTAATCTTATAGTCGCCCAGAAACTTTTCATATTCAGAATATTATCTAAGTGATTTCTATTTACACAAAAGCAGGGTATGGCTAAAAAACAATTACCCATGTAATAGGACCTTTTTTAATAAGTTAATATGAATGAGCAATTTCTAATTAAAACCTCATACTCAAGGGAAATATTGCATTAAAATTAAACCTCCTCTGGAATATTTTAATAACTGTAAGTGGACAGCCTCAGAAAAACACTTGGAGCAAAGGCCTGCCCATTTATGCATAGGCACCAGAAAATCTAAGCCCTCACTTTTGAGTCAGAAGTTTCCCTTATTTTCTGCATGTTCATGCTCTCATGAGTCAAACCATTGGAAGAGCAGGCCACAGTCCTTTGCGGCAGGATTCCCTAAAACAAAACGATTTCAGAACTGAAATGATTGAGGGATTCTTGGTGGCTTCAAGTAAGCACAAAGGATATATAAAATACAGCTGCTTTTAAACTTGGAAAGAAAAATAACCTCCATTCAACTCAATAAATACGCATAGATTGTTGATTTTATAGTTTCATTGTTCTTCACCTCATGGGAAAGTAGAAAGAGGAGTAAAGGCCAATTCATACTTTAAGGGCTTCATAAATACATAAGTCTGAGGTTTATGACAATAATAACAAAAAGCAGGAGATGTTATGTAGTATGCTATTTGCCAAATGCTTTGATACTCTGAGGTTGGGAAGATATCGTTTGACTGAGGGGGATAAGGGAAACGTCACAGAAAGAAGTCTTGCTTTCATTTGGACCTTGAAGGCTGAGCTGAAAATGAAGAAGTTTTTCTTTAAAAAAAAGATGATAACATCTCAGGAACGAAGTCCAGAACAACATATTTAGTTAAGGACTATGGGAGGGTTCATGTACGAGTAGTGTTCAAAATGGACCTTGCACGTACCACACCATTATGTTGTTGCCTGCTCTTGAAAGTGGGATGGACATAGTGACTTGCCATTATTAGAATCCAAAAGACTTTGAAGAAACAATGTTGCTGTGTTTGAGATGGGCAACCTCAAGCCAACAGATAGTGAAATGCTAGGACTCAGTACAACAGCCCACTAGGAACTGACTCGGGCTCAGAACTGAGAGAGTGGGTTTGAGAGCAGGTCATTCTCCAGTGCAGCTTTGAAATGCTTATCAACTCAGCAGACATTTTTATTGCAACCTATGAAAGCCCTGATGGCAAAAGACTCTGTACACTGAGCTCAAACTTTTGGCATAAGAAATTGTGAGATAAGTGTTGGTGTTTTAAGTCACTATGTGATTTGTCATGAAGCTGATGATTGATGATTTTCACTCTCCAGACTGATTGTATATCGTTATAGGAGATTGGCATGCTGGTTTACAATTTTCAAAGGAAGTTTCCATACCTTGCCATTGAGAGTTTCAATAGCGGGTAGAAAGAGGGTGTTGGGTTCTTTTTAAAGACGGGAAAAACTTGCTGCTGTGGTTTTACAGTTCATGCTCAGTGTCACACCACTGTTTTGTCTTCAGTGCTCTTCTGCCTGCACCATTCTTCTAATGAAAGAGTGTAAACATCAAAAGTTCAACATAAACTACAAGTATAGTCTTTAGCACAGATGAGCAAGTATGGCAAGGACCTACCTTCACATAGGAGAATTAGTCTTGCTATTTATTTTTGCCTTTCTAATACTTATAATCTGAATGTCATGAATAAATCTTTGTCTATATTTTATAGCTTTGTTTTGATGTCTTCCTGCGTTTTCTAAGTATGTCATCAAAATGTCAAAGTGTGTTGACACTTTATTTGGCTTCGAATGGCCTTTGATTTTTTTCTTACTAAGTCTGATATGCAAATAGGCAGGCTTTCCATATGGTGTCTAACATATGTGTATACTGTAATATATGTGATTGAATTGTCCTAGAAACTTACGGTGTACTCATTAATTTCTCAGATGGTTGAAGCTTATGTATTAGTATTTATTTTGAGTATTACTGTTAATTCGTATTAATTTTTTAGATATTATATGTACCTCTTTTCTTGAATAAGGCATATAAAAATTAATTTTTCTTGATATATCAGAGTACTAAAATATTTTACTCTAAGACCATAAAGCCCCATTAACATGAAGTACTCTTGCACTTAGTAATATTTACATTTAAAACAGACCTCAGACTTCCATGATCTTTAACTTTAAAAGTTTTTTTTCTTTAGCCCTTAGTTTTTGCCTTAGCACTCAGCATTAGCTTAGCAGTCATCATTTTACTGCTACTGGTCAAATATTTCTGTGGGCACCATTCCTATTTCTATGCTTAGCATACATGTTTAATTGTACGTAAAAAATGAAGCTCAAAATACAATCCATAATTGTAATGATGATGTTGAACAATGGTCTAAAAAGATGTCAGCGTTTAAGCGAATGAGATGGTGGTCCTGAGAGTGCGTCAGTGTGGATTTGAAAACTGTCTCTGTCAGTGAGGAACAGAGTTATAATAGACAAATGGTTTAAAAAATACATGCTTCTGAGGATTAAAATTCCTACTTTATACAGTTCTTATCTACGGAGCCATGGTGGTATAGTCCTTACCATTGGGCTGCGATACACGTGGTTGGCAGTTCAAAACCACCAGCAGTTCTGCCAGAAAAAGACTAGGCTTTCTACTCCTGGAAATCGTTTCAGTCTCAGAAACTCACAGGAGGTTAGCATTAATTCAATGGCCGTACTAAAGTTTCTATGGGGATTAAACAAATCAATATTTTGAATGTAAATTAGAAATCGTGATGGAGCCCAGTACCGGTGTTTATTTATTTCATTTGTTCATTTAAAGCGTCCCAAACCAAATGAAACTGACTGCCATGGTCTCCTTGTGCTGTGGTGAGTTTACAAGGCTGTAACTCTTTATGACCTTCTCCCTTAGCTGGTGGTTTTGAACTACCAACCTTATGGTTAGCAGCCCAATTCATTACCACTATGCCACCAAAGCTTTCTAGGTGATTTTAATATGTAACCGTTGTTCTAAATCAGTGTTTCTCAACCTGCCTATATAAGGATTATCTGGTAGCTCCTAAAAATTGCTGATTACTGGACTCTATATTTTGTTTCCTTTTGCTGCCTTAACAAATGACTGCAAATTTTGTCCTTTAAAACTACATGAATTTGCATCTTCCCCTTCTGGAGATCAAGCAGGGTGGTGCTGTCCTATGTGAGACGTGGGGCTGCGCACCCACAAGACGAGTCATTTGCCTTCATCAACTACTCCATGGGGACGATGAAGCTTCCTGTTCCTGAAGAGTTGTTTCCAAAGTTCTGTCCTTTGGGGCTAACATGAGTCAAAATTGGCTCTGGATGTTTTATGGATTTCTGGAGAAAGAAGTCCAAAATATCTCTTTAGGCTAAAATTAAGCTGTCGTCGGGGCTGTGTTCATTTGGGATGCTCCCGAGGAGATCCATGGGTCTTTTCGAGCCTCCACAGGCGGCCTGCCTTCCCTGGTTGGTTTTCCCTTTTGTCTTTGAAGCTAGCCGGAACCGTTGTTACTGTTTCGTGCCCCATCACTCTGACACTGACTCTTGTAACTGCCTCTCAAAAAATTCATTGCCATCTATCCAATGCCGACTCGTGGAAATCTTATAGGACAAGAGTTTCCAAGACTCTAACTGTTGATGGGAGTAGAAAGCTCTTTCTTTCTCTCCTGGAGCAGCTGGGACTTTTGAACTCTTGACCTTATGGATCCCAGCCCAACACATGATCATTCCACTGCCAGGGCTCCTGTGCCTAATTCTAATGTGGTAGAATTATATAGTATGTACTTGGTGTCTTCAAAAAGTACATGTGAAAAGCCATTAACTTTCTATTTCATTTTTCCACGAACTTCTTGACATTCCTCTATACATTGTAATTTTTTGATTAATTAATTCCTATTTAACAGTTCACATATCATGTATTTCACTAGCCCAATCACATTCATAGCAGCTGTGCAACCATCACCCTTACCAATTCCGGAATATTTCTCCTTCCTTGTACCCATTGCTGATAGCTTTTCATTTCCCACCCACCTTCCCTTCCATGTTCCTTTAAATTATTAATCCATGGAAACTATTAATCCATCTGTGTATCTATAAATTTACCTATCCTGCATTTCACAAACACAAAACATACAAATTCAAAGCAAAACTCAAACAAAAGGCCCCAAAACAACCTCAGAACAAAGTAGAAAATATTAAAGATTAGAACAACATATTGGTTCAAGAGGAAGATCAAAGGACACTGTCACATTTTGACCTACCTTCAACTGCAGGCAGCCATCGTAGAGCATATACTCTTTTTGATAACAAGGCCTTTCCCATCTCTGACCCAGAGTGAGAAGAGTTTCACCTGAGGCTTAGTTGGTTTGGGGCTTTCACTGTTCTCCAGAGCCTTCCACAAACCAGGTGTTAATAAGAATTTAGGTTCGAATCCAGTTCATTCCTCCAGTTTTGTTTCTATTATTTACAATCCTTGGGACACATAGGTGGGTGTGCTTCTTCCATATGGACTTAATGAATGCCTTACTTAGATATCTGCTTGTTTCAAGGCAAGCCTTAAGATGCCCAACACTATTCTCTCTTATAGCTAGGCATCTGCTTTCTTCACCACAATTTGCTATAGTACCCATATCTTCAGTGATCACTTCCTGGGGACAGCCATTGAGCAAGGCTATGTCATAAGAACTAATTGTTCTTAGATTGAGGCTACAATTAAATGCACATTTGTACATGTGTTGTCATCATCGTTTTAAAAACCTCTTCTTTCTACTTGAGCCCTTGACCTCGGCTCCTTCTTTTTCCCCTACCTCCCCCACCCTCCCACCCTCATGAACCCTTAATAATTTATAAATTATATTTATTTTCATATCTTACACCATCCACGTTCTCCCTTCACTCTGTTATTCGTCCCGCTGGGGGCGTGGGGGGGGGGTAAATATCGATCACTGAGATCTGTTCCCCCTCTCTCCCCCTTCGGCCCCTCTCTTTCCCCTACCCTCATGGTATCACTACTCCCATTATTGTTCCTGAGAGGTTTATCTGTTCTGGATTCCATGTGTCAAGAGCTATTATCTGTACCAGTGTACATGCTCCAGTCTAGCAGTCTAGCCAGATTAGGAAGGTAGAACTGGGGTCACGATAGTAGGGAAGGAAAGGAAACATTAAAGAACTAGAGGAGTGTAATGTGTTTTGTTGTGCCATACAGCAGCCTGGCTGGCTCGTCCCCTCCTTGTGACCTTTCTGTGGGGGGATGTCCAGTAGTCTACAGATGGGCTTTGGGTCTCCATTCTGATCCACCTCATTCACATCAAAATGGCGGTTTCTTTGGGGTCTTCTGATGCCTGATATCTCATCCCGTCAACGCCTCGTGATCAGATGGCTGCTGTGCTTCTTCCATGTGGACTTTCTTGCTTCCCTGCTAGATGGCTGCTTATTTAACTTCAAGCCTTTAAGATACCCAATGGTTTATCTTGTAAAAGCCGGGCACCATCAACTTTCTTCACCACATTAGGTGATGCACTTATTCTGTCTTCAGAGATCATGTTGGGAAGGTGAGCATCACAGGATGCCAGCTTATTAAAACAAAGTGTTCTTGCATTGAGGGAGGACTTGAGTAGAGGCCCAATGTCCATCTGCTACCTTACTATTTAACATATAGATATATGTACATAGACCTATATCTCTCTCATTAAATATTAATATACTTGTATATGTACATGCCTATGTTCACACCTCTATAAAAATGCTTGCCTTTTAGTTCTTTCCTCTATTTCCTTTTACTTTCCTCCTGTCCCACTATCATGGTTGACCTTCATTCAGCTCTTTTTACTTCCTCTCAGCCACCTTGTACTTGATCAAACCCCACCAGGCATTCTACACCCTCCTCGCCATTGATTTTAGATCTCATTTTCCCTTTGTCCCTGGGTTTGTTGGCTCCCCACTCCCTTCCCCCACCTCCTCCTCTCCCATGTCCTCCCGGAACTGTTGGTCCCGTTGTTTTCTTTTCAGGATTGTTTATCCTGCCTATCTTATATTGATAGACATGGGGGGGTAAGGAAAGGAAAAAACAAAACAAAACAAAAAGTCGCCTATGAATAGTTGATTTTCTTTTCCAGCCGTTCTAAGCTTTATCTGAGGGAGAAGGACGAGGCCTTCTGCGCTCGCCACGATGTAGTCTCAGAATCCACAGGGTTGTGGCACTGAGTCCTGCAGAGCCACCACCAGTCAGAATGGACGCGGGCAGGGAGCTTGAGTTGCGTATAATCGTATTTGGGCACCTGAAGTTCTAGGGGCTGGGTAAATTGTTACTGTTTTGGTCTGATCGGTGCTGTAGAAGTTTTCTTTCTGTTTGTTGTAACCTTTACTGTTAAATCAGCTGTTGAATTCAGGACATTTCGGAATTTAGATTCTTAAAATCTAACCTCAAGAGATTCTCTGTAGCATCGTACTACCTCACATACGAATTTTTTAAAATGGTCAATAAAGGATAATTTAACAACGCTCTGAGAAATGAATGAATGATAGAGAAGGAAAGAATAGTTTATTAAAATAAAACATTTTAAACTTGATATATTCTTATGTTAATATCTGAGGAATAAATTATTTATATGGCACCTTATAATAACTTAGTAGCATATGTGGCAGAGGTCTCCTCCTTTTATAGACCTACATGGCAAAAACGGTTCACCTGTGCTTGGAAATCATAAAATATAAGACCATATTTCCTAGTGGACATACAAATATTTCAGCTATTTTATTCTAACATCTTAGCATAAATCTAGCTTCTGGACTAGCAATTAATATGTAACTGGAACATAGACTACTTAGAAACATTTGTATCCATTAAAAAGAAATTCCAGATCAATAATTGGATACTTTGCCAGTGGGATTGTCATATATCTATAGGAGAATATTTCAGAACACGTAATCTAAAGTAAGGAAATATGATTGTGTTAACAGAGGAAGAAGGCTACTTATAGGTGATGTCCCTTCAGACAGACGAAGGCAGGGGGTGATTTCCGGCGAGTGGATTATCCTCTCTCCAAAGTTGGCTATCAATAAGTACAAACCGGGTTTACAGAACAAAGCATAGGTCAAAGAAGCAGTAACTTTACATTTTGCCTGGAACTTGGTAGAGTGCACACTTTTCAAGCAAATGTTCAACAACGGTTTGACTGACTAGCTCAGAAAAGAGAGTTCAGGGCATTTTCTCTGGCTTGGAATTGGCACAAAGTACAACCACATACGAGTCCAGCTACCTAGGTTCAAATCCTAACTGTTCTTTTCATTGGATTGGTGGCTTTGAGTGAGTTAATTAATCTTGCTATCCTTGGATTATTCATCTGGAAAATGGGTATAATAATGATACATACTCTAATACTTAGTACTTAATAAAAGACTCACAAATGTTAGTTCTTAATTTTAGTCCACTGTAATATAATATAATATTGGTAGAGCATATAATAAATATTAATTCTATAGTAAATAATATAAATATATTATTAAATGTTTAGGCATATTTAAGGGTATTATGTTGTAAATTATATTCAAATGCATTTACAATATATACAAGAAGCCAAGGAAATAAATTTGGAATATTGCCACATAATATATGCATAGTTGTTCCACTAATAAATCCAATTTTTAGAGAAAGAGACAATATAAGAGGGTCAAGTCCCATATTCACAAATAAAAATATAGCCCAGAAGTTATAGTGATCTACATATTTTTTAAAGCACAAAAAGTAAAGTTGTGAACCTTTTATGTTAAACAATTTTACTATATTAAGATGTAAATATTGCTAAAAATCCTGAGGAAGCTATTTTATACTAAAGATTCCCCAAATAATTCATTCAGAAAACCTGCATTAAATATTTACTGCATGCCAGTCACTATGTAAAAAGTGGAATGGTGATAAAATATGAATAATAAAAAGGAATGTGATATTTAGTAAGATGAGAATTTTTATTATTTTTTAGAGTGTTAAAATGGAAAGGGTCTTCATATTTATATCACTAATGATCAGAAAGTTGTAGAAAATGCTCAGGTGACTTGCTAACAATCCCCTGGCAGAAAGTGACATATCCAAGTGCTACCACTTCCAGTCTGTCTGCCTTGAAAATACTGATTTTCATAGGATTTTAAGGCATAGAAGAAATAAAATTATCTAATCTGTCTATTGAATGAAAAACAAAGAAACAAACTCACTGCCATTTAGTCATTGCTGGCTCATAGCAACCACCTGTGACTTTCTGAGAATGTCACTGTTTACTGGAGTAGAAAGCCCTCTCTTCCTCCCAGAGTTGCTGGTGGTTTTGAACTATTGACCACACAGATTGTAGGTCAACACACAACCACTTCATCACCAGAGCTCTTTGTGGGTGCAAGAGAAGAAATATAATATTTCAAAATATTTTTAAAAGTTATTTCCATTTAAAGACCAGTAAGAAATAATTTCTTCACTATCTGCCCAGGATATAACCTTTTAAATATGATTTTAAAAGCATATTTTTGCATGTGAAAGCCCTGGTGGCATAGTTGATAACGAGTTAGGCTGCTGACTGCACAGTCAGTAGTTCTAAACCACCAACCAGTTCACAGGAGAGAGGAGAGTTTCTCCACCCCCAAAGGTTTACAGCCTCAAAAACCTTAGAAAGCAGTTCTATTCTGGCCTGGTGGGTCGGTATGAGTCAGAATTTACTGGATAGCATTGAGTGAGTGCGAGAACTAAGAATAAAAATAATGACAACCTGTCTCCTGGCTGTTAGGAGAGAAGAGCAGGGACTTTTTCTTTTTTTTTTGTCTCGCAGTTTCATTCTAATTGCCAATTTGTACCCTGGGATCCTTGGCCTGGTCGTTCTCTGACGTTAGCTGTTTGCCTCATTCTAGTTGGTACTTGTCCTATTTTCCCATCCCTTATATTGAGCTTCTGTATTATATTGTTCAGTATGCTGGTTTGACAACATCTCTGAGATCTATATGTGTTCTGTCTCCTGCTAGCAGGCACACACAGTCAAATTTATAAACCATATAATCTTTTACTGCATTGAAAAATCCATTGTGGATAATAAATCCGTAATCACTTATTAAGTATGGTCCCTACATCTAGCACTTGCATGTGCATTATTCTCATTTCTCAGATTCTCATTTTTCCCATTTTTATTATTGTAATGATTTGATTTAGTCTTACTGCTTCCAGATTTCAATCTTGCCTTTATAGTTGTCAGATAATTTCCTTAAAATCCCAACTACAATTGTATTACTCCCTTAATAAAAAGAAAAATCCCTACACACACACACACACACACGCACATTTGTTTTAAGGTGAAAACTGAATAAGGGAGACCGTGTAGTCAATAGGAAGGAACTAATGTCATTTTTGTGGTTTTGCTATTACTTACATCTGATTATTCAGTGTCATTGCCACTGATTGAAGCTGGATGAAGGGTTAGTGAGATCCTACTATGTGCTCCTTGTGAATCTATAATTTCTTCAAAATGGTTTCCTAGGAATTTTCTAACTAAACTTTGAACAATAGCTTGTGGTACTTCAGTTTATGCAACTTTAAGGCAAATTCTATGGAAGATATTGAATATTCACATGTGTGAGAAACTAACACTCTGGGAAACATGACCAGGACTATAATCCTTAACTTATACCAGGGAATCTGGAAAGCAAAATTAGAGATAAAGTCCAAGCACATTATCCTGCTGTAAATGTCATTCCACGGATTCTTACCTAACAGCTATGCTGCCTTACAGTGAGCGCATGGTTGATTCTGTCTCCCTGTAGAAGCACACATTCCCTCCCCTCTGAGGTACCCGTCCCCCTTTATGTCTTCCTCCAATGCAGGTATTGGGTTTCCTCACCTGTGAGCTCAGGGACTTTACTGTGATTACCACCCACCTTGTGACGTATGTAACTCCTTAATATGCATGACTAATGGCTACCTATAAAAGCCCCATAACAATAAAGACTCCCTCTCCTTCCCTCTCTGTCCTTGCCTCTCCCTCCTCTCCTACTCCCACTTCCAAGTGGGCCACCAAGAGGGGCTGAGGTGAGCATGCTACCATAAAATGTGTCTAACTCCTTTATTTTACTCTCTTTCCTATCTCTCTTGTTCTGTATGGTTTTACTGTAATCTTTATATATTATTGCCCTACAATTGGTCCTAAGGACCCGTGATCTTGTCAGGGTCTGGTTACCCTGACACTCATCAGTGAAAAGATAATTCCAGATACTGAAGTTCTCTTCAACTGGGCTTGAATTTCATACTTCCAAAAATTAGTTTTCTCCCAATATGAATTTATTTCTCTTAGTTTGCTTCTCTGTATCTTCCTGTTATTTATCACCACTGTTTCATGATAAAGAGTACAGTAATTCACAACAAGGACTTCAAAATTGTAGTCACCATCAAATAAACTCTGCAATGACCTCAATCTGAGATTTCTATGACACTTCAAGGTGGTTTTCCAATACTGAGGCTCAAATAATTATTTTTCCAGCACTCTGAAACAACATTATTATTTTGGCTTCCATTAATAAGAAAGAGTGTGTAAGTTTAAAATTACAGTATTGGAGGAAGTACCTTTTGTCTCAAGAATGATATAGTCCAATTTACTTCATGTGGCTGTCTGCATCTAGTGCTCAAGGTTGCTAAAAGACCTGTTTCAATATACTTATAAAATTTTTAACTTGAATGTTTCCTCTTTTAATCTGGTCTTTCTAGGAGGCCATTAAGTCGCTGATGTTTTATAATGAATTCTCTTTTAATAATACATACTAAGGACCCTCTAACTCACAGATACTGTTCTAAGTAGACAGTGAATGTACTTCATTCATGCCCCCAGGCTTTGTGGATAGGTTGATAAACATTTCTGGCATTGGTGGCTCCAACTATGGGTTGGGCAGCTACTGTCCCAGGTAAGGATCAACCTAAGATTGGACCTCAATAACACCAATATCTGATGAAACAGAATTAACAACCCAGAAAATTATTTTCTTTATGAATCATACATTTTGTTCAACATTTATCAGTTGGAAATGTACTTAAGGGAAGCTTAATTTTTGCTTATCTATAATTGATCCTCAGATGAGGTCATGCATTTAATTATTGAACTTTAAAAATAGACCTCTCAAATTACAAGCTCCACAGAATAATTTTTCCCAAGAAGTCAGGGAGAAGAATGTATTTATCAAAAACACTGCTTTTCAATTATGTGATTTGGTAATTACTTTTAGCTCACCACCATGGTAAATCTATTCAATATAATCTGGAATGAGTCCGTTTGACAAGCCATTTAATTGGATGAACGATTCCAAATTGGCCAATGTTTTGCATCCCAAAACTTCAAAGAAGAATTTAAAAATTGATTTACTTTAGATCAATAACCTTCTAACGTTATAGATTTACATAATTTTGGTTCTAAAATGAAGTCTTAAGGGCCATTATGCTGAACAACCGTTGAAAGGATTTCTTGAAAGCTATAAGGAGGGTTAGAAAAACAGGGCAATCCCCATAGATGCCTCATAAGGAAAGAAGAGTACATAACATTTATAGTTCTGGCAACTTAAGTGGAAAATATGCAATTTGGTATAAACTATGAAAGGTATTGATGGAAGAAAAATAATCTAACATATATACTTTATACATTTCAAATATGATAGTTAAGGTTTTATGTCAACATAACTGGGCCAGGGCTCTCCATGGTTGGGCAGTTAATACCTAGTAATCCCCCATTATCTGACCTAAGAAAATATAAGCACAGCAAATCAGTTATAAGCCTCCAAAATGGGACAAGATCAAGGTGCAATGGAACCCCCTTACTCAGGTGAAAAGCCTGATGCTGTTTATAGTCCCAGGGTATGGCCTGCTTCTAATATAATTGGATCCTGTGGAAAAGTGTTCGCTTTTTGCTGGGTCTGGCTCATTGCTACATCTGGCTCATTGCCCTCCAGTCACTTGGGCCTGAGCCAATAGCCTACCACCTTGCCTGCCACTCCTAGGAGTCATCATTGACCTGTCATCTGAAATGCTGATCTTGGATTCATCTTCCTCTGTAGTCACCAGTCTATGATCTTCCTCCACAAGCAACCTCCATGGCTAAACAAGTCATGAGAAATACCCAGCTTAACATCTGACCCATGAACTTGGAAACTTCCTGGACTTGGATGTCCACATCTATCACCATGTGAGTTATTTTATTTACATAAATTTCTCTGTATATACATCTATAAGTGCGACTTGTTTTGTTTCTCAAGAAAACCCAGCCTAAAATGACCTAAGCATTTGGTCATTTCAAGGTAAAGACATACTCTAGATGTTAAATACATCAATCTAAGTTAAATTGAGAAAATAAATATAAACCATAGGGCACTAAGTAAATAATTTGAGGAAGCAAGGTTATTAACATCTTTCTGTATTGTTGCTTTATATATATAAATGGCAGAATAAACAGAATAAACATGAAAAAAAAGTAAGACTGAATTCCTGCCTCAGAGCACTCACTGAATGGACAAGATTCTAAGATTTAGTGACAGTAAGTGCTGAATACATTTAATAAAGGTGTAAAGGGTAGTATTTAGAAATGAGATGAAATCTAAAAGAATGCATATAATCTGTACCCCTGAGAAAATAAAAATTTTATAGATCAAGAAGAGGAGAGAGAAATAGCATTTCTTCAAAAAGACGGATCATGTTCAAAGGAAATCGGTCAACATGAAACTAACAATTTATGATTGCAAAACTCGGTAAATAAATATTTAAATCAATATAGAGAAAATAAGCATGAAATTTCTTCAGTCACACTCAAGACTATACCAATCTAAATTATAGAAGAAACTGAATATGTAAAAGAAAACTATTTTATTGTGTTCATGTATGCAGTAATATGCAGTAATATATTTCATTATGGTCAGGGCAATAGATTTGAAAGTCAGGGGCAAATAAGAAAGATATTTTCAATGAAAAACTATAATATATCAATTTATCAACAATCTTTAGGAAGATTGTTGATAAATTGATATATTATAAAGAATATTGAATAAAAGATATTGAAAAATATTGAATAAAGAATAAAGAATATAAATGATATTTAACTCATATTCTTTATAATATATCAATTTATCAACAATCTTTAGGAAGATTGTTGATAAATTGATATAAAGAATATGAGTTAAATATCATTCCCATATGTGACAACTATGAAAATTACAAGAAAAATGCCATTCATTAAAATAAAAGAATAAGAAGAGCAGTTGAACTGAGAAAATGCTGATGAGCCATATAATTAAGAAATAAGTAGATGTGGTCTAAAAACAATTTAAAAGTAATTGAAACTTGAGCGAGTTGTTTGGCTAGATACAATATGATTGTGAACCATTAGCAAATATGTTACCTGAATTTCTGAGTGTTGAAGATGTTTCCAAGATAAGAAAGAACAAACAACCCAAGATTATTTTAGCAATAATCTGCACAAGGGATATCATTGCTGATGTCAGTTGGATCTTGGCTGAAAGCAAAGAATACCGGAATGATGGCTATCTGTGTTTCCTTGGCTATGCCAAGACATTCAACATTCAAGTGTGTGGATCATAACAAACTATGGATAATCTTGAGAGGAATGGGGATTCCAGAACATTTCATTATGCCCTGCAAAATTTGTACATGATTTAAGAGGCAGTTGTTGGAACAGAACAAGATAACACTGCATGGTTTAAAATCAGGAAGGTGTACCTCAGGGTTGTCTTCTCTCACCATACTTGTTCACTCTGTCTGCTGAACAAATTAGAGACTCTGGATTACATGAAGAAGAATGTGGCACCAGAATTGGAGCCAGGCTTTTTAGCAACCAGAGACACACAAAGGACATAACCTTAACTTGCTGAAGGTGAGACCTTGAAGCACTTTCTGATGAAGATCAAGGATTGCAACCTTCAGTATGGACGACAAATCAATGTAAAGAAAACCAAAATCCTCACAACCAGACCAATAGGAAATATAATGACAAATGGAGAAAATATTGAAGTTGTCAAGGATTTCATTAGCCTTGGACCCACAATCAATGCTAATGGAACCAGCAGTCAAGAGATCAAACAATGCATTGCAATGGGTAAATCTGGGTAAACACCTCTTTGAAGTGTTGAACAGCAAGGAAGTTACTTTGAGAGGTATGGTGCTCCTGACCCAAGCCATGGTGCTTTCAATTGCTCATAGGCATTTGAAAGTTGGACCGTGAATAAGCAAAACCAAAGAATTCTTGCCTTTGAATTAAAGTGCTGGTGAAGAGTATTGCACATATCATGTACTGCCCAAAGAATCAACAAACCTGTCTTAGAAGAAATGGGGCAGAATTCTCCTTAGAGGCAAGGATGAGGAGATTTCTTGAACTCCTTGATATCAGTTCCCTTTTATGCCTTCGCTCGCCCACCCTACTCATTATTATATATGCTTCTCTATTTTTTTGTGCCATCTCTTACATCATCCAATCTGCCGGTTCACCTACAATTCTGTTATTCGGTCCCCTCAAGTGGAGTTATATAGTCATCATTGATATCAGTTCTCCCTCCCCGTGACCCCACCTTTCTTCCAATACCCTTTGGGAATCATTACTCTGATTATTGTTTATGAGGGGTTATCTATCTTGACTTTGGTACATCAAACAATCTTAATTATACAAATGAACATATGCTGGTCTAACAAGATTAATTAGGTAAATATGAAGACCATAGTGGTAAAGGGAAAGAACTGGAGGATAGTTATGTATTTCATCAGTGCTATGTTGCATCCTAGATATGTCATCCCTTCCATGTGGCTCCTCTGTGAGGGACTGTCCAATTGTCTTACAGGTGGGTTTGGGGTCTCTACTTTGTCCATGCTCCTTTGTGTAAAATTCATTGCTTGAGTTTGAACTAATATCTATTCCCGTCGATAGCTGGTATGCTTCTTCCATGTGAACTTCCTGCTTCCCTGCTAGATGGCCACTTGTTTAATTTCAAGCCTTTAAGACCCCAGATACTATAGCTAATAGCTGGGCACCACCAACTTCCTTCACCACATTTGCTTATGCACCCATTTTGTCTTCAGTGATCCTGTCAAGGAGGCGAATATCATACAGTGCTCCATTAGTCAAACAAACCATTCTTGTACTGAGGTAAATTTTAAGCAGAAGCCCAAAATCCATTTAATTGCCTGTTATCTATATATAGAGAAGAGAAGGTGGTGGGGTGGGGGACACACAAATAACCCTATCTTCATATCTTTATATATTTACATATATGCAAGTCTATATTTATAGCTATATATATAATTTTTACTTTATTTATCTTTCCTCGTTTTCTTTTGTCCTGCCCCACTATTGTGTTTACCCATAGTCCACCTTTCAGTCATTCTTCTTGGGTATGTTTCAATTGATCAAACATGACAAGGAATGCTACACTCTCCTCACCATCAATTTTAGACTCTTGCTATCCCCATGTCTCTGTTGTTATTGGCTCATTGCTCAATGAGCCTCCTCCCTTCTCATACCCATCTAGAATCATAGGTCCCACTGTTGTCTCCTTGGGATTGCTTAGCCTGCCTATCTTAAATAGATAGACACCATAAGGGAATAAAAAGACCATACAAATAGTTTCAAGTCTAACCATGATCCTGACCCAGAGTAGATGAGTATCTCTCTGTTAAATGGAGAGAAGGACATGTTATAAACCATCAGTCCAGTCCCCCCTTTCTCTCAGGGTTCTATATCCCAAGACCCACTTACCCAACAGCACTTATAACCTTTAAGTCCTCAGCATTTGTGACCAAGAGGAAAGCCGCCTACAAGTCACCATTGCTCTTCTTGCCATTCAGGGCTGGAGTGGGCTAGTCACCCCTCCCCCCATCCCCAACCTTGCTACACCCTTAGACTTTCAGTGTGATCCCTTGTAAATAAACTCAAACCAGTTCATATGAGGTACCCAAGGCTGCCTCCAGAGTCAGAAGTCAGGGACTTTGTGACTTTGCTCCCATCACGGATCTGTTGCACTCCCCACTTGCTTTTCCCCCATGTGTGCAGGTCAGACCAACTGCTCTCCCCAAAGGGCATCCTCATTGCTGTCCTCCATAGCTCTGTCCTCCAGGGAGGGGGCATTCTATTTTGAGTTGAGGCTGGCCCTGTGTAGTCCTCTCTGTGAACAAGCTGCTCCAAGCAGGGATGTCACCCTCAAGGATTGGCGCACCAGAATGAGGTCTACTCTCTCCCTTTCCTGTGGAGACATAAACAATACCCTGCCTTTGGGTGGATTAGTTCCTGGGTCCCTCATTGTCATCTTTTTTCTTCCCCCATTCCTCTGTGGGCCATAAAGGCCTATGGAGTAGGGAGTGGGAGGCAGGGAGATGACTTCCAACATAGGTGCTATCTGCATCTTAGTTTTACTTTTTTTTTTAATGACGTATGCATCATTGAGTTTGGTCTGGCTCATGCCAGAATATCTGTCCTCAGTCCAGGAACTGTGAGATATGTGCACTTTCCCCTAGCCCTGTTCTGCTATTTGAGCTTACCTCAGTACTTGTCCTTTTGTGCTTGGCTAACTTTACTCATCATAGTATCCTCCAACTTTTTCCATGAGACAAGATGCTTCATCTTTTCATTGCTAGTTTTTTTTAGGAATGCGTAGTACTCCCTTGTGTGTATAGACCAGAGTTTTTTAATCCATTTGTCGATTGATGGAAATTTAGACTGCTTACAATTCTTTGCGATGGTGAACTGTGCAGCGATGAACATTGGAGTGCAAATGTCTGGTCATGGTCTGTTTCTTATTTCTTCTGTGTATATGACCAGTAGTGGTATTGCTGGATCATAAGGTAACTTGATTTCCATCAGTTTTAGCTATGGCCAAATAGCTTTCCACAGTGGCTGTACGTATCTACAAGACCACCATCAGTGAATCAGATTTCCTATCTTACCACACCCCCTCCAACATTTGTTGCTTTCTAATTTTTTTAATTTGGCTATCTTTGTGGGCATCAGATGGTATCTCATAGTTGTTTTAATTTGCATTTCTCAGATGGCTAATGATCGGCAACATCTTATGTTTATTGGCCATTTGGGTTTCCTCCCTGTGAACCTTCTATTCAAGTCTTTTGCCAACCTCCTCAGTGAGCAATTCATTTTTTTTCTTATTGTAAGCTTGAAGAATTATGTAGATTTTAATATTAACCCTTTTGCCAGATATATCATTGCTAAATATCTTTACCCAGTCTGTGGACTCTCTTATTACTCTCTTGATGAAGTCTTCAATGTACAGATATATTTTATCTTTAGTATTCACCACTCATCTATTTTAACTTCTTCTGAGTGTGTATCCTTCCTTATTTCTGATAGCCCATATATTTCCTGTGCTAAGGTTCTTGGGTTGTCCCAATTTTCTCATTGATCCTGATAATTTGGGGTTTTACCTCGAGGTCTGTGATCCACCTTGAATTTGTTCTTGTGTATGGAATGTGGTAAGGATCTTGCTTCAATTTTCTTTCAGCACCATAGGGGATCTGGTTCCCATTTGATTTTTAGGGAGCTCTTATCGAAGATCAGTTGATTTTATTTCTGGACTTTCTGTTCCTATCCATTGGTCTGTGCACCTATCATTACATAAGTACCATGCTGTTTTGACAACTGTGGCTGTAAATAAGTTTTAAAATCAGATAATGC
The DNA here is from genome assembly GCF_000313985.2 of Echinops telfairi. Classification (NCBI taxonomy): domain Eukaryota; kingdom Metazoa; phylum Chordata; class Mammalia; order Afrosoricida; family Tenrecidae; genus Echinops; species Echinops telfairi. Next base: position 52,720,332 of record NW_022103920.1, read on the forward strand.
AAGCCCTCCCACTTTATTCTTCATTTTGAGTTCTGGGCTTCTTCCCTTTCCAAATAATGTTGGTGGTTAGTTTTTACATTTGTTTGAAAAAGTTGCTAGTATTTGTATTGGAATTGCATTGAACTTATATAGTGCCTTAGGTAATATGGACATCTTTACAATATTGAGTCTTCTGATCACAAGCATGGGATATCCTACCATTTGTGAAGGTCCTTTTTGGTTTCTTTTAATAGTGTTCTATAGTTTTCCTCGTACAGATCTTTTAGGTTTATTTGGTTTAGGATATGTTAGATATCTCATTTTATGCTTGGCTTTTGTAAAGGATACTACCTTCTTGATCTCTTTTCCTGTAATCTCATCAGTTGTATATGGAATCCAATTGACTTCTGCTTATTGATCTTGTATTTAGTCGCTCTACCATATTACTCTATCACTGCTCGCATTCCCATTGTGGAGCCTTTGGGGTCCTCGATGTATAAAATCATATCATTTGCAAATAATGATAGTTTCACTTCTTTCCCCAGATGAAAACATTTGATGTCCCTCCGTTGCCTTATGTTATTAGTTGGCCTCCAAGACGATGTTGAATGAAAATGGGGACAAGGGGCATCCTTGTCTGGTCCCTTTTTCAGTGGGAATGTTTTGGTCTTTTCTTTCATTAATTTCAATGCTGGCTGGTTTTTGTTTGTTTGTTTTTTCCTATATAGCTTGTATTATATTGAGGTAAGTTCCTTCCAATCCTATCTTCCTTAGTGTCTTAGGAATGGGTGTTGAATGTTGTCAAATGCTTTTTCTACATCTTTTGATATTATCATGTGGTTCTTGTCCTTTTTCTTGTTAATGTGATGGACAACATTGATGGATTTCTAATGTAGAACCATCCTTGCATGCCTGGTATGAATCCTAATTGGTAATGATGAATTATTCATTTTATATATTTTTGTTTTCTATTGGCCAATATTCACTGCAGATATCAGCCTGTAGTTCTCTATTCTTGTGGAACCTTTGCCTAGTTTGGTGTCAGTGTTATACTAGCTTCACAGAATGTGTTTGGGAGTTTATCGTCCTTTTCTATGGTCTGGAAGAGCTTGTGTAGAATTTGTGTCAGCTTTTCCCTTAATGCTTGGTAGCATTGAGTGAAGCCATCTGGGCCTCGAGCTATTTATTAGTTGGCAGTTCCTTGAGAATCGTATCTATTTCTTCTTTTGCTATGGGTCTGTCCAGGTTCTTGACATCTATGTGATAATCTGGGGTGGGTGGGAGAAGGCTTGTTTTTCCAAGTACTTGTACGTCTTCCAAGTTGTTGTATTCCTTGGAGTGCAGACTTTCTTGGTACTGTGTAATTAATCTTTAAATTTCATTAGGGGCCATTGCAATTTCCCCTGTTTCATCTCTCATCCTGGATTGGTGTCTGCTCCTTCCTCTCTTTTGTTAGATTTTCCAACTGTTTGTCAATTCTGTTAATCCTTTTGAAGAACCAGCTTTTTACTGTGCTGATTTTTGCATAATTTTCTTGTTTTCCCACTTATCTCAGCCCTGATTTTTATTACTTATATACTCTGGATAAGCCGAGTTTTTCAGCACACTTTTAATGCAGTTTTTGTGGTAAAATTACGTGCCTCAGCTGATATTTGGGTTGGCTTATACTCGAGTATATAGATGTTTCTTTTCTTTTGCTCCTAGGATTATTCTGTTGATTCTGTTGCAACTGCTGAAGATTTTGTGATAGAGTGGTGACCATGAGTCTCTTTTCCTTCTTCATATATGCATTTATTGCTACTAAACAACCTCTGAAAGCCTTTACCGTATCCCATAAGTTTTGATATGTTGTATTCTCATTCTAAGCTGGAAAAAACTTCCTAATTTAATGCCTAATTTGGGCCAGTACCCACTCCTTTTGAAGAAGAAAGTTATTCATCCTCCAAGTTTTGCTCTTTTTTCCCTCCTTTCTTTAGTTTATTTACATCTTTCTGGCATTGTTGCCAGAAAAGGAAGTCTGAGGGACCTCTATACATCTGAATTTACCCACACTTGACTTGTGTCCCAACATGTGCTCTATTTTTGAATAAATGCCATGTGAATTGAAAAGAATGTGAAATTTTTTTGCAATTTGGTAGAGAGCTCTGAATATATCTATCAGGTCCAGATTCCTGATTGTAGTATTTAGTTTGGTAGTCTCCTTATTCAGTTTCTTTCCCACTAATCTTTCTTGGGGAGCAGTGTATTGAAGTCTCCTATTGATAGTTGAACCTTTGATTCCTTTTTTCATCTTTTGAAAGATTTGATTGACTATTTCATGGGCATATATATAATCATTACACTCAATGGCTCTTGGTCTACTGATCCCATAAGCATTATATAGTGCCCATCCTTATCCCTTGTTATGTCCTGCATCTTGAAATAGATTTGCTCAGAGATTAGAATTGCAACTCCTGCGTTTTTTAGATTGGCATTAGCTTGTATACCTCTGACAGCCTTTGATCCTCAAACTGTTTTTATCTGCGAGTTTGAGATATTTCTTTTAGACAACAGATTGATGGATTTGGTTTCCTAATCCAGTATGCTAGCCTTTGTCTTTTAATGGGTGAATTCAGACCACTGACATTCAGTATCATAACCTTCTGTGGATTCTTTGCTGTCACCGCATGCCTTTTGTTTTAGACATTTTCCTACCTCCTTCCTTAGCATTGTCTTGTGTATGTGTGTGGGGATTCATTCTTGCTTTCTCTTCACTGTTGGGTCAACGACGTCGTGGGCGTAGCTTTCATGGGCAGTGTTACAGTAGGTGGTGGTCTCAAGTTTGTGTTCTGTGTATGTTGATCTTCTGTCCAAAGTGAGTTGGAGAGAATTTTTTGTAGTGCTGTGTGTTTTTTGCTGTTTGTTTGTTTGTCTTCTTAACATATTTGCTAAATTTTTCCTAGTCCAGGAAAACTCTTACCTATTTATCTTGATGGATAGTTTGGCGAGATAGAGGATTCTAGGGTTACTGTTATTCTCCAACTTTCGGAAGAAGCTACTTCCTTTATTCCCTTCTTCATGGTTTCTCCTGATAAGTCTGAGCATATTCTTATATGAGAGGCCTGGTAGGTGACTGCATTTTTCTCTCTAGCTGCTCTTAATATTTCCTCCTTTTCCTAAAAGTTGGATAATTTGACTACTATATACCTTGGTGTATTCATCTTGGGATTCAGTCTGTTGTCCTCTCCACTTCCTGTATGATTGTCTAATTCTCATTCATTAAATTAGGGAAGTTTTCTTCCTGGAAATTCCTCACTGTTTTGGCTGTTGATTTCTTCATTATGTCTTGTTCCGGTATCCAAATTATTTGAATATTGTTCCTATTAATAACATCACTCATTGTTCTCAGATTTTCTTCAACTTCTTTGATTATCTTATTTGATTGTCTTTCCTGTTTGTTGAATTCTGCTTGGCTATCTTGGAGGTCTCTGATTCAATTCTCTGCTTTTTCCAGCCTGTTGGTGAGGTCTCTTACTTTATTTGATTTTGTTGCATCAATCCTTAAATTTTGTATTTCCCTTCAGTATGTGGACTCTATCCTATCATTTCATCCATTTTATGCATTAATCTCCTACATCCTCTCATATCCTATATGACTCTAAGCAGCATTCTGAAGATTTCTTTCTGTGGCGATTCGATATCTTTCTTTCTATGCACATGGTTGGCTAGGTTCAGGTCCTCTACAGACATTGAATTTTGTTCCTCTTGATTTCTTGTAGCGATTGTTGCTTTGGGTTGCTGTCTGTGTGTGATTTTGGTGAAGTTCAGTGCCATTTTCCTGGGAGACCAATAGCCCTGTGTTTTCTCTCTTGAAGGCTCAGCACCATCTTCTAAGAGGTCAAAATATACTATTTCTAAAGAATTAACTTTTTAATGAGTAGTAATCCAAAAGTAACTATTTAGCATTTTATATTGTTTTATGCACTTAAAATTATATAATCTTTTGACAATGTGTAAACACTCCCATGGAACGTTATAGATATTAAACATTAGTTAAGTAGATGAGTGCATGCTGCTCACATTGCTACAATAAAGTACTTCTAAAAAATAATAGAAATTTCCATTTTAAAAATATCAAAATATGAAACTCTTGGTTATTAAAACTTAATTTGTTTATTTTAAACAATTTCACAGATACAACAACTTTCATTAATTTCAATAGTTTGATCACATTCATAAAAGTTTTGCAACCATCACTGCACTGAATTCCAGGATATCTCTTCTTTTTTGTATTCATTGTAAGTACCCTATTTCCTGGCAGCCTATAGATAATCATACAAAATCAAGACAGAATACAAACAACCAGCCCAATAACAATGATACAAAAGAATTTAAAAGAACCTCCATTGATAACAAAGCAGAAAATATTAAAAGATGGAGCAATACATTGGGTCAAAAGGGAGATCAATAACAAGGTATCACAAGTTTGTCTAACTACAATTGTAGTAATCCATCCTGCAATGTTCTCTGTCCGGAACAAGACTTTTCCCATCTATAGTCTATATCAGTGGGAATTCATTAGAGCAGCAGTTCTCAGCCTGTGGGTCATGACCCCTTTGGGGGTCAAATAACCCTTTCACTGGGGTCGCCTAAGACCATCAGAAAACAAATAAATATTTCACAATATATAACTATATATTGTTTTGTGATTAATCATTATGCTTTAATTATGTTTAATTATGCTCTATTTGTAACAATGAAAACACATCCTGCATATCAGACATTTATATGATCCATAACACTAGCAAAATGACAGTTATGAAGTAGCAACAAAAATAATTTTATGGTTGGGAGTCACCATAACATGAGGAACTGTATAAAAGGGTTGTGGAATTAGGAGGTTGAGAACCACTGCATTAGAGGCTTAATGTTCCTGGCAGACTCTGCAACTGGGTTTTGAGCTTTTACTGTCATATGCAGTCTTCTGAGAACTGGGTGTTCATAATTTAAGCTCTAATACCATTCCCTCCTCTGGGTTTGGTTTTTATTATTCAAAATTTTGAGATCACACTTAAAGGGTCTGGTTGTCTATACTACACATTCTGGTCACCAAGGGTAAAATAAAACTAGATCAAAAGTGTTCAACTGGGTACATGATACCCAACTTATTCTCCCTTTGGTGATCTATAAACTTAATGTTCAAGGTACGTGTGTTTGACCTATCTGCCATATCTATCAATATATTTCTGAAGGTGATGTGTCCACCTCTCTTACTCCCCCCGCCACCCCCCCACCCAACTTCTGGGCTCTACATCAAAATTATACTTTGGGGATCCAGGAAAAATTCAAATTGTGATCCTTTGAAATGTTCTTTGAATTTGGAGAACAGAAAGAAGTCTGAAGGGACAAGATCAAGGTTTGAAAGTGTATGTGGTAAGATTTCCCAACAAAATTCTCATAGGAAGGACACTGGGCCTCCACTTAAGTACCCCTTCAATGCAAGAATACTTTCTTCTATTAAATTGGCATTCCACGATGCTCATCTTCCCGACACAACCACTGAAGACAAAGCGGGTGAATAAGTAAATGTGGTGAAGAAAGCTGATGGTGCCTGGGTATCAAAAGATATAGCGTCTGGAGTCTTAAAAGCTTGAAGGTAAACAAGCGGCCATCTAGCTCAGAAACAACAAAGCCCACATGGAAGAACATATCAGCCTGTGTGATCACGAGGTATCGAAGGGATCACTGAAGACAAATGGGTGCATAAGCAAATGTGGCAAAGAAAGCTGATGGTGCCCGGCTATCAAAAAGTATAGCATCTGGGGTCTTAAAGGCTTGAAGCTAAACAAGCAGCCACCAAGCTCAGAAGCAACAAAGCCCACATGGAAGAAGCACACCAGCCTATGTAATCACGAGGTATCGAAGGGATCAGGTATAAGGCATCATCAGAACAAAAAATCTTACCATAGTGAATGATGGGGGGAGTGCGGAGTGGAGACCCAAAGCCCATGAGTAGGCCACTGGAGATCCCCTTGCAGAGTGGTCTCTGGGAGGAGACGAGTCAGTCAGGTTGCGATGTAACAACGATGAAAAATACAACTTTCCTCTAGTTCCTAAATGTTTCCTCCCCGCTCCCACTATCATGACACGAATTCTACCTTGCAAGTCTGGCTAGACCAGAGGATGTACACAGGTACAGATAGGAACTGGAAATACAGGGAATCCAGGGCGGATGATCCCTACATGACCAGTGGTGTGAGTAACGATACTGGGAGGGTAGAGGGAGAGTGGGTAGGAACGAGGGACCCGATTACAAGGAACTACATGTGACCTCCTCCCTGGGGGATGGACAACCGAAAAGTGGGTGAAGGGAGACGTCGGACAGGGCAAGATATGACAAAATAACAATTTATAAATTATCAAGAGCTCGTGAGGGAGGGGGGAGCGGGAAGGGAGGGGGAAAATGAGGACCTAATGCCGGGGGCTTAAGTGGGAAGGAAATGTTTTGAGAATGATGAGGGCAATGAATGTACAAATGCGCTTTACACAATTGATGTATATATGGATTGTGATAACTGTTGTATGAGCCCCTAATAAAATGATTATTTAAAAATTCTCATTGGACAGTCCTTGCTACCCTGAAAGAATGAGCAAGTGCATTGTCAAGATGGGGATAAAAACCCTCTATGCAAATTACCTGGCCTCAGTGGCATAGTGATTGACACTTTGAACTTTAAACCACAAGGTCAGCAGTTTGAAACCATGAGCCATTCCTGGGAGAAAGATGAGTCTCTATACCTACAAAGAGTTAGGGTCTTGCTTTAGGGTCAATATGAGTCAGAATCAATTCAATGGCAATGAGTTTTTGTTGTTGTTATTGTTTTTTCTCACCAGTGCAGTTTTCAATCTGCCTTGAATTTAACTAGCCCAGCATATATCTCAGAAGCTACTGTTTTGATTAGAATTTGCTCTCTGGATTGTATGGGTAATTTCAGACTCACCTCTGGTTACAGTTTGCTCCATAAATTCACTTTGCTCTTGTTTAAAGCTTGATGAACAGATTAGCTCTTTGTGCTAGCTAATCTTTGTGCAAAGCTTTTGGCAATGATCAAGCTGAAAGCACGCTGAGGTTTAGTTGTTTCTTCTCTTAAAACTGAACATGCAGAACCACGTGAGATCTTAACTTCAGTAGCTATCATATCAATTGTAATCCCACTGTCTTCTTTCACCCCTTATTAGACTTCCACCACAGTTTCTGCATGTTATAAGTTGACAGGCATGCCTTTCGTGGCTCATTTCTGAAGTCTTCCCAACCATCCTTAAAATGTTTTTTCCACTCACAAGAGAATTTCGTTTGTTTTTGTGTGTGCTTAGAGGATTCTTGTTATTGTTAGTTGCTGTCGAGCCAGTTCTGATACGTAAAATCCCTATGTGTCAACGGAACAAAACACTGCCTTGTCCGGTGCCATTCTCACAATTATGTTTGAATCTATTGTTGCCATCCTCCTCCACACTGTCAAGTATACTTTATTAACTATGAGATAAAAATCCTCAATTACATTAAAATTATTATTTCCTTTACTGGTTTCTTTTTTTAATTCTTCTCTTTCCTTCTTTCTTCCTGTTTTTACTAGGCTGACATAGCCTTGGAAAAGCAGTTTCAACTGCAAAGTCCACCGACAGTTTCTTGCCTCCCTTGAAGCAAGATCTTCACTCTCCCTCTAAACTTCAACTGCTCTATCAGTAAAAATTTGGGTGTCCTTTGAAATGGAAGACATATTCATCAATACAAAATATATTTCTCTAAAATTTTAAATAAGTAAAATTAAATTTTAAAATATTTTCTAACTTAGAAAACAAAATTAAAATAAGCATAGGGATAATTTGGGGAGAACAGATTATGAAGATATCTGTAATCTAAATAGAGACTCCTACTCATGTCTTTAGCTGGTTTGTAAATACAAAATTAATGTCAAATACACCACCATATTGAGTACTGTAAGATTCAGTAAAATTCTACTATGAACATATAATTATATTTGGATTTAATTTCACGGACTTTTCATATAAGACTGTTAGAGAAAGAATGTGAGAAAAACTAAAAGCCAAAGTTTTTAACCAAAAAACAGCTTTCTAACAGAGAATCATAATAACAGCTAAGATTTTTTTGTTTTTCATTTCAGTACTGAGGATCAATCACTCTTATGTTTGGCACATATTATTTCATTTAATCTACATAAACACCCCATAATGTAAGAGATTATCACTGTACTTATTTTACAGATAAGGAAACTGGTGGCTTGGGAGAATAAGTAAATTGCAAACAGCTAGTCAGTTGTGGGGCTAAGATGTCTGAAACTGGGCAGTCTGACTGTACTGTGCTCTTTGGGACCTCACTGTGTTTCTCACCGACTCCTGCACATATATTTTTAAACACTAAAATGGTAAATAAATCCTGTCACTATAAACAATGAGGGTAAGATGGAAATAATTGGGTGTTCTCCGAAGTTTTCAGAAATAAGTGAATGGCATGTGGCTGCTGGCACTGATTTGAGATATATTGGCTGGTTTATAAAACAATTGTTCTCAGCCATTCTCACATTCCAATTCTCCAGTTTCTAACTCATCTAAAGAATAGTTATAATTTCAGTCGCATTTTTCCCCCACAGAAGTGTTTCAGAACACAATAAACTCAAACTTAAAACTCCATTTTTCATCTACTTCAATAGTGGGGAAAAAAGTTTCTCAGGATTTGAAAGGTTAGGTTGAGTGGTTAAGGAAAAGACTGTAACCCCTATTCTAAGTTACCCTCTGCCATAGAGTTGGTTCCTACAGGATTTCTGAACCTGTAAATCTTCATGGGAGCTGACAGCTTTATCGTGCTCCCACAAATCCACCTGTGGTTCTGAACCACCGGCTTTATGGTTAGCAATTTAGCAACAAACGTTGCAAGTCCTACGCACTTTAAGCAAGCAAGGTTATCTCATCTGCATACCACAGGTTGTTAATCAACCTTCCTCTGATCCTGCTGCAGAATTCTTCTTCATATAATCCAGCTTCTATGATTTATTTGCTCAGCCTATAGTTTGAATAAATATAGCGAAAGCATACAGCCTTGAGATACAGCTTTCCTGATTTTAAACCATGCAGTATTTCCCATTCTAGTCACACAATTGCCTCTTGATCCATGTATAGGTTCAGAATGAGCGCAATGAAATATTCTGGAATTTTCATTCTACTCAAAGCTAACCAGAGTTTATATGCCTTTGCATAGTCAATGAAACACAAGTACACATCTTTCTGGAATTCTCTGTTTTCAGTCAAAATCCATCTGACATCAGCAATGATATCCTTTGTTCCACATCCTCTTCTAAGTCCAGTCAGAACCTGTGGCAGCTCCCTGTCAATGCATTGCTGCAATCGTTGATGGATGATCTTAAGCAAAATTTTAACTACATGTGTCCTATAATTTGAGCTTTCTGTTGGAATAGGTACAAATGTAAATCTCTTCCAGTCAGTTGGCCAAGTCGCTATCTTCCACATTTCCTGACAGACAAGTGAGTGAATCCAATGTTTCATCAGCTTGAGAATAATAATTGATATTCCATCAATTACTGGGAACTTGTTTTTGATTACTGCTTTCAGTGCAGCTTGAACTTCTTCCTCCATTACCATGGGTTCTCGCTCATATGCTACCTCTTGAAATGGCGGAAGGTCAACTACTGGTTTTTTGGCACAGTGATCTCAGTGTGCATTCCACCTTCTTCAGATGCTTTCTGCATCATTCAGTATTTTGCCCATAGAATCTTTCAAGATTGTAACTCTAGCCTTGGATTTTTTTTCTTGAGTTCTTTCACTTTAATATATGCTGAGCACATTCTTCATTTTTGGTTTTCTAACTCTCAGTCTTTGTAGATTTCATTATAGTTTTACTTTGGCCTTCTAGCTTCTATTTGAAAGCTAGAAACAGCTATGTTCTGTTCAGCTCTTTGACTTCATCATTTCTTCCATGCGGCTTAGCGTTGAGTCTCTTCTGACATCCACTATGATCCTTTCTTTCCTGTTTTTTTAAGGACATTCTACTTTCTTCAAAGATGATGTTCTTGATGTCATTCCATAGCTCATCAGCTCTTCTGCCCCCAGTGGGTGGTATAACCTCACCGTTGTAGTTTGCTTCTCCTGAACTTGTTTTAATTTTCTTCAACTTCAACTTGAACTAACATATGCACAATTGATCATCTGATTTACAGTCAGCCCTTGGACTGGTTTTAGTTGCTAATATTCAGCTTCTTCAGCATCTTGGCCCATAGATGTAGCCAGTTTTATTTCTATATATTTCATGTGGAGAAGTCTACAAGTATGGTTACCTTTTGTTGTTGAAAAAACATATTTCCTATGAAGAAGCCATTGGTCTTGCAAAATTCCACCATGCTTTCTCCAGCTATATTTCTAGAACCAAGATATATTTTCCTAATACTGTTCCTTACCCCCGCCAACGTCCGCATTCCAATTGCCAATAAATATCAATGCATCTTGATTGTACTTTTGATCCATTTCAGACTGAAGATGTTGCTAGAATCATTCAATTTCTTCAACACTAGCTTTAGGATTATTGCATAAATTTGAAGTATTTGTGCAATTGAATTTCCTTGTACACAGATAGATGTTACCCTATTGCTAACAGCATTGTCCTTCAAGATAGATCTTGAAATATCCTTTTAGATGTAGAATGCAACCCCATTCCTTTTGATGGTGCCATCCCCAGCATAGCAAAGCGTGTGATTTCTGATTCAAACTTTCCATTAGCGGTCTGTTTCAGCTACTAAAGCTTAGACTATTGATCTTTACAAGTTCCATTTCATTTTTAACAACTTCCAATATTCCTAGTTCATAATTTGTATATTCCAAGATCTGATTACTGGTAGGTTTTTGTAGCTGTTACATCTCATTTTGAATAATTCCCCGTCAACAAATGAAGGCCCCAGCAGTTTTACTCATAAGCTTTACTCTAGTACAGCCATTATGGTTGTCTCTACTTTGAGAAAGCAGCTCTTCCTCGGTCATATTCTGAGTGCCTTTAGACTAACGGGTTAATCATCTGGCACTACCTCTGACAATGTTCTGCTTCTACCCCTCAGGTTTTCAGTAACTGACAATGTCTATGCTATCCGTAGGGTTTTAGTGGCAAATTCCTCTAAAGCAGACAGCCCATTCCTTGTTCAGAGGCTATTTTTAGTCTGGAATCACTGCTGAAATGTATTCACTTTGGGTGACACTGCTGGTATTTGAAACACTAGTGACAGTGTCTTCAGCATCACAGCAAGCAGCACACAAGCCACCACAGTAGCACAAACTGGCAGATAAGTGGGGGATTTTACAAATTTTACAGTATTTTACAAATACTGAGCCCTAATTTCCAACCCTATCTACTTTTCTGGATGGTGGGTGTGACCTGAGTTTCTTGAAATTTATGAAGCTCTCTAGGGAATTCTCATATACAACTAAGATGGAGAATCTCCTATTTGATTTTTTCTCTTTCCAAAACCAAACTTTTTCTTATAGAGTTGATTTCAACTCAGGGACACTATAAGAGAGAGTAAAACTTTCCTATAGGGTTTCCTAGACCTTAAGTCTTTATGGAAGGGATGGACACATCTTTCTCCTGAGGAGCTGCTGGTGGGTTCGAACAGTGGACCTTGGGTTAGCAGAGGAGCACTTAACAACTACACCATCAGAGCGCTCCCATTCCCCCCTTACCGCTAGTTGGTGAAGCTCACTCAGAAAGATAATTTTAAGGGGAATAAAATTAAGAATCAGTACTGACGATTACTTAATTTTGTGGACTTCATGATGCTATTCGATACCGTCATTTGTGTTTATGATTGCTTTAGGGTCTAACAACACCCTCAAAAGGAAAGTAATCATCTCTTCCCTCTTGAAATTTTATTAGCTAAAGAAACTTAATAAGCAGCAAATAATATAAAAATTGAATGGATAATATATTAAAAATGCTACAGTGTTGCTTTTAAAAAAGAAAAGCAGACCAGGATAAGGGATATTAAGAATACTGGGGAAAATGAAGGTTTACGAATTTGAAATAGTCTTGTCAGAGGGACATTTCACATGACCTTTACTAAGCATTTTCTATGTATGGCTGCTTTGCTTTTTCCTTGACAGCCTTGGTTATTATTACCTACATTATGCAGATGAGTAACAAAAGTGCAAGAGGCAAGGTAAGGTAACCTGCTCAAAAGCACATAGTAATTAGAGACCGAAATAAAACTCAGGTTTATCTGAGTCCAAAGGCAATACTCTTATCTACTTCCCAGGATCCTTTTTCAACATTGTTTTCTTTGCAGTCATGTTTTTATTTATATATTTGGGTATCTTCCACCATTGACTTTTCCTTGGAAATCACTTGGAAGTATTAAAATCTTTATTTCAGCACTTCGACAATGATGTCATATTAAGAAAATTTACAAGTAAATTTTTGTTTCAAAAAGACATAAGTGTGTGTCCCAATCCCCCACCCCTATCTCCAGATCTCTAGCTACGTGGCAATCTCGTCATAACGATTACAACCTTAGGAGCCATAGGAGGAAGTTTGTATCTCTCCTTTAGGGCTTCTGTGAGCCAGGACCAACTTAACAGCAATCGATGTGTACTTTTTTCAATGACTGTCAAAAATTGAAATCACAAATTCCAATCTGCTGATTTTTAGTACGTAGTACAAACTTCCAAAGAGTCAAGGATGGAATGGGACTAAACTCTGTAGGGAGAAGCTAATGAGTATTTTCTCAGAAAGTTTATTACCCCAGTTTTGCAGCCCGCATCCACATTGCAACACAACTAAGACCCCTCTTTCATACCATTGACTCGAAGTTGACTAATTAGCTAGAGTACCAGTCAACTTTCCCTAGAAGCTGCATAGCTCTCTATGCAATGGAGGTGAACACAGCACTGGATGAACTGTGAGAATGATAGGTGGTAACGTTTCCATTTCTGAAGAAGTGGTGATTATAAAATATGTCTAGGAGTGGATGTACTAGAGGGTACCCCCCAAAACAAACAAACAAACAAACAAACAAAAAATGGGAATAATCTCTGCTGAGCAGAGCTTTCATGGTGTGCAGTTTTCCCACTAGGCGAGCCTCAAGCAACTCGCTCTAAGTTAGGGCACCTAGTGGCGTCGCCTGGGAAGATTCTTTCTGCTCACAGTGAATTTTTTGGTGAAAGCAGTTTTTCTTGAAACTCGTTTTTTGTGATGGCCAATTTAAGAGAACAGGTTGTGGCTGTGAAATTTTGTTTCCTGCTCAGGAAAAATGCTGCAGAAACTGTTATGATTTTGAACCTGGCTTAAAGGGACAGCATTATGGGAGAAACTCGAGTGTAGGAGTGATTTTCTCTTCTCAAAAAAGGTAAAATGCTGACTGATGACAAACCTCTTCTGGACATCCATCAACTTCCCGAATGGGTGAAAATGTTGACTCATATTGCATTTGGAGTTTGTTCAGCCAGGTCAGACTGTTAATCAAGTTTCCTATTAAGAGGTTCTGAAAAGATTGTTTAACAGTGTGCCACAAAAAAAAGGCCTGATCTGTGGCAGATAGGGGACTGGTTTTGCCACCATGACAATGCACCTGCTCCCGCAGCCATCTCAGTGCCACTGCACCAGTTTTTGGCAAAACACAGCGTGTCTCTCTTGCCCCACGCACCTTAATCACCTGACTCACCCCATTCAGCTTCTTTTTGTTTCTGCAAATGAACCTTAAAGGACAGCGATTTGACGACGTAGAAGAGGTGAAGAAACTAAACAAGAGTGGTGCTGTCACTCATTCAAACGGAGGAGTTTGAAAACTTTTTCTTAGAATGCAATCACAGATTTAACCAATGTATTAAGTGTAATGGAGAGTACTTTGAAGGTGATAAGATTGTTTTCTAAAAATATTTAAATGCATTGCATAGCTTTGAAAAAAATTCCACTTTTGGGGGGGTATCCCCTCGTGTATGAGTAGGTGTACCTATGCAAAGACATTTTTTCCTACTGTGATATGTCAATTCTATCATAATATTTTAAAAATGACAATTATAATCTCTATATTGACATAGCTACTCTGAAATAGCTACTGGCCATTTTCCACTATCCTTATTAAGTAACTCTGCAATTAATTGATGATAACAAAATGATTTCATTGAAGGTTAGAGAATCTTTGTTTACAAGGTAATATATTACACAATAAAAGGATCATCCAAACAGAAAATTTGATTAAACAAAAAGGAGGTATCCATTATCTAAAGAGGATGATTAAGTAAATCAGTATGAGAACTGTGAATAGTCAATGTTGTTCCATCTTTAAAATACATCATTGGTCTATCCATTAATGTTGTGTTTATTCATTTACTTAGATTGTCATATTCTGCCTGAACCACTAAAATACAGGCTCTCTGAATGCAAGAATTTTATCTGTCTTTCTGATCACAACATCTAAAGCAACTACACTTCTATCTTCACTAAATATTTCTAAAAGCAAAGAACAATGAGTAAATGTCTGGATAATACGCTGATGGGTATTAAGATGAAATGCACTTGAGCCACATGTATACAGGGAAAGGGGGGGGGAAGGGAGAGCAATATAGGGTCGTCTATATGTGAAGTAGATTAAATGTGTCTTCTTTGCATTCTTTATGTGTGGCCATCTGGGATCTGATCTTTCAGATTAATATGCATTGTCTCAGCATTCACTCTTTGTGAATTATAAAATTATAAAATAATTTTCTTTCTTATTAAACAAAATTATCTTACATTCACTTTGGGGGAGCCATTGGCAAATGGAAGCAGCTGCATTTGTCTACATTATGGTCAAGTATCAGGCAGTACTAGGTCAATGGTGATTTATAATAAGTGTGAGAGAATAAAAAAATAATAACAAGGCATTCAGATATGCAAAGGAAAAGGAGGAAATACAGTTCACAGTGTGATGCTCCTTACAGTTAGAGAATATGGATTTAAGACTACAATCGATGCAGTACTGTAGCAAGTGATTTTATTTTAAATGAGTAGAAAATAAATACGGGAAGTGAAAGAGCTCTCTAGATATACTAAAGTTGACTTTAGATGTGAAGATAGAAGAAAGAATTTTATACTTGAGGAAGCAACTTTGTCAGAAGAAGGATTTCAAGAAGAGCAATATGATATTTTAAGTGTTCTGTTTTGTTCCCCAGCAAGGGTGTGGACTTATCATGTAAAAAATAATAATATGAGAGAAAATTATGAACACATCTTACTTGGGTTGAAAGCTATAGGGAAACAGTTCTCGTTTAAAAACCCCACTCACAGTTTTGGTGCAGACTTCAGCAGTGCTTTGATCAGTCCAATGTCAGGAACATGTAAGGACACACAGTGGAGATAAAAATGTCTACTTTCTGCAATCGCAAGTTCTCCAACACAGAGCTCCTTATTTCTGAAGTCCTTTGCCATCAAGCCGAAGGAAATCCTAAAAAATGTGAAAGTTCTCTTTAAAATTATTATCCTTATTTGTATAGATTATTTTTTCTTCAGTTCTCAGCCAAGATACTAATATGATTCAAGTGCTTTGAAGATATATTGCTTGCACTTCACAGACAATATGGATACCGCCTCTGGTTAAGCCTTTATAACATTTTTTAAAAAGCTGATTTTTCTATAGAAGAGAAAACTTGTGTAACAGGACAACAAAAGACTTTCGCACTGCATTCTTAAATCTGAATGAACCTGCTGGATCGACAAAACCACTAACCCAGAATTAGCATATTGCTCAAGCTTGGCCTTTTAGCAGTGCCCCTGAGCTATAGAATTCACTTTCTCTCATTATCGTTATTTTCAGATAAGGAGGAAGGAAAAAGAAGTCCCAATGTGTATATACCAACAGGAGAATTTTGTAAAAGAAATGTAGTCGTTTCTTTATAAAGAGGAAAGGTGATATTTTCCGTATGAAAATCTCTTGAAGATTTCTAAACAGAAAGCCTTAGACTTCTGAGTGGGGGGAAAAAGAGAGAGAAGTGTATGAAAAAATACATTCTTAAATGTTCAAATATTGTCCTTTCACAAAACCAGGGTGCAATTAATTACTTTCAGGCTTAGTTTATAAGAAGTTAGGTACACAATTAATTTAAAAATATATATATTCTACAGAGTAAACTGAAAAATAAAACCTGAACTTACTGCCAGCAAGTGAGTTCTGACTCACAGAGACCCTGCGAACAGAGTAGAACTCCCCTGGTGGGTTTCTGAGGCTGTATGTACATCTTTACAGCAGGGGGGGGGGTGTGTGTGTCTCATCTTTCTCCGAAGGAGCAACTGGAAGGTTCAAACTGCTGACCATGTAGTTGGCAGCCCGATACCTAGACCACTATACTGCCAGGTCCACCCCAAATATAGAAAAATACATTTAAGTTATTTAGAAACAGCATGAAGGTCACATCTGACCTCCTCAGCTATATACCCATAGAAGAAAAATCCAATTTTACATCTACCCAAGGACGAGTTCTATGAGGCAAATGTAAACAGGCCTCTGTCCTCCATTCTCCTTTATCCTATTCTGACGCAAACCCATGTGCTTCTCTAGCAGGTTTATCTGTGCATGGCCACACAGAACTGCAGACCATAGTCAGCATAAGGGGGTTTGTGAAGGAAGCTACCAGATCACAAGGTGGTAAGGCTTCTCCTAGTCCTGCTGCCAGGCAGGTCTCTTTCGGTTCTCTGCCTCTTGGGCTCTGCTTCACTCTGTGGGCCAGAAAGTCCTAAATCTCATGAATTACTTATGATTATTTTAAATATACAAGTTTAATTTCTGTATCTTTAAGTTAAATTTGTAAATAAGTTAAAGCAGGTGCATCTGGTTCTTTTGTAGCCTTATTTTTGCACAAGGAAAAAGTTCAAAGCCTTTTCAATGACGTGAAGTTGCACATACAGCAAGTAAAAGTGTTTGTGATGAATACATTGTTTGAAGTAGGGATTCATTCCAATGGTCACAATGAGGGCAACTTTACATACTATTAAAGGTCAAGGTCAAGGACAGAAGACCTAATGTGCTTCAGGATGATATCGACAAGATCATACATAAAGAAAGCAAGGAACAATATGTGACCCCCTCCCTGGGGGACAGACAACTGAAAAGTAGGTGAAGGGAGACATCAGACAGGGCAAGATATGACAAAATACCAATTTATAAACTATCAGGGGCTCATGAGGGAGGGAGAAGCGGGGAGGGAGGGGAAAAATGAGGACCTAATGCCGGGGGTTTAAGTGGAGAGAAAATGTTTTGAGAATGATGTACAAATGTGCTTTACACAATTGATGTGTGTATGGATTGCGATAACAGTTGTATGAGCCCCTAATAAAATGTTTAGGAAAAAAAAAAGAATACAGGAGAGAAAAGAGATAAAAATGGATATCAGAAGAGTCTCTAAAACATGCTCTTCATCACAGACCAGCTAGCACAAGGAAGAAATAATGAAGTGAAAGAGCTGAGCAGAAAGTTACAAAGGGCAGCTTGAGAACACAAAGTAAAATATAATAATTGAATGTGCAAAATCCTAGAGTTCGGACACTAGAAAGGAAGAATATGCTCAGCGTATGTTAAACTAAAAGAACGCAAAAAAACCCCTCAAACCTCAAACTGCAATACTGGAAGATTCTGTGGGAAAAATGTAGAACAATGAAGGAAACATCAAAAGAAAATTGAGAGAAAACACAGTCACTGTGCCAAAAAGAGGTCGTTGACATTCCACCATCCCAGGAGGTATCATATGCATAAGAGCCAGTGGTACTGAGAGAATAAGTTCAAGTTCCACAGAAAACATTAGTCAAAAACAAGGCTCCAGGAATTTAAAAAATACCAAATGAAATGTTTAAACAAGCTGATGAAACACTGGAGGCCTTCACTTGTCTCTGTAAGGAAATTAGGAAGAAGCTACTTGACCAGCTGCCTAGAAGAGATCCATATTTATACCCATTCCAAAGAAAGGTGACCCCACAGATGCTAAAACAATTGAACAATATCATTACTATCACATGCAATTCAAATCTTACTTAAGATCATCCAACATTTGCAGCTGACATCAGATGACTCTTGCTTACAAAAGCAAGACAATAGGCAAGAGAATAACAAAAAAGGTTTACTTGAGCTTTACTGACTATGCAAAGGCATTTAACTCTGTGGATCACAACAAGCCATGGTTAGCCATAGGAAGAAGAATTCCAGAACCCTTCATTGTGTTCACATGTGACCCATGCACAGATCAAGAGGCAGTTGTGAGAATATAACAAAGAAATATGCAATGTTTTAAAATCAGGAAAGGCATGCGTCAAGGTTGCATCCTCTCACCATAATCATTCAATCGGTATGGGGAGAAAATAATCAGAGGATCTGGATTTTATAAAGAAGAACTCAGCATTAGGGTTGGAGGGAGGCTAATTCACAACCTTCGATATGCAGATAACGTAGTCTTGCTTGCTGAAAATGAAGATGGCTTGGGGCACTTGTTGATGAAGATCAAGGATTGTAATCTTCAGTGTGGACTACAATTCAGTGTAAAGAAGCCCCAATCCTCACAATGGGACCAGTAAGTAACATCATGGTAAATGAAGAAAAGATTAAAGATGTCAAGGATTTCATCTTGGATCCATAATCAATACTCATGAAAGCAGTAGGAATGAGACCATAGGAATTATGGCAATTGTTAAATCTGCTGCAACTACCACTTTAAAGTATTGAAAAACAAGGGTGTTACTTTGAGGACTAAGGTGGGCCTGACCATGATCTTTTCAATCACCTTACATGCATGTGAAAGTTGGATATACATAAGGAAAACCAAAAAAGAATTGATGTATTTTAATTGTGGTGCTGGTGAAGGATACTGAAAGTACCAATGGCCTTCAAAAGAATAGACAAATCCATCTTAGAAGAAGTGCAGCCAGCATGCTCTTTAGAAGTCACGATGACAAGATTCTATCTGATGAAGGACATCATGAGTCAGACCCCACTGGAAGGCAGCTAACATTAACAACAAAAGTTAAGTACCTGTTGTCCATAAACTGGATGTCTGTAACTCTGGAACTTACTGTATAGAATAATGTTTGTATTATTGTCCCTCTACCATCTTGTTGAAATTATTTTTTTTCCAATTTTGCCCATTCATATATCCAAATTGATCCATCTTAGGCACCTCATTGACATTAAATTGCTATTATCTGAAAATGGTAGCTATAATACCTTGACAGGAACACTGGTGTTGTAGTGGTTCCCTGAGCTGCAATCTGAAAGGTCTGCCTTTCGAAACCACCCATTCTATTCCCATAAACTATTAGAGTCTCAGGAACTCACAATGGGAGTTCTGCCTTATCCTATAGGGTTATTATGAGTTCGCATCAGCTCTGTTGCAGTGAGTGTTTTGTTATACCCTAAGGAAAGTTTTCTTAGAACTAAGGTCAGTGAGAGAGGAAAAACTTTACTTCAAAGAAATAAATGTCAAACGGTGACGTTTTGGGCATTCTTAACAGCTTTGTACATAATTCTGTATTATTAATATTTCAAGATATCACCTGCTTTGCCCACAACTCCATCCATTCCTTTAATGCAGTCGTTCACCAACTTGAGAATATATCAGAATCACCTAAACAACCCTTTAGAAACATAGATTAGCCTCACCCTAGAATTTCTGATTCAATATTAATGAAATGTAGTAAAATAATGTGTATTTCTAATAGTCACCATTGTGGCTGATGGAAGGCATTTTGAGAACCCTTGATAAAAATGAGCAGGTCTCATTTTTCTGGAATCACTTGGGAAGTTTTTAAAAATTATCAATGCTACAAAGATGTTGGCAAAAGTATTGATGCTACTTATGGTTATGTGACCTGAGTATCTTTACAAACAACAAACACTCTAGGTGATCCCAATGTGCAATCATTTTACATCTACTGCTTGAAATTGTACATCCACTATTATCTTCTTTTGTAAAACACTGTGGAGATGTAAAATGTGATTTCTACATTCTGAAGAGTTGCAATTCATCCCTTCATATTCCTATTCAACCATCAAGATGCCACTTCAGAACTTATTATGCAAAAGTACTGCTTGCTGGTTGGAAAAAGATAAACTATTTCCATGCAACATGATTGCTGCTTCCAGAATCCCATGTTCTTGGGTTTTAGTGAGTCATATCTGCGTGCTTTATAACTCAACACAGTCATTTCTTCCCCAGAGAGATGTAGTGGATCCATGCTGGATGATCTACCGGGCCTCTTTTAATTTACCAGTCTGCTAACGTGTGTGCCCCTTCCCTACCCCTCTACTGGCAGATGGCATCTTCATTCTTTAGCGCTTACTTTACAAATAATTTCATCTAGTGAGGTTTCCTGGAAGCTTCTAGCTGGATTTATTCTTTAAAAAATGATTCTCACCATACTTTACTCAAATTCCAAAATATATCACTCATCTTACATTACTATTAATTAGATAGAATATGCTCAGCATATGTTAAACTGAATATCTTGGCAACGAAAACAATAGTTATTTCATTCCATTCTTTTTACCACAAGCCATCCCAAAACATGACTATATTTTTCAGTATAAATTTTATGCTAAATTTCCTTGAAAATAAGATTCAATAAATGTTTGGGTTCAAAAAAATGTTTTGTAATAACCAGAAAGACAGAATCCTCTTTTTTAAAAATTTGTCAGCATCACAGAAAAGTAAAGCCAGGATTTTTTAGTTTTCTTATCTTATTTTTAATCGTGAGATACTTAACAAAGGCTTACACATTTTCACTGAGAAATAACACCACAGAGAAAGTTTAAGTTCATTTTTTCTAACTCTCTAAATCTAACATACATTAACTCCTTCAACTCCAGGCATCCTATATTAGAATCCTGAAGATATAAACAACGTAAATCAGGCAAATTAAACCACTACTAAGATCATATGGTGGCTTATATGAGAATGTCGTGCTGGAAACTAGGACAATGATAATGTTAGAAGCTATGCATTAATAATTACTGGTGACTGGGATGAGAAAGGGAGGGGGGAGAAGAAAGATCACTAACTGGAAAATATGGCCCTGTGATAGAAATGACACCAGAGATATCATCAAACAGCATAAACAGTAACTAAGTGACTATAAACATGAACCTTACCAGATGAAATACACAGGAATCAAATTGACTACATCAACGGAAAGAGATGGTAGAAAAAGCAAATATCAGTGAAACAAGGCCAGGGGCTACCTTCAGAACAGACTCTCAATTGCTCACATGCAAGTTCAAATTCAAGTGAAGAACATGAAAAGAGATCCATGAGAGACACAGCAGGGCCCTGAGTGTAAACCACTTCACGTCTGGAGACCAATTAAAGAATGCATTTGACACAGTGCAGGAAGAAAGCAAAAGGTCACTAAAAAGACAGGAATGAAGGTAAAATGGTAAGACCAAAATGGACACGAGAATAGACTCTGAAACTTGCCTTTAAGCACAGAGTGGCTAAAGTAAATAGATAAAATAATTTAATAAAAGTAAAGAACTAAGCTATTTAAGTAAAGGAGCAGAGCAGAAGGTTTCAAAGCCTCACAACAGAAGGCAAAGTATTATTAAAAATGTGCAAAGAACTAGAGTTAGAAATCCAAAAGTGAAGAATATGTTTCACATTTCTTAAATCGAATGGAATAAAGAAAAGAAAATCAAGCCTCCAGCAGCAACATTGAAAGATTTGATAGACAAAATCTTGAGTGATACAGTAGGCATCAAAAGAAGGTGGACGTAACATAATCAGAGACTCGGCCTAAAAGGGCAGGTCAACATTCGATCAGCAGCAGGCAGCACGTGACCCAAAGTCATTGGTATTGAAGATGCCCAAGCTGCACTGAAGGCACTGGCCAAAAGCAAGGCACCAGGAATTAATGGAATACCAACGGAGATATTTTAACAAATAGATGAAGCACTGGAGATGCTCACAGGTTTGTGTCAAGAAACTTGCAAAAGAGCTACCTGGTTAACCAACTAGAAGAGTTCCATATTTGGGTCTGTCCCAAAGAAAATTAATCTAACATAATGTGGAAAAAAATCAAGGAATACAATTAATGTTACATGCAAGTAAAATATTGCTAGAGATAACTAAATAGGATGGCAGATGTACAGCACCAGAGGATTGTCAGAAACTCAGATCAGATACAGAAGAGGACCTGGAACGAGGGATATCATTGCTGATATCAGATGCAGCTCGGCTAAAAGCAAAGGCTACCCAAAAGATGTTCATCTGTTTTCTATCAACCGTCCAAAGACCTCTCACTCTATGGGTAATCAGAAGTACGGAAACATTGCAAATGATAGGCTCCCCAACACTGGATTGTATTCATGCAGCATGTGTGTCAAGAAGCAGTCATGGTTTAGAATCAGGAAAGATGTGCGTCAGTGTTGTCTCCTTTAACCATATACATTCAATCTATGTGCTGAACAAATAATCTGAGAAACTGGACTATATGAAGAAGAATGCACCATCACGATGGGATGGCAGCCCATGAACAATGTGTCATATGCAGATGAGACACCATCGCTTTCTAAAACCCAAGAAGATTTAAAGCACTCAGTAAGGAAGATCAAAGGCTGCAACCTTCAGTTGTAAAGAAAAGTAGGAGCCTTAATGTACAGGAAAAAATTCCTCAAAACTGGAAGAACAAGATCATCATAAATGCATAAAAGATTGAAGTTATCTAGGATTTCATTTTATAAGAATCAATCATCAAAGTCCGTGGGGGAAGCAGTCAAGAAATCAAATGACACACACATCACATTGATCTAATCTCTTGGAGGGGAAAAAACCCCAAAACTTTAAACATGTAAAATAAACCCAAGAATATTACTCTGAGAACTAAGGTGTGGCCTGGCCCCATCCTGTGTTTCCACTCACCTCTTACGCAGGTGAACAATGAATAAAGAAGAACTGATACCTTTGAAGCAGGGTGTTGATGGATAATTTTGAATATGCCGTAGACTGTCTACCAGAAAAATGCACAAATCTGTCTTGGAATAAGAATGGCCAGAACTCTCTAGAGAAGTGAGACCATTCCTGAAATTCCATAGCTTATTCAAGAATATGAGATAGCACAGAAATTAGACTATACCTCATATATTGATAACAATTAACCTGTTCTTTCTTTCCTGATGACTCCTTGTGAGCTCTTTTCCCTCCCAAGAAGTATCCAGTCATAGAAATCAAGCACTGGTTATGACCAGATCTGAAGCATGACACCTGTGCAGAAAGGCCAGTCATAACCCTCAGGTGACCTCAGAACAAAAGCCTACAGTCAAAGACAACAACAACAACAACAAAAGTCATGGAATGATGTTATCAAACTAAATCAGAACACATTTATAAGCAACAGGTCAGTTAAGCCATATCCTGCCAAGACTCATAACACGACCCTAACATCTATTCATAATCATTTCTGTGAAAAATATTGTAGATTCTAATCCTCTCAATTTACTTCATGGTATGCCTGTATAAAATGGTAAACCCACTTTGTTCAAGAGCTTGCCTTAACAACTCTAGTCCCAGTGTCTCCTTGGTACGCTAACCCAAATAAAGCTTCCCTCTTTAATTTCCATCCAGTCTCTGTGTTATTACTCAGCCTTGCCAAGCAAAATCCAGGATGGAAACAGCAGGAAACATGGGAAGATATTCCCCGTGTACTTTAGATCTATCATCAGGAGGAAGCATTCTCCAGAGCAGGACATCATGGCGGGCAGAGGGCGAAGTAAAAGAAGGCAGAGCGATCACCATTCTGAGGACGGTCGGCACTGGGCAGTGTTTCGCTCTGTTGTGCATGGATCAGTATGTTTGAAACCAAGTCAGTGGCACCTGAAGACAACACCAACTACTCAATATCGGGAGATTGTGTAATGGAGAGGCCAGTACAAACGTCAGCAAACAGTATTTGCCTAATCAGATGTGGAACTATTTTTCTTGGCAGTAGCAAAACAACCAGAAAGCAAATTGACTTCTGAATTTTCTTTAGATAAGTTAATTATGGAGGGATTTACCAGTATTTCTCAGAATGAATTTAGAATCATCTTGGCATGATTTTATTATCTTGATTTAAGAAAGGATTCTATTTAAATCAACTCCATTTTAAATAGCCTGTTGATTTAATCAAATTTAATACCACAGAAAGATATTTAATTATTTGATATTACTTCCATCTGTTATTGGCAACTTTGAAGTAGATATCATTTTTGTAAGATGCAAATATAAAATTTTAAAAGAATTCTAGAATACAAAACACTGAAACCAAACTCCCTGCCACCAAGTCAATGCGGACTCATCATGACCCACTGGGAGTATGCCAGACCGTTCATGGGAGTAGAAGCTTGGTCTTTCTCCTGCGGTGCTGCTGGTGGTTTCAAACTGCTGACCATAGGGGTCGCAGCCCAATGCGTATCCATTACACTACCAGGGCTCCTTGTTAGAATACAGAACTGAATCCTAAATTGTTTATTTTTTATTGACATAGATTTAAAAAGCTAAGACCATGAAGTCAATAGTCTATGTTACAAATAGTGTATATGTGTGTGTGCATTCTGTATATTTATATGTATTGATAGTTTTTCTAAACATGAAAGGAAAATCCTTTGCATTTTGGATTGTTTCCATCAGTAAGCAAAGGTGAGCTGTTCAGTAAACTAGATAAGCACGGGTGTATTCATGCTAACTTTGCTTACTGAGTACGCTCCATTTCTATTGGTGTTATAAATTTGAAACAAAAGCTTTAATTTTACAGGTATTGTGGAGGTGGGAGCATTGCGAGCAAGACAGATGCCAGTCAGACCTTAGAAGCAGAGTCTTTGATGTGGTTTAAAAAAATGAAAGTGTTCATGCAGATTAATAAATAAACAGAAGAAGGTCTTGTTTATCTTGCTTATTGGATGACCCACCAGTGTTAATAAGGAAGAGCTACTAACAAGTATATAATTTTGCAGTTATACTATATGTTAACTGAAAATGCTAGTTAGAAGTGTGTGCGGTTTATTTTAAATATTGCACAGACATTTTTCAGGTAAACAAGATAAATTAAAAATACTCTTAAGACAAACGATGGACCCTGGGGCCAGGACGTGGCACCCCATTAGACTCGTCCAGAAAC
>NW_022103920.1:52747113-52783238 GCF_000313985.2 Echinops telfairi
CTACATATAACCTCCTCTCTGGGGGATGGGCAACAGAGGGGTAGGTGAAGGGAGACGCCGGGCAGTGTAATATAAGATATAATAATAATTTATAAATTATCAAGGGTGCATGGGGAGGGGGGCAGAGGAAGGGAGGGGGAGCGGGGGGAAAGGAAAATGAGCTGATTCTGGGAACCCAAGAGGCAAGCAAATTTTGGGAATGATGAGGGCAACAAATGTATAGATGTGCTTTCCTCAGTTGTCATTGCAATCAGCCATCACTGGCTCAGAAAGTTTTTACATGAAGCTGTAATATAGAGAGCCTTGTTTCTCTTTTCATTCATAAGGAAAGACGGCCTTCCCTAGGGGGACCAATTCACAATGTGAAGGTTCCGTATTTCGTTACAAAATGCCTCTGTATCAGTTCTCAAACAGAACAGCCTTGTATCGGCTTCTGTTCTTCGATATCGGATAAATCATAACGAACTGATGGGAAAAAGCAGAGCTGCTTCCATGGGTCTCTGAGACTAACTTTTTACAAGAGTAGAAGGCCTCATATATCTCCTGTGGAGCACCTAGTGGTTTCAAACTGTTAACCTTGTGGCTAGCAGCCCAATACATAGCCCACTATGCCACCACAGCTTGAGTCGGAATCAACTCAATGGTAGTGAGTTTGATTTTGTTTTGTTTTATTTATTTATTTTTTTGAGTATATTTAGTAAAGTAGCAAGATTAAGATTTGAACCCAGAAAGTTTGACTTCAAAATCCATGCTCTTAACTACTATCATGTTTCCCCAAAAGTAAGACATCCCCCTAAAATAAGATCTACTTACAGTTTTGCCTCTTGCTGAAATATAAGGCATCCTCAGAAAATAAGACCTCCCTGAACATAAGGCCCCCCGAAGCTACCGTAACTCTGGACTCTGGACTGTGGCGGCAAGCGCCGCCGTGCAGCTCACTGTTGGCCGCAGCACAGCCAGAGCAGATAGGAAGTGCGAGTAAATGTACCATAGATTATGAGTAAATGTACCATAGATTATGAGTAAATGTGCCATAGATTGTTGTACGTGGAAATAATGGTAGTAACAAGACATTCTTGATACTGTAGGATTCACAGTTGGTCTGGTTATGCTGGTTTGTGATGACAACTACTACCGTACGGTATACAGGTAAAAAATTTCCTTTTTCATTGTCCAACAATAAATGTGTACCATATTCTTCTTCATGGAAAAATAAGATATCCCCTGAAAATAAGGCCTAGCACATGTTTGGGAGCAAAAATTAATATAAGACACTCTCTTATTTTCGGGGAAGCAGGGTATGTCAAATTGCTTACTAGTTATCTTAGACATCATTCAAACCCAAACCAAACTCACTGCCATCGTGTTGATTCCAACTCAAAGTAAGCCTGTAGGACAGGGTAGAATGGCCCATGTCCGTTTCGGAGGCTCTCACTCTTTACTGGAGTGGAAAGCTCTATCTTGCTCCAGCACAGTTGCTGATGACTTCAAACTACCAACCTTGAAGCTTGCAGCCCAACATGGAACCACAACACCATCAGGGCTCCTGCAACATATATTCAAAAACAAACTCAAACTCACTACCATTGGGTTTACTCATAGTCAAGCCCTAATGGTATTAGTGGGTTACACACTGGGCAGCCAAATCTCAAGGTAAGTAGTTCAAAACCACCAGCCACTCCATGGGAGAGAGACAAGGCTTTCTACTCCTGTAAAGCATGTGGTCTCAGAAATCCAGAAAGGCAGTTCTAACCCATCCGACAGGGTTGCGATGAGTTACCATCAACTTGATGGCAATTAGTTCAGTTTTGGTTTGAGTAATGTCTAGAATAGGCAATTTGATATACCCTGTTTCCCCCAAAATAAGACAGTGTCTTATATTAATTTTTTCTCCCAAAGATGTGCTAGGTCTTATTTTCAGGAAATATCTTATTTTTTCATGAAGAAGAATACGGTACACATTTATGGTTGAACAACAAAAAAGGAAATGTATTACCTGTATACGGTATGGTGGTAGTTGTCATCACAAACCAGCATAACCAGACAAACTGAATCCTACAGTATCAAGAATGTCTAGTTACTACCATTATTTCCACGTACAACAATCTATGGTACATTTACTCATAATCTATGGTACATTTACTCACACTTCCTGTCTGCTCTGCAGCCAACAGTGAGCTGTGCAGCAGCGCCCACCGCTACGGTCCTGAGTCCAGAGTTACAGTAGCTTCAGGGGGTCCTTATTATCAGGGAGGCCTTATGTTCAGGGAGGTCTTATTTTCAAGGGATGCCTTACATTTCAGCGAGAGGCAAAACTGTAAGTAGGTCTTATTTTTGGAGGATGTCTTACTTTTGGGGAAACACGGTAGTACTTCACAGCATGCATTCTGAAGTCAGACTTTCTGGGTTTAAATCCAAGGTCTGCTACCTTCAAACTTTGTTATCTTGGACCAGTGACTTGATTCCCTGTACTTCAATTTTTCATATGTGATGTAGTGATAATAACAGTTGTCCTATGGAGGATATGAACTATATGAGTATATATGAGTATAACTCCATATCGATGGAGTATATGACATACAGAAAGTGTTAGGATAGGGTCTGGATCATAATACATGCCACTTCAGCTTTAGGTTACTATTTCTATTATTTTTGTTATTAGCATCATTTCACTGACCCATCAATTTTACACAATACTCTCGATCTATGCCAGGATGTTAACAAATCAATTTAAAACACACAGTTTACTATCATTGTCAACTTCCCATAATGAATGTGGATAAAGCATTTCTGTTTAATCCTTGACAAAGGAAAAAAATGTTCAACCTTAATTT
Source organism: Echinops telfairi (assembly GCF_000313985.2). Lineage (NCBI taxonomy): Eukaryota > Metazoa > Chordata > Mammalia > Afrosoricida > Tenrecidae > Echinops > Echinops telfairi. The sequence continues at coordinate 52,749,948 of NW_022103920.1, forward strand.
GCATATTGTGTCTGAACATTTGTAATGTCAATCAATAATTTAAAGATATATAATGAATATTTTATGGGTTATGTTTGTGGTCAATCACTAATAATCCTCAGTTATATGTACATCCCATAAATACTTAATGCCTTTAGCCAAAGATGATCAGGGTGGAGAGGAAAACAGCATCAGCATGTAGAAGAGCTGTGGATTTTAAGGTGAAAACGTCTCCATATAACCAGCAGAACAGTCATTGCAGCAGCAGCACCAGAAACACGCATCTGGCAGCACTGGCATTGCCAGCTGCTCGTGAGTGAGGATGTTCACTTGTGCAACGATCTCCACTCCGGAGGCAGACACTGGCTCATCTTGAAAGACACTGTGTGAGTCTCTGAGTGCTGGTGGTTACCAAATCTATTTCATTGTCTTCAACCCTATGTTGTTCTGTACGTATCCTGAAAACTTTCATACTATGCACATACAGGGATAATTTCTTTTGCAAGTAACAGGAGACATAACATACATTTTCTTACAATGCCTTGGTCCTTGTAACCAAAACCCTCTGAGGTATTTTTTACACATGATTTTTCTTCCATTTACTCTGCTCCAGAATGGTCTATGTATGCATCATTCTCAGTCTGATTCACTACAGTCTTAATTATATTTTGTAATGTATAGGTTCATTGTTTGAAACCACCAGCAGCTCCTCTGGAGGAAGATAGAGGTTTCTACTCCCATACAGCGTTACAGTCTCGGAAATGCCCAGTGAGTTTTATTAGGGTTCATTGTAGCACTGTAAAGACATGGCTGGATGGCACGTGCAGTTTGTAATTGATTGCTAACCTGAAGATGGGTCAATAAAAGCTACCCAATGGCAAAAAGAAAGAAAGGCTTGGTGATTTGCTTTGGTTAAAATTATAACTGACAAGACACCCTGGAATACTTCTACTCTGTGTCACCTGGACTTGTCATAAGCTGGAAGCAGCTCATTTGCAATGTATTTCACTTTTTAAAGTTGCTCCGTAAATCTCAAGGCAAAGGAAGTAGACTGTGTGGATCATAACAGACTATGAATAGCCTTTAAAAGAACAGGGATTACAACACACTAAATTGTGCTCATGTAGAACCTGCACGTGGATCAAGAGGCAGTTGTGCAAATAAAACAAAGAAATACTGAATAGTTTAAAATCAAGAAGGGGGTACATTATGGTTGTATCCTCTCACCACACTCATTCAATCTCTGGCTAAAAAAATCAGGGTAAAAAAAAATCAGGGTAGCTGGATTATACTAAGAAGAATGCGTATGGAGACTGGAGAAAGGCTAATTAACAACCAGCAATATGGAAAGGACACATGCTTGCTTGTTGAAAGTTAAAAAGATTTGAAGTAATTGCTGATGAAGATCAAGGATTGCAGCCTTCAAGATGATTACAACTTAATGTATAGACAACCCAAATCCTTAAACTGGATCAGTCAGTAGCATTATGATAAACCAGGAAGAGGTTGACTTTGTCAAGGATTTCATCTTGCTTGGATCCACAATCAACACTCTTGGAAGCAGCAGTCAAGAGATTTAAAAAAAAAAAAAAAAGCATTGCACTAGGTAAATATGCTGCACAGGACCTTTTTAGAGTGTTGGAGAAAAGTATGTTACTTTAAGAATGGAGGTGCCCCTGACAAAAGTCATGATATTTTCCATCACCTCATATGCATGTGGAAGTTGGACAGTGAATAAGGAAGACTGGAGAAGAATGGATGCCTTTGAACTATGGTGCCGGTGAAGAATAAGGAAAATACCACGGGCTTCCAAAAGAACAACAAATAAGTCTTGGAAGAGTACAGTCAGAATGCTCCTTACAAGCAAGGATGGTGCTACTTCACATTGTGCACATTGGACATATAGTCAGGAGAGACTAGTCCCTGGTGAAGAACAACATGCTTGGTAGAGTGTCAGCCAAAAAGAGGAAGACCCTCACTGGTGGATTGACAGAGTAACTGCAACAGGGAGCTCAAACACAAGACCAAGCGTAAGGATAGAGCAGACGGGGCAGGGTTTCATTCTACTGTACACACAGGGTTGCTATGAGTCTAAACCAGCTTGAGATAACCTGACAACAATAACATCAATCTCTGCTAAAATGTATCTCATATATTCAGCAAAAACTACAGTCAGAATTTCATTCCATTGTGGTGAAGTGAAATTATTTTATAAGACTCTCCTATCCATAGCATTGATAACTCCCATCAAAGGAGTGGGTGGGATCCTGCAAATAAGATATAGGGGACTAACTTGGTGGTTGGGCAGTTCTCCCATTCCACTGGGTCCACGTGAGCCATGTCAGCAGCAAGAACAGAAGCATCCCAAGACCATCAAGACAAGACATGTCCTAGCAGAGGGTGCTCCAGGTCCCTACCAGAGGCGGTAGACGTAGCACAGGAACCATGAGTCCGAGCACAAAACCACAGACAGAGGCACAGACCGGCATGGCACCTGTGGGACAGCGTGATGGTTCTCCCAGTCCAGGGAGAGGTTAAGCTCCATGACTTTAGGAAGGAGGCAGACTTGCAGAGTGGGGTGCCCTGTGGATAGTTATCAACCCGAAAGACGTTTTCTAATACTTTCCGGAGTAGGGAAGACGCCCAGGGGGCTGTGTGAGTAGAAAGCTAAAGTCCTGAGGAAGATGGGTGTGCTGGCATGGCTGAAAAAAAGGGCTGCTGCAGACAAAAGGGCAATATCCTTCGTGATATTTTTTGCTTGTTTGGAATTCTGACTGTGATCATCTGCTAACCTTCCTAAGAAACCCTTAGAATCGTGAGCATGGTCTGCAACTTCTGTGTAGTCATCGCAACAGATTTTCAAACCCAACAGAGAAGCAGAGTGTCAGAGGAGGGATGGCTGATATTAGAGCAGGCTAAAGGAAAATGGAGGGTAAAGGCCTGTCTGACCTTTGCCGTGCTACCATCAGCCTGGGGCCGGCGTGGAGGCGGATTCTCTTCACCCCTCTGCAGCCAGAGGTCCGACCTGCCCTCACAACCTTTTGCTCATCCCTATCAATGTCACATTGGAAAAGTCTCTGATTACGAAAAATAAGGATTCTAAATGACCTGTATTCTTAACTTGTATCTTGGAAACAGTAACATTTTGTTCATATCTTTTTCAGCTTTCTGTCACTCTGTAGAGGAGTACAGCCAGGATGCTTCTTAGCGGCAAGGATGACGAGCCTGCATCACACAGACTTGGACATGTTATCAAGGAGACCAGTGCTGGAGAAGGATGTCATGCTTTGAACGTGCAGGGCCGTGAAAAAGAAGAAGGCGCTCGGTAAGATGAATCAATACATTGGTCCCAACCATCGGCTGGAAGATAAGAATTTTGAAGATGGCACAAGACGATTTTCATTCTGTCATCCACAGGATTGCTCTGAGTCGCAAGCCCCTCAAGGGCATCTAACGGCGAAATCGCTCACTAACGGACAGGCCAGATCCAGAGTGGGCCCACGGTGCCTTCTGCTAAGCTTCTTACATCGAGGTGTGAAAGTGTATTATCTAAAGACAATTTTACTTTTCATTTAAGTTTTTTCTTTCCTCCTCAGGCTTCTTTAAATAATTCAGGATCCGTGCATGCTGGTCTGTGTATGCATTAAACTAGATGAAAAAGAATTATGTTTTCAAAGCTCTAGAAATTGCTAATTTTAAAAATAGCAAATTCATATATAAGCGATATTGCTACACAGTGCGGCAGTGAGTGATCCCTGAATGAACGTGCTGTGTGCTCTGATTTCTCTGCAGTTAGATCTGCAGGGACCGTACCGGGGTGTCGCTTGGACTGTGTCCTTCAATTTTGTAGAGTTTCTCTCAAACCCGATCTTCTCTATTGATAAATGACTCACTCTTCTATAAATGTCTGAGAAGTATACCTGTTAGCATTTAATTTCTTGTACTTGATATTCAATATGTAAATCCCAGGACTTTTTTCCCCTCAAAATTCCCACCAAACTAAATTTATGAAAAAGTTTGGGTTACCCATATTATTTCTCCAATGGCAGGAGCTTTTTGAGGATAAAATCAAACCCAGTGCCCTGAGTCAATTCTGCTTTATAGCAATCCTGCAGCGCAGGCTAGAACTGCCCCTGTGGACTTGCGAGGCTGTAACTGTCTAGCGGAGTCTAAACCCCATCCTTCGCTCACAGATTGACTGGTGGCTTCAAATGACTTTGCGGTTTGCAATGCAACTGGTAAGCTACTATACCACGAGGGCTCGTTTTTTTGAGGATGGCTGATGAAATTTCTACCCCATCTGTGTTGAATAAACTGTACCCACACGAATCAGTTATAATTGATACTTTCAAATTGCATGGCTTTGAAGTAAGACAAAAAATTAGACACTCAGGAGAAAATGTGCATGCAGAATTATAGATGGCCTCTTGTCCTGTAGTGTTCTAATTCACACGATTCGTGGTTTTTTTAGCACTTACCTGTATCCTCTCTTCATGACACACATAACCACTTTTATGCCAACTCTTCACTCTCATAAATCATTAGTTTTCAGTACTAATTAAACCATCTGATTAAAATAGCACATGCAATTGTGGTGGCAGGCTGCCTCTAAGATGTGCCCTGTGATCCCAGCCGCTTGAAGTTCACACCTCTTTGCTCAATACTTTCCCCTGGAATGTAGTCTATAGGGTGACTTGCTTCGTAGGAATAAACTATGGCAGGGGAGATGGGCTATCACCTCCACGATCCCGACTTCTCTCTTCCTTTCAGACTCCAAGGCCTTCCCAACTTACACCCTTGACAAAGCAAGGCACCACAGATAATCGGCCAGTATAGTAAGGAACCAAAGGTGGCCTCCTGACAAAACCAAGCATGGAACTGACTTAGTACATTCAGCAATACTAAGAACCTGGATTTGGGCAAGAAGCACATGTGTCAGCAGTTCTCAACTTGTGGGTCATGTCCCCTTTGGGGATCGAATGACCCTTTCACTGGGGTCACCCAATTCATAACAGTAGCAAAATTACAGTTATGAAGTAGCAGCGAAAATAATTTTATGGTTGGGGGTCACCACAACGTGAGGAACTGTCTGAAAGGGCCGTGGCATTAGGAAGGCTGAGAACCACTGGTTTAGAAGGACACACTTCTTCAGTTCATCTTCCAAATGAGCCCCAGGTATGACTAACACCTTAAATGCAATTCACTGAGAGATTCTGAAGGAATAACCAGGCTACCGTGTGTTGATACTTCAGTCCCAAAGAAATTTTAAGATAATAAATGTATGTTCCTTTAAGTCACTTTAAGGTAATTTATTTTGTAGCAATAAAAAAGAAAAACTAATGCTTTGGCATAAAGAAGTTTGAGAAGGATCTAAACTAATTCCAGATAATCTCAACTTGTAAAATAGACTAACGAGAAGCACAGAGAATAATCAGCTATCATGGTACATTTAGGAAGGATTCTCATTCAACATTTTTACATTGAAAATGGAAAGCATGGAATTCTGGTTAGTCAGTGAAATGGAGGCATATTGAAAGCTCTAAATATTTTTATGAAAATAGACTCACTTATTCAACAGTCTATTGTGGTTGTTGTTAGGTGCCTTCAAAATAGCTCTGACACGTAGTGATCCTACGTTCAATAAAAGGAAACAGTGCCCAGTGCTGTGCCACCCTCATAATCGGTGGTAGGTACATAATCTGTAGCCAATTTGAGACTTCAGAGTGAAGGGATGGAGTTTAGCCTCTCAATCAGGTTGCAGCTTGATGACCTCATTTGGAGGCACTAAGGAGACAAATAGATTGGTGGAGACAGAATACAGATACACTCCCTGCAAGACACTCTCAGCTTAGTCTTCCTTCTGACAAGACACATGGAGCTATGCTAGAGCCCTGAAGCTGAAGGAGCCATGTGAAGACCCCTGCCAGCACTGAGATGCTTCCACTGCCACTGGATACAGGAGACTTTCCACCCGCTGGCCTGTAATCTTCCTGCTTTTGGCATCATTACATGTATTTCGTGAGCCTGAAGAGGAATTTATAGATTGATATCAAACATATGCGCTGATATAAGACTTGAGGACTTGATCTGGACCTGGCTTAGATGTTTTCTTAATATAAAATTGCTCTTTTATAAAGAGCTCTGTCTCATACACATATGAGTGTCTATGAATTTGTTTCTCTAGTCAACCCAGACTAACACATAATCACTGTCATATTTGAGCCTGTTGCAGCCATGGTGTCAATCTACCTCTTAACTGTCTTCCTCTTTTTCATTGACCCTCCACATTCCCAAACATGATGTCCTTTCGCGGGGACAGGTCTTTCCTGATAACATGTCCAAAGTGCAGGAGGCCAGGTCTCACCGTCCTCCATTCCATAGAGCATTTTGGTTGTACTTAGTCCATGACAGATTTGTTTCTTCTTCTGATGGTCCACAGTACTTTCAATATTATTTACCAACACCATGATCCACGTGAATCCATTCTTCTGTGGTCGTCCTGACTCATTGTGCAGCTTTCAAAGCATATGATGCAATTGAAAATACCGTGGCTTTATTGTTAATAATCAACCTAGTCTTAGAAAATGGCCATCTTGTGGTGAACAAGAAAGATAAGTTGCCTTTTCTCAGGGAGCTTATATTTTTATGGGATATAGTAACCAAACTAAAGAGGATTTCAGAATATAAACTCCAAGAGACTGGAGAGTTACTTATTTAACCATTGCATTATTTTCAAGTCCTTCAATGGCGCACATGCCACGGTGGGTATTCAAAAATGGTTTTGAATAAATAAGTAGGAGTTAGTGAAATGGAGAAACCAAGACTGTAGTAGAGTGACTGCAGAGGTTACTTTAGCTGGGGAATGTCTGGCCTTGCAAAGGAAATGGTGCTTGAGGGGCGACATGAATGACAAAAAGGAATGAAGCTTTGGAAGATCAAGGGAAAGGCATTTTAACAAAGGAACAAGGGCAAAACGCTTTGGGGCTTTAGGCTGCAGCCTTGGCCAGGGAGAACATTTTCATCTAAGCAAAACAAATTGACCTTTTCAAAGATTGAATCAATGACACTGCAATCAATTGTACCAGTGAATTTTTCAACATAAGCAGAAAATATTGTTAGAAGGTTCAAATGCCTCCAAAATATAAATGAATCTACTCTATAAAGGTGAAACAAATGCATTTAGTGCTCCTGATAGGTTTAAATATTCTCTGATTAAGGATGTCATTAGCATTAAAATTTTGTAAACTGAACATTCATTAAAGGTGTACCTTAATATAAAAGTCTAACTTTAGTGTGGTTAATTACCTTCCTCCAGATGTATTACAGCGTCTCCATTTGTCACTTCATTGTTTTTGTAATAATCATTTTCTTAATCTAAGAGGAAAATGAAGAAAGTAATTTGGCCATGTTTACATCACAGTTGCTTAGTATATATCAAACCAGTAGGACTCAAAATCATCATTACAAAAACTTTTGCATCAATTATCTTTCTTCCTATTTAAGTGTAACAAGAGTCTTCAATGAACAAGAAATGCCAGTTTTCTTGAATTCAATTCTTTGTGCATTTCAGTCATCAGATTATATAACATATAATATAACAAATGGATAAATTAGATCCAATATATCTATTCATCTACTATTGCAGAAAATTGTGCATCCAATGGTAACAAATTAGAGTTTAAATTTCCTATATTTTGCCTCATACAAATTCTGCAATAATGCTATCTGAGGAAGTGTAGAGATGTCCCCAAAGATCACAGACAACTTCCAGAGAGCCGTCCAGACATCCAGACGGAGCAACCAAGGAGAAGACTAGCCGTAGAGGTCTTTGGCTCCCTTAATAAATTCTATTGTAAAATCCACGAAGTACATTTTGGCATTTCCCACAATCTACAGCTTTGTTTATAATAAGGAAAAACTTAGAAAAGAGCTATGATACTAAAAGGCTTGGAGAATCCAAGAAGACATCGTCAACCCCACAGATACACTTTCAATTTTTAAATATGAGGGGAAGTGAAAGAAGGTGGGCCTTTAGTATTTTTCTTGCACAATATTTGTCCCCCTGATCTTGCCAACCTGCCATTGATCCTCGGGTTACATAATGCCCAGTCGCCCTGGTAGAACTTTTAACTCCTCTTTTAAAAATAACTATTAAGGATCTTCTAAGAATCTTCGTTGAACATTTCCTGTGTGCTTGACTACATAGTTCTTTTGGCTATCCAGAGGTTACTATCACTTTCCCTTTATGTAATTCTCATTTTCTGCCGAGATCCCAATGTCTCTCACGTGGTTTGACGCTTATTGAAGGCAATATGCTTTACCAGAGAACCAGAGCTCTGCCTGTAATGTAGACTATATTATTAAAGGGTTTGCTGTTAAAACTAGTAACATCCCTGGTCTTCTGCTATGAACACTAATATTTACTGCATATGAATAATCTGGTCCAGTCCAGGCTTAAGCAGCTAATATCCATTCAAGAGCTTAACAGTGATCCCAGGTGTGGGAAATAGCCTTCACCTTACTGCCCCGACCACCAAAACAGGTGGAAGTCTTCATCAAAGCGGAATTTATTTGGCATGCCCTTCTCAGAAATATGTTCTTTTGTACATTTGCTGTGTCTCTCCTATAGAATCAAGTTGTAGTTACTGTTGAAAATGTTTTAAATTATCTAGGTAACATATGTTATCACTATCACTTTCCTCCAATTCTGAAGAATCACATTTCTGAGTTTCGTGTCTATTTCTTCAGGATAAACTTTTTGTGTTGCAAAATGGCTTCGCAGGGGGGAAGGAGAACGCCTTTCCACACGTGGCCAAGGATGATGCCCAGGAGGGAAAGGTCAGACAAGCCTCCAACCTCCAACCTTCTTTATTCTATTTTATTGCGACCATTTCTCACAGCACTCTGTTTTTCTGCTGAGTTTAAAAATCCATCACAATGATCTCACAGAACTCAAAGGCAACACTCACATTTACAGAGTTTATTAGTCCGCTGAATAGGGCTTACTGGTTACAACTTTTCAGGAGCAGTTAAGGATACAGTTCTTTTGTTCTCACTGCCTCTTCTTGGGCCTTCCTTCAGGCGTCTCTCTCTCTCTGAACTTCAACCTCAGCTGTGCTGCCCCTTGACCTCTGCTCCACTTAAGCAAGCGTTACAAAGTTCCCAAAGGCACCCCAAATCTGAAGATGAGTCTATTGTGTGAAGGCCTTCAGCTTGACTCACTCAGATGGTTGGGAACCCCTCCACTTGGTCTCCTGGTCTCAGTGCTGTGGGCTTTGTAGTTGCCACTGCTTCTCTCTAGAGAGATCTCAAACACAACCTGCATGTGGTTCTTCTTCATTGTTGGTTATAAAATTCTCCTTTTCGGCTTCTGCAATGGCTCACTTTATTTCAAATGGAATGAAAAACACTGACTAACACCCACAGTAAGAGATTCGCACACCCTATGTCCACCTTAATTTGGTGAAAGTTAGAAAGAATGTCTCAGTTCCTTCTCCAATTTGCCAACTAGACATATCACTCTCTATCCCTTGGAAGCAGTGAGGAAGGAGCTGTGACGAACAAACATAAACACTCCGCTCGGCAACACCAACACTGGTGTAGACAAGGAAAGAGATGTGTTCCAGGGAAGTGCCCCCTCTAAAGCGAATGCTCTATGGCGGGCATTGCTGTAGGTACCAAGATCTAGAAGATTTGCACCCACTCCCCTTCAGTCATCCTTTCATAAGAATATTTGCCTCAGCCTCATAACCATCCTTCTCTCACACTCGTGACCAACCAACTACAGTATTTGTCAAAGACAAGGATGCTGTGTCTACTTTCACCTTGGGCCAACGTTCTCTCCATGTTCATCACCAACTTAGCATGAGGACCCATCCATGAATCAGGTCCAAGTAATTTCCACCTCTGACAACTGGCCATAGGAACCTAACACAAATTCATAGCTGTGAGCAGTTGAGAGAACCTCTAAAAATATCACCATCTGGCAGATTCATAAATCATAAATTCAATAAGCTATGTCGCACTGTTGTTAGACTCCGTAGTTGGTTCTGGCTCATAGTCACCCCATGTATCACAGATAGAAACACTGCCTAGTCTTGAACCATCCTCCCAATTGTTAGGTTTGAACCCATCATTGTAGCCACTGTGTCAATCCATCTCATTGAGGGCTTTCTCCTTTTTTACTGACCTTTACCAAGCATGATGACCTTTTCTAGGGACCGGTCTCTCAGATAACATGTTCAAAGTATGTGAGATAAAGTCTCCCCATCCTCACTTCTGCAGAACATTCTAGCTTTCCTTCTTCCAAGCCCGATGCGTTCTTCTGGCAGTTCATGGTGTTTTCGCACCTCTTCCTGGGCACATAATGTAAGGTATCAATTCTTCTTTGTCTTTCGCGTTCACTGCCCTCCTTTCACTTGCATCTGAGGCAACTGAAGATACCAGGTGCACCTTGGTCCTCAGAGTGACATCCTTGCTCTTCCACGCTTTAAAGAGGTCTCCGGCAGCAGATTTTCCCAATGAAACAGGTCATTGGGTTTTTGACTACTCCTTCACAAGCAACGATTGTGGATCCAAGCCAGATGAACTTCTCGGCACCTTCAAACTTTGCTGCGTTTATCATGATTTTATCTGTTGGTCCGGTCGTGAGGATTTTTGTTTTGGTTACATTGAGTTGTAACTCATAGTATAAGCCACAGTGAAGGCTGCAGCTCTTGATTTTTGTCAGCAAGTGCTTCAAAATCTTCTCACTTTCAGCAAGCAAGGTTGTGTTCCCTGCGTATCTCAGGTTGTTAATAAGCCTTCCTCCAATCCTGATGCCACTTTCTCCTTCATCTACTCCAGCTTCTGTGATTCTGTTAAGTATAGAGATTGAATAAGTACGGTCTAAGGGTGTAATCCTGACACACAACTTTACCAGCGTTACCTCGTTACCTTCAAATGATTGCCTCTTGGTCCGTAAACAGGTTCCACAGGAACACAGAGAAGTTTGCTGGAATCCATCTTCTTCTCAATGCTATCCATAGTTTATTATGATCCCTATTGTCATATGGCTTTTCATAATCAATAAAACACAAGAAAACAAATGTCTGGTATTCTTGGTATTAGATGAAGATCCATCCGCCATGACCAAGGTACTCTTCTGAATTTCTGACAGCTCCCTGTCGGTATACTGCCGAATTATCTTCAGCAAAACTTTACTTGAATTTGATGTGAATGATATGGATCAATAATCTCAGCATTCTCCTGGGTCCACTTTCTTTGGCATGAGCACAAATACGGGTCCCTTCCAGTAGTTGGACCAAGCAGTTGTCTTCCAAACGTCTTGGCACGGATGGAGAGTGCTTTCAGCGTTTCATCAACTTGTTGCCATATTTCTATCGGTTGAAATATTCTTCAAGCCTTATATTTTGAAAGAAGACAGAAGAAATAGTTGAATATTTTCAAAATTAATGAGCTCCAAGTTACAAAGTTCAGAGAGCTTTTCAAAGCCCAGAAAGCTCAGAGAACTTCAAGCAGAATAAACAACAGTAAAAGCCGGGCTGGGAATGGGAATGAAGCATACCATATCCAACTGCAACATGTCAATACTGAGAACAAGTGTCAAAAGATGACAAGTTGTTGGGGGGGGGGGGAGTGAAACAACTTGCCTGTAGAAGAACAAAGATAACCAAGGACTTATATGATGAATTTATATAAGAGTAGCACTCAAACATTGATGAAGTTTAATATTCTAACTTTAGAACGTTATATTAATTAATTGTTTATATCTAATGAGAAAGAAAGCTATCTGTACCTGCTAACTCAGCAGTCTGGCAGCTAGCACAAATTTTAAGGATTGTTAATAGGAATAATAAAATATTAAATATTTTACTAACAAGATGATCCTAAGTTCTATCTCAATATTTTATCACATAATAATAAAATAGGCCTTCGTTACCATATAAGACATTACTATCACCAATTCAATTTCAACTCATGGGGACCCCACAGGACAAGAACTAACTGCCACAGGGAGCTTCCAAAGCGGTAACTACATGGGCCTGAGCCCACGTGTCTCTCCAGCAGAATGGCTGGGGGGTAAAAGCATGACCTTTTAGTTACCTGTCAAGCACTTAACCACACAAACATAAGAGCTTCGTTTGTATGATGGACTGATTGCGAAAAAAATTGCATAAAATTTTTCTATAAAACATGTTATTTAACAAAAGTTTGTGCAATTTATTTTATCTATTTTATCCACCATGCTGTGAAAATTGGGGGTATTCTCGAAAACATTCTAGTTAAAGGTAAAAGAGGCTTCAATTTTAATCATACTGTTTTGACAATTTAAATGTACTTTCCGTCTCACAACATTTTCAGGAATTAATATTGAAAACTGATGAATATAATTTATAGTTAACTACAGATAGTGTCATGTTTAGCATTAACCATTTATCATTGGTCTCTTTTCTTTGCTTAAACAGTAGGCATTCTTGGTACTAAGGGGAAGCAAAACCCTAAGTTTCTACTGGAAAACATTCATTATCTTTTTTAATCCACTTAGTGGCATCACAGCCCATCATATAATAAAAATGTTAGCAGCAACAAAAATAACAGAATATACTTATCGATTGTGCAAATGAACCAGATACTTACAGAATGTGCAGATTCAAGGGGTTATTGTAATTCAGTAACACAGCTCAGACAAGAATGCTTTAGAAAATTTTAAAAATATAGCAAAGTTAGCAAAAGGTTTTCAGCCTTGTGGGTATATTGATGCATGGAAGCTGGGCTTGCAACAAGTATTTCCATTAGTAAAACTAACAATAGGAATATGTTTTAAACTATTAATTTCTGATGAATCACTGTATGAAACTTGCATAGACAGTCATTTTGGTGACACTTGCTCTGACAGTGTCACCTGGTGCATTCTGTACCCACACACCCCAATACTGACCCCACTGTACCATGTGATTGAATCCATACAGGAAGAATTTATGTATGGCAACTGACAATAACAAAAGAGTCCAATAGACTGTTTTTGAAGCCATGCCTAACAGATATATATATATATATATATATATATATATCAAGAAAAGAGAATTTATGAGCATGATTTATTCATTTGGTGTTTGGGATTTAAAAACCCTGAAGCAATACTAAGGCTTTAGGGACAGGGCTATCTTCCCCCAAATGGGAGAAACTTTATAAGCACAGTTACCTTTTCAGTCAATTTTAAGACAACGTTGGAAATAAAGTCTCATAGAAATTCAAGTTCAGGCAGTAAGAAAATCAGTGCATGCAATGAACAAGGTTGAGAGATGCAGAAGTTTATAAATTTTTTATCTTTGAAATTCTGTAAAACTAAGATGCAAAGTGAAAATATTTCACCTCTTAGTAATCTCACAGTATGAAAACTCAAAGAGCAACACTTTTCCACATTGGAATTCAAGGAATAATTCCTATTCATGTGTAAAAATTCAAATATATACAACTGGAATAATAAATATTCACATGTGCCCTTACATTGTAAAAACCTGGCGTTGAATGCCAACAAGAAAGAACACAATTAGCACATCTCCAGTTGAAGGAATTGAAGAAAATGTTCCAACCTTGAGTTGAAATATTGAAGCATTCTACAGCCAAAATCACGAACAGTGTAGGAAACATCAAAAGAAGATATAGGAAATAGAGTCACTGTATGAGAACGAGTTGATTGATGATTAGCTATTCCAAGAGGTAACATAATCAAGTACAAATGGTACTTAAAGAAGTCCAAGTTGAACTGAAAGCATTAGAAAAGAACAAAGCTCCATCATTGACAGAATACCAATCCAATTGAAATGCTCCAACAAGTGGATGGAGCACTGAGGGCATTAACTAGTACTCTAAGTTAGTTAAAGTTTATTTTGCCAACCTGGCCCATAAACACATGTGGGGTTAATTGAAGGGCAGAGAGATAAATGGATCAGTGAGCCTCACCTTTCTGGTTCTCGGGTCTCTTACTTTCTGATGGATGGACCAGGGTGCAGCTGCCTTAGCCAGTTCCTTGCTTCAGCTGGCAAGGCTCACTTCCTGCCAGACATCCCTGAGGAGAAGCCACATGGACCTACCCCAATGCAGCCCTGGGTGCTGCAGCAGCCATGTGGAGACCCCTGCCAGCGCTGAGATGCTTACACGCTCACTGATTCAGTTGTCCTCCTGAAGTTGGCAAAATAGTGTGTGCTTTGTGAGATGGTGGAGGACTTTGTGGGTTGGTGTCGGACATATGGGCTAATGTTGGACTTGTGGGCTTGGGCAGCCCTGGGTTGGGATGTTTTCTTGATGTATACTTAACCTTTATACCAAATTCACTTTTATACATGAGTTTCTGTGGATTTGTTTCTCCGAAGTACCCAGACTAGCGCATAGTCTATGTAAAGAAATTTGGAAGGAAGTTCCCTGGCCAACTGACTGGAAGAGGTTCATATTTGAGGATTAGAGGGAGGCTTATTAATGAACAGCAAAATGCAGATGACATGCGTTTGCTTGCTGAAGCATTTGCTCATGAAAATCGAAGACTGCAGACTTCAGTGTAAATTTCAATTCAACGTAAAGAAAACTAAAATCCTCACCAATGGACCAGTAGAAAACATCATGATAGAGAAAAGATTTTCAAGAATTTCATTTTACTGGCATCTACAAGCAATTCTCATGGAAGCAAGAGTAAAGAAATCAAATAAAATACTGTATGAGGCAAATCTGCTGTACAAGACCACTTCAGAGTGTTGTCACTTTGAAGACTAAGCCAGAGCCTGGCCGCTGTCATTTCAATTGCCTCATGTGCATTTGATTGCGGGACAATGAATAAGGAACACCACAGAAAAAAATAGATGCATTTAAATGGTGGTGTTGGTGAAGACCGTTAAAAGTACCATGGGCTACCTGAAATACAAGCAAATAGATCTTGGAAGAAGTACAATGAGAGCACTTCATAGAAGTGAGGCTGTCAAGACTTTGTTGCATGTGTTTGGGGCATGTTATCAGGAGGCACCTGTCCCTGGGTAAAGACATCAGGCCTGGTACAGTAGAAGGTCAGGGTGAAAGACTGACACAGGGCCTGCCACGGCGTGCGCCGGCATCGCAAAGTTGGCACAGAACCAGGTAGTGTTGCACAGAGGGTCCCTGTGAATAGAACTGACTCTGTGGCATCTAACAAAACATCCATTGTAAGATTAATGCGGTCCCAGTTTTCAAAATAATTTATAATAAGGGTTATTGAAAAGGCAATGTGCATAATATTGCACTTGATTTTCTTGCAATTATTATTATAAAGTCATTATTACCTTTCTTTTTCTAGATGAGCCAGCACCAACCTCTACACTGTTAAAAAATTATCTTGATAGCTAATTCAAAGCCTGTGCTATAAAATGGACATTTCTGAGTCATTCAATTTAATATGTTTTCACTAAACATTTCTTTTCAAAAAGGGCACATTTTGAATTAAAAAGGGAAATATACCGATATCTCTAACTGATAGTTCTGCCTTGTGGAATAGCTATTTCCCAGAGACATAAAGTAATACCAACTTGCCTCCAGGAATATATTCTTGACCTCTTGATCCCAGGTAATTCTCTAAAACTGCACCTGTGATACATCTTGTGATAGTGTGGAATGCATTGTTTTATTTGTATGTGTTTCCTTGCCCCCATAAAATCTATTTGGTTGCCAGGGGAGTGCCTCTGTTCCTACTGCCTTATCATTCAGAAGCACTAAAATGACAAAACGCTTCTTCCTAAATTCCATAAAGAAAGCTTTTATTTTACTTTTCTCTCTTTCTTTCTGTTTTTAAATGGCGAAGTAAAGTCTCTAAGAAATAAGATGTGCTGTCAGCCATAATCCCAGCTTAGCATCAGGAAATTTTTCAGGATTTCATTCCTTCCTTCTGCTGGTTCAATAAAGGCCAGGGAACTTCAGCTTTTTTTAAACCTAATATTTATCTGATCATCTGAAAAAGAAGCTCTCCTTGAAGACCAGTATTATTTTGAGGACCTATGAGGGCCTAGAAATGTCAGCAGTTATATGCACATCCTTTCCAACCTCAAGTACACGGACATATTTTAGGACTAGGTCATCTAGTTCAGGACTTAAAGCTACATCCTCCTGCTCTGCCCTGCCTCCAGTCCTATCTCACACCCTACTCCTCAACAACTTCCCACAGTCCCAAATCTTATACCTTCCTTCTTTATAAACCCCAAACCAAACCCATTGCCATAGAGTCTCTTATAACTCATGATGATTACCTTTGTAGTTTACAAGATTTTGCATCGCTATGCAAGCAGAGAGCCCCAACATTTTTCCAGGGCATGGTTGGTGAGTTTGAACTACTAATCTTGTGGTTACTAGCCCAACCATTAACTCACAGGGCCACTGAAGCTCGTTTTGCCTCTGTTATCTGAAACCAAACTCAATGCCGCTGAGTCAATTCTGACTCATGGTGACATTTCTTAATAAGTATTGCTTGAGTATGTACTATGTCCCATGGATGAATCCAACAGATAATAATTGAATTAAATTATATATTAGTAAGTACTATGGATAGAAAATTAGGGGTGTAAAGCAAGAAGAATAAAGGAGATTGAAGCTTTGGTTCCAATTTTAACTTTAATGGTCAGAATCTACCTGGTTGAAAGTAGACATGTACGTGAATGTAAAAAGAGCTATGGCACTTATCCATATAAATACCTGAGAAATAATCCGCAAAACAGAGGTAACGTCAGACTACCTGGTATTACCAGGTCAAGAGACCTTAAGACAAGAAGAAAGCTAGGATGCTCTTTGAAGATAAATAAAGTGAGAACCTTGGACTTGAATAAGCAAGAAGGAGAATGACAAAGGGCTAAAGTGATAACTCAAATCATAAAGGACCCTGTAGGCCTGTAGGACTGTGACACCTGGTCTCAAATGATAGGAGCCACTGAGAAAAATAATTGACATTATCCATTCTATGTTTAAAACTAGCTCCCTAAATACTTTCTTGATAGGAGGATGCAAAAGCAGGGACTACTAGCAAGAGGCTATTAAAACTTAGATCCAAGGGGCAGCGCTATTTCAGCACATATGCGGAAGAGTTATAACATAGATATTTCAGACTAAGCATCAACAGGATTCCCAACCAACTGAGAACAGAAAAGACAACCTCTATGATTTGGGCATGATAAATCACTGAGGCTCTTCATCCACCATCATTGCAATATAGCAAAAGCAAAAGACAAAGAGAAAGAGAAATGGATATACAAAGGGGAAGCTGGCAGTGTTGAGAAGGCAAGGATGGAGGGAGTTATAGAGGAAGAAAAATGAAAATCAATTAGAAAACTGTAAACTATATAGTTCTAATTGTGGTGTGGGTGATAGAAGTGAAATGAAAGATGTTGAATTGTAGCATTAGTTCTTCCATTCAGTAGGGAAGTCACTGTTTTTTCCTGACCTTCAGTTTTTTGGTCTCTCACAGTGTATAGTATCCATCTCATTAGGCTGTTGCCGAAAGAATAAAATAAATAACACAAAGTGCCGGTTTTACTCCTTTCTCTTACACATTGTCGTTAGGTGCCGTTGAATCAGTTCCAGTTCACAGTGACCCCTGCGGACAAGAGAATGAAACGCTACCTCTCCCTGTGCCACCCTCACATTGCTCATTCCTGTGTTTGAGCCCATTGTTGGGCCACTGCGTCAATTATCTTGTTGATGGCCTTCCTCCTTGTCCTTGCCCGTCCTCTTAACCAGGCATGATGTCCTTCTTCAGGGACTGGTGTCTCCTTATAACATGTCCAATGTCCAGAGTACAGAGGTACATGTCTCCTGAGAGCATGTCCAAAGTACTACAAGGCACTACAAGCCCAAACAAACCAACACGCGGTTGTTTCTAGAACAAAAAAGGAAAAGTGTGTGAGTCAGCTCCTCGTATCAGTAAACCAGTCCAGAAATACTTTACGTTTCTTTTTGTTTCAGCTTTCTTTAAAGCTCTACCTCCTTTCATGTGTATAATCCTTATATTTTCTCTCCCTATGAAAGTTATCCCAAATTCATCTAAAATGAATATATTCCTCCCCTGTAAGCAATGCGATATGAAGCAGTATACTTCTAGTGAGAACTGAACCTCTGTTATGATTTTTCATGTGTGGTAACCAAAGGAATGTGGATATTGCCAATTAGAAGAAAAAATAAGCAAGTGCTGAAATTAGATCACAAATTGACATCCATATTTAGGTAAACTTGAATCTTCATCATGAAAAATAACTAGCTATTTATAGATACCAATATATAATGAACATCTTTCCTCCATGTTAGATATTTTTTTAAGTCTACCCTTGGAATCTAGTTAGTAATCATAAACTAAGTACAAAAAAATTTACTTTTTCTCCAGAAAGACTGCCTATCCTATTAGAAATCACATGTATAGTGAACAGACTACTATATTACAAACACAAAACATGAACCAATGAATCCAATCCTACTGCCCTCATATTGGCTGGGATTCATAGTGACCTGTAGAACAAAGTAGAACTGTCCCCTAGGGTTTCCAAGGTTGATAACCTTCAAGGACACAGACTGCCATGTCTTTCTCCCCAAAAGTTGTGGTCAATCCCAACCACTGACCTTTGGTTTAGCACCTGAACCATTGCATCACCAGAAGCAATTAAATTGTTTTTCAATATGTTATTAAATTGTAAACTGAAATTCATACATAAATGTTCTGACATTTAGAACACAGGTAAGCAGCTATTAAATGACCATATGTATTTATTAATACATATAACACAATTTCATCTACCAGAAAACAATTCAAATGACTATGTAATCAATAAAGTTTGGATATCAGCAAAATAGAGAGATCAAGGGGCATGGGAAGATCAGAGCCTAAAGAGCTTCTTCAGGCAGAGGACAATTGATGCTAGTGCCTTGGCCCTGCAAAGATATCCAAGACATTACCTCTGTACTTACCCTGTTTCCCCAAAAGTAAGACATCCTCCGAAAATAAGACCTACGTACAGTTTTGCCTCTAGCTGAAATATAAGACATCCCCCCCAAAATAAGACCTCCCTGAATATAAGACCTCCCTGAAAATAAGGGTTTGGATTATTATGATGATGTTCAGGAAGATGATGACATGACTGTCATTGAATAAATGAGTAAATGTACCATAGATTACTGTACATGGAAATAATGGTAGTAACAAGAAATTCTTGATACTGTAGGATTCACAATTTGTCTGGTTATGCTGATTTGTGATGACAACTACTACCATACCATATATAGGTAATAAATTTTCTTTTTTTTTTGTTCAACAATAAATGTGTACCATTTTCTTCTTCATGGAAAAATAAGATATCCCCTGAAAATAAGACCTAGCACATCTTTGGAAGCAAAAATTAATATAAGACCCTGTCTTATTTTCAGGGAAACAGGGTAGGAACATACTAATGTGTATCACAATAGTACACAGTTCTCCTCAAGGGGTAGTCCATAGGGAAGATTAATGAAATTAATGGCACGATGATTTTACATTAAAGATAGAAACTCAAAGCTAAACTCACTACCATTGATTCACTCCCAACTTATAGCGACCCTATGGGACAAAGTAGAATCACGCCTGTGGGTTTCCTAGGTTGCAAATCTTAACATGGGTAGAAATCCTCATCTTTTTTCTGTGGAGTGGCTGGTGAGTTCAAACTGCAGAACTTAAAATTTGCAGCAAACCACATGTCCATTACACCATAAATCCACAAAGCCAAACTCGCTGCTGTCAGGTCACTGCTGATTGATAGAGACCCTATAGGATATGATAGAACTGCCCTGTTGAGTTTCTGAGACTAACTGTTAACAGGAATAGAAAGCCTCGTCCTTTCCCCTCTTGTTCTGTAGGCATTGTCAATTCTAAGAAGTTAAAAATCGCAGCACTAAAAATATTTTCATACATTTAAAGTTCTCAAAAGATAGGCAAAGAAAATTGCAAATAAAATAGGGAGAAAAGGCCACTTTATTTCAGACTTGAAGACATGCTCCTAGGACATAAGAGGCCATTGGTTTTTCTGAAGTCTGTATATCCTTGTGCTGAAGAGTTGAGTCATGGTTGTTAAGACCGTAGTATATTATCACAAAATCTTAGCCCATCATTTATCAAAGTAAACTAATACAGATGTATCTTTCCACTATCAAAGCATCCAAATGATAAGTAAAATAATTCACTCTTTAATGTCAGAATGAAAAAATATATAAACTTTCAAGATAACCAACTGCCAATGACCTCAGAAATTTGAGGAAAAAAAATATAGTGAACGGATGAATCGAGAAAAGCTTCGTTAACATCACACTCTTTTTATATATTTGGCATTTCATTTGTGAGAGGAGGTAAAAAGAATAACACATCATCCCTAACACCAAGGTACTCGCAGTCTGATGGGGGACCTGGCAATCTAATGGAGGAATTTACGAGTTAAAGATATATTATGGCCTACAAAGTCTCCTCGACCACTGTTAATTGAAAAAAGGCAACTTATATAACTGAATTAATTTTATATCCAGTATTTTATTCTTTATTTGTGGAGTTCTCCTTTCCTCCATAGCCTCCCTTTTCATTTAAGCAAATTAAAAATATCTTAGTTTATCACATTGATCTCTTCCAATATTCTCAGACTTCCTTAATGTGTACTTTCTTAACTTCTTGTGCTATTATAGTCGAGACGTTAAAAAAGAAAAGTGGTACCTCTCACATTACCATGGAACAGATTAAAGTTTCTCTTGTGATTGTGGCCAAATTATGTTATACATTTTGTCATTATAGAAGGGAAAACATTTAGGGAAAAATTCCATTATTCTTTTTTTTTTTTTAAGGGTCACTGATGTTTATTTTGCAAACAAAACCACTGCCTGTTGACACCTTGGGATGCCACTGGGACACTTGGTGGGAAGCTTGAGAGAAGGGCGAGGCGTTGGGCTGTCACAGGATCACAAAGCTGGGGTTTCCAACAGGCGTCCAGATGGTCTGGCTTGGCTGCGGGGGCAGCTCTAATGAAGCGGCGAGAACACCGACAGGCTCGGGGGAGGGACTACCAGAGGTCTGCCTGCCCAGCTTATTTGGCGAGGGGATTTCTGAACTTCTGGCCAGCACACTTGGCCTTGCTGCCCAGCTCCTCTTCAATTCTGAGGATCTGGTTGTACTTGGCCAGGCGTTCAGATCGGCACGGCGCACCAGTCTTGATCTGTCCAGTGCAGAGTCCCACCACCAGGTCAGCAATGAAAGCATCCTCGGTCTCCCCAGAACGATGAGACACTATGACGCCCCACCCATTGGACTGGGCCAGCTTGCACGCCTGCAGAGATTCGGTCACGGAACCGATCTGGCTCACTTTGAGCAGGAGGCAGTTGCACGACTTCTCGCCCACGGCCTTGGCGATTCGCTTCGGGTTGGTCACTGTGAGATCATCCCCTACCACCTGGATCCCTGAACTGGCAGTGAACTTGGCCCAAGCGTCCCAGTCATCCTGGTCGAAGGGGTCTTCGATAAACACCACTGGGTAGTTCGCGATGAAGGACTTGTACAGGTCTGCCAGTTGGTCAGGTGAGATGTACCTGCTGGGGTCATCAGGAGACTTGAAGTCTAGGTCGTATTTCCCAGACTTGAAGAACTCGGAGGCAGCTACGTCCATGCCAATCACCACCTTGTCGGTGTAACCAGCTTTCCCAATAGCATTCTTCAGCAGCTCCAGGGCTTCTTTGTTCGCCAAGATGTTGGGGGAAAATCCGCCTTCATCCCCGACATTGGTGGCATCCTTGCCGTACTTCTCCTTGATGACGTTCTTCAGGTTGTGGTATACCTCGGCCCCGATGCGCATGGCCTCCTTGAAGTTGGCTGCCCCGACGGGGAGGATCATGAACTCCTGCATGGCCAGCTTGTTGCCGGCATGGGAGCCGCCGTTGATCACATTGAAAGCAGCAACTGGCAGGATAACTTCGGAATTGCCAGCTAAGTCAGCAATGTGACGGTATAGGGGGACTCCCTACTCAACAGCTCCGGCCTTGCACACAGCGAGGGACACGCCCAGAATGGCATTTGCACCAAATTTTGATTTATTCTCAGTTCCATCCATCTCAATCATCAGCTTGTCGATCTTTTCCTGTTCCGTCACGTCCACCTTCTTGCTAACCAGGGCAGGCGCAATCGTTTTATTGATGTGCTCAACAGCCTTTGAGACACCTTTGCCCAGATACCGGGTCTTATCATTGTCCCGGAGCTCCAGGGCCTCATAGATCCCAGTGGAGGCACCACTGGGCACAGCAGCTCTGAAGAGCCCTTTGGCGGTGTAAAGATCGACCTCAACGGTGGGATTTCCACGGGAGTCGAAGATCTCTCTGGCGTGAATCTTGAGGATAGACATGATGGATGTCTGGCCGCTGGTTCTCGTCGCCCAGGAAGGAAGTGGAGGAGGCTGCAGACACCGAGACGGGTGTTGGGTCAGCGGCCCATTATTCTTTAATTCCTTTCTTCCATGAACTTTTTGAAGGCTCCTTGGTTTCAGCAAGTGCTGTCTTCCAACAACCAAACTCAATACCTTTAAGTCGATTCTGACTCATAGTGACCTTGTAAGAGAGGGTAGAATTTTCCTTGTGGGTTTCTGCAACTCTTCACAGGAGTAGAAAGCCTAGTGTTTGTCCCACAGAGTGGCCAATGATTTTGAACTGCTGACCTTGTGGTCAGTAGGTGTGGTAGTTACATAATCTGGCATCAATTTGAGACTGAAGGGGTGGAATTAGGCCTGTCAATCAGGCTGCAGCTTGATGACCTCATCTGGAGGCACAACAGTGATAAATAGCTCATTGAAGGGCAGACAAGGGCAGACATACTTTCTATGTGAGACATTCCTGTCGACAAGACACATGGAGCTATGCTGATAGAGCTGAGCCCTGGACCTGGAGGAGCCGTGTGGAGACCCAACACCAGACTGAGATGCTTCCACCACCACCGGATCCACAAGACTTTCCACCTACTAGGCTGTGATCTTCTTGCTTCGGCATCATTGCATGGCTTTGTGAGTCTGAAGAGGAATTTATGGACTAGTGTCGACATATGGGCTAATATCGGGCTTATGGACTTGATCTGGACTGGGCTGGGATGTTTTCTTAATGTACAATTGCTCTTTGATATAAAGGTCTCTCTTACACATATATGCATATCTCTAGATTTGTTATTTTATTCAACAAGGACTAACAGAGTAGGCCAATATGTCACCCACCAGGACTCCTCAGCTGTAGTCTTAGTTTACCAATATATTTTAAGCTCCTTATTATAAACAAATAAATAAGCCTATCAAATGCTTATATGCACCATGGGGCTTAGTCGATCTTCAGGATATTGTAGATGCACAGTAAATACTTCTGGCTTTCTATGTGCATTGATATACTTAGAATTATCCTTGGAAATGATTATCATTATTCTTCAGCCCATACTTTAAGTGTTGCTTGTTCAAAGACCATACTTTGATCTCTGGTAGTTTCATTAGAAATATGATACCTTTGAGATAAACACATTGATTTCAAAGCAAAATTTTCAACTTGCAATTTTTTGCCCTAAAAATAGCACTTTCTGACATCCAGTTTAGTCATGTGAACACAAAGCACAGACCAGGTGTACTGGGCATTGCAGAGCATTAGAAACAAAATGAGCTTGAAAATCAATAAATTTAGATTCTACCTTCATTTTCTTGAACCTCAGTTTCCCCTTACATAAAAGGAGTGGCAAGCTCAGACCAAATGAGAATGAACAGGAATATTTTCTTCATGGGCTAGGTTTTCTGGGGAAGAGAGACTTCATATGCTTCTCAAAACATATTAATGAACTAGTAGTTCTTATTTTAAGAACACTCATCTTATTTTAGATATATGAAGATAGACAAGATAGCATTAGTGTTTTGTTTTGTTTTCAATAGCGGTTAACAAACAAAGCTTCCAAAATTCCATCAGGCATTCCAGTTTTTTGTATTAGAACAATAATAATCACGACCAATTCTGAAAAGTATTCTTTCTACATTATTTCTTTTTGACTGTATCATTTTCCTATATAACACTAACTCAAATGAATAATAGGAAGTAAATGTTAATGCTAGACTACTGGTATCAAAGTGTTGCTGCATATTGTATTCCTGAGAATCTTTTAAAATATGCCTAGCTAGCACCTGCCAGAGATTCTCTTTTAATATCTAGCAGTGAAACTTGATATTCGGGTTCCTTTAAAATTGCACAAGTGTTTCTAATGTGCAACCAGATTTGAGAATCACTATTCAAAGTAGTTGTGCAACAGTACTTCAATATTCCTTCTGGACCTCATGTTAGGTGAAGAGCTTTACTTTTCTTATGTTAATGTTAGGCTCCTCCTAACCAAGCTAACTTGATGAACCCTTCCGTGGAAATATTAACCCATCTGCTTTATAAATTACATTTCTTAGCGTGATGTATTAATGCCATAACATTTGACTATAATTATCTATGCCTACCAAACACACACACACACACACACACACTCACACACACACACACACACACACTCACACACACACACACACACACACACTCACACACACACACACCTACAGAGCATATTGCAACTCATCGCAATCCTATCTAGGGTTTCCAAGGCTCTAACTCTACCTGAGCACAAGTCTTATCTTCCTCCTGTGGAGCAGTTGATGGGTTTGAACTGTCAACATTGTGGTTAGGAGCCCACAGTTTGTAGGATAGCCCCACCAGGGCTCCTTAATTATCCTTACAGTGGCCACTAACTCAGGTGAACATGTTATTTCCGCAATTAAACTAGTACTTTCAATATTTTATAAGACTCAACAGAAAATTTGCTCTCATATTTTCACCTTTACCCAAAATTGTTTTGTTCAGTGAAGGGTTCTTTTTCATGCACAATGTCAGAGACATCTGTTTTATCACACTGTGCGCTATAGGGCATCAAAAGCAACTCTGCATTGCATCCCATTTCCTCAGGGCATTAAACCTATGCTAATAAATTAATCTGTTGTAATCCATTGGCTGAGTAAATTTTACCCCCATGCTTTCACTCAAGCTGAGAATTTCCTTGGAAGAACCTTTCCTTTCCCATCGCCTGCTTGGCGGGCTGTTGAGCATAGACAGGTTCGTGTTCAGAGCTCAAATCAAACATTAAGTTCATAAGGTCTCTTCTGAACCCATGTTTCCCAAACACGATGGATCTATTCCTACCTTTGAGTACTTACTGGGAAAAGGATTCTTCTAGGGTAGATCTTAAAACTTTCTTAATTTATTAGCTTATGTTCTATCGTCTATCTCTTTAAGAGGCTATAAGTCACTCGAAGGTCAGACATATATTTTATCTCTCTTTATGTCCCAAATCCTCTTCATTGTAGGTTATTTGTTTACATTTATCTGGTAAATTAAATTGATTTATCATCTTGCAAGCTTGTCTTAAAACGAGCAGCCAACAAGGAAGGAGCACAGCAACCCATATGATCCAAGGATCATAAATAATAAAATCCAAGCCCAAAGGAGGGAATTATTAGAGCTTAAATTCTGATCACTTGGTTTGCAGAAGGCTATGGATGGCACTGAAATCCCAAAATCCATTTGCAAAGCCCTGAATCTGATTAAGCCTCCATTGAATTTCCTCAAACTGTTGACTAAGGATGTAAATAGTCTTGCCTTCAGACAGTATATTGTAGGTTACAGCAAATATAGTTAGTTAAAGTTAACATAGTATTTGTTTCCCCCTTTGACTCATTTTTAATTTCTTCTGGTTTCTATTATCTTGTGATATCTTTTGAATTGTAGTTTTTCTGTTTTGTTTTGTTTGGTTTGGTTTGGTTGTCATTGTTGAGGTTTTCTGGTATGATTTTCTTAACATGAAATCAGTAACTAGATTCCTTAGGGTTGAAGCAGAGGAAATCGGGGGAAAAATGGGAAGCTGATAATAATAGGTTCAAGAATGAAAAACATGTTCTAAAATTAATGGTGGTGATCGCTGCACAACTCTTTTTGATATATTTAAACCATTGAATGGTGTTGCCATTACCCTAGATTAGAATGTTACAAAGGTAAGACCTCAATATGAGAAGAGACCACTCTCTTAGAAAGAGGGTGTACTCTCACTCTCCCCCTCTACATCTCCCCTGCCACGTGCCTCACTACAAATAACTGTTACAGCTAGTTTCAATTGAAAATCGATATGTGACACAATTTATCATGTTGCTATCAATTGTCAACTAGCTTAGTTTCAATTGTCAACTAGCTTGGCTGACAACTGTTAATCAGTTGACCCTTGAAGAAATTTTGATTATCCTTAATAGGATTCTTATAACCAGGTTTCTGCTCAAGATTTGTATCACAAAAATATAGGGTCTGTGTGGAGTTTCACTTCCATCTACGATGCAGCAAAAGACACATTTCTCCCATATTAAGAATGAGGAAAAGTACTATTGGCAAATAATGACATTTCTTGAACATATTACAGGACAGCTAAGGTTGCAAGCAAACTAAGTAGAATGACTTCCAAAAGTTGTAAGTCCCTCTAAGGAAAGATGGAACACACGCGGAAAGCTATTTCACCCTTGGCAAAACAAAACACAAAGTGATGGATATAAAAGTGGATTAGAAGTAACCAGCTAAATTTTAAAATAATTAAAGTAAATTATTGTGCAGAATTATTTTGCATAATATAGGCCATTTTTGATCAGTAGCAAAATCTTAACAAATTGAAAAATATGCAGAGAAAATTTGTAAAAAGTCATGTAAAGATTATTCTATGAAAATAATGAAGTGAAAATGAAAATAAGAAAAAAAAATAGAAAAAGATACTGAAATTTTCCAAGTTTTGAAATTAAATAATACATTCCTTTTAAGTAATAACGTATTTTATCCATTGATTATTTATGTTTTCTCATCTAGTTCCTTTCCAACCGTATGGCTAATCCACCCGACTATTTATTTCTCTAATTATTTATGGATTTTTATATATTTTAATATACACAACAAGACACACGCCTGCACGATGATTTCTACATGCACAGATCAGTGCTATTGCTTCCATTCTTGACATTGTGTCCCCATTCGCAGTATCTCTAGCTGCATTGTGTCACTACCTTTCGTTTTTGCTCTATATTCCCCTGAAGGTCCTCAGCTGTGCTTCACAGTTACTGTTAGCCAGAAACGGGACTTGGTGGGGCAAGGAAGTGGAAAATACCCTGGCAAGTGAAAAGCACTCCAAGGACGAAGCAAAAAAACAAGCCCCACTTGTGCCCTTCAGTGGCCTTCTGAACCCAGATACAGAAGGCTGACCTTTGCTTAGTCCCGGATTTGCAGACAGCCAAATTGCAGTGGAAAATTCCCCAGCTACGCCCTCCCCAAGACCCGGGCTATGAAACTCTTCACTCCTCAGGCCCCAACTAGGGGCCCGTGACTCTCTCCCGGGAGCTCTGAAAGAAAACTTTAAAACTCTTTTCTGCCTTTGCCCTTTTTCTTTCTTTCTGACCCCAAAATGGCCTTACAGTTACTGTGGTCAGCTTGGTGTATATTAAGTAAAATGTTCAATGCCAACATTCTTTATTAATTAAGGTAAGCTGTTGTTTAACTTAGAGATGGTTCCGGAGACAGTTTTGATTTAAGAATTAAATATTATCTCAGGAAAATAGATTTGGGTGATCCTCTAATTTCAAGAGATCCAATAATTTCCATGCTAATTTTCTGTCATTCTGATCTCAGCAGTCTTTGACCAAACAACCTGTAGTAGGTATTCAGTAGACACTATTAATTTCCCCTCGTCTCAGGACAAAGCAGGCAGTCGCATGTGGAGGGAGGGGGACCTGCAAACCTTTCCTTCTCCTGTTCTGAGGTGTCCTCTTTATTCTGCTCATCACTGAAAAAACTCAATGAAATTCAAAGTTGTGTCTTTGAAATTACCAAAATAATTCATGGGCCTCTCGCCAGACTGTTTAAGGAAAAAGATCGAAGATACAAATTATCAATGGTGGGAAAAAAGAAGGGTTCATCACATTTTATCTTAAAACTTTAAAAATATTTCGTATCCATAAATCTGATAACACATTTGAATGAACAAATTTCTTGAAAAACACAAACTATCAAATCTTACCCCAGAAAAATAGATATGTTGAATCATAATATAGCAATGAAAGAAACTGAATTTGAAAACTTCGTAAACTGCCAACATTTAGAGGAACAAAGAACAGTTTCCAACTGATTTTATAGACCTAATATTTCCTTCATAACAAAAGAGCATTGAAATGAAATTAAGATGAAATTCCTTATAAACCTAGACACAAAAATCTCTTAAAGATATATGAGCAAGTTGAATTCAACATTATATCTAAAAAATATAATGCATCATAACTAAGTAGTATTGTATAAATTGTCATGCAATACACTAAAAATAAAAATCATAATATCTCAATAACATTACAAAAGTACTTGACAAAATGTAACATACATTCATGAGAAAATATTGTGTCAATCAAAGAATAGAAAGGCTTCTTTTCAACCTGATAAGGGGCACCTAAAACAAATTTACAACTAATAACTCATAGTTTCTAATATGAAAAAACCTGAATTTTTCTACTAAGATTAAAAAGCTATGTATGGATATCTGCTCCCACCAATTATATCATAATACTGGAATTTCAATGCAGTGTAAAAAGTCAGAGCAAAAAAAAAGAATCACATTAATAAAGAAGCAATAAAACTGTCATTATTCTCAGAGGACACGACTACATTGAAAATTCCAATTAATCTACAGTGGTTATGATAACTAATGAGTGATACAAGCAAGGCTGAAGGGAACAAGGTTAACATTAAAATTCAATTATATTCTTATCTATTAGCAAGTAACAATAGGAAATTTTACATTTTAAATATTAGTACAATTTCAATAGTATCAAAAATAAACTGTTTAGGTATAAATATAACAATAAATTGATTTTTTCTGTTGTAAACTAGAAAATATTAATGAGAGAAACTAAATGATATTTATATATTAAAATATAAGGTATTGGAGTTCTCAAAATTGTTAAGATGCCACTTCTCCTCAAATTGATCTATCGATTCAAGACAATTCTAATCAAATGTCCAAAAGAGGGCTGTGTTGAAATTGATGTTTATACTAAAATTACATGTACAAGCAACAGAGCAAAACAATCTAGAGAATGAATGAATTTAGGGAACTGATCCTCCGTTATTGCATTCATGACTCATTTCCATTGGGTGGAAGCTGACTGCCAGTGGCATTTTAAGGCTATAGAAACCAGTACAATGTGATGTTGGGACAGAAAGAGATGTAGATCACTAGGAAAAGAACAAATCAGAAGTAGATCTACACATTTTCAACCAAAGTGGTGAATGATTTCATTGAGAATGGCAATTTCTTTTAACAAACTATTCTGGGACAATTAAATAATCTTATGCAAAACAAAACAAAACCTGGACCTCAATCTATCTCATATTTTTAAAATCAACCTGTTGCTAGACAAATTGTTAAATAGGAATCTAATTGCTGTGCAGGCTTTCACTGAAAATACAATAAAATATTTTCTCTAGTAGCAGATGGACATTGGGTCTCCACTCAAGTACCCCCTCAATGCAAGAACACTTTGTTCTATTAAACTGGCATTCCATGATGCTCACCTTCCGACACAATCGCTGAAGACAAAGCAGGTGAATAAGCAAATGTGGCAAAGAAAGCTGATGGTGCCCAGCTATCAAAAGATATAGCATCTGGGGTCTTAAAGGCTTGAAGGTGAATAAGCGGCCATCTAACTCAGAAGCAACAAAGCCCACATGGAAGAAGCACACCAGCCAGTGTGACCATGAGGTGCCTAAGGGATCAGTTATCAGGCATCAAAGAACAAAAAATCATATCATTGTGAATGAAGGGGAGTGCAGAGTGGGGACCCAAAACCCATCTGTAGGCAACTGGACATCCCCTTACAGAAAGGTTGCAGGGAACAGACAAGCCAGTCAGGGTGCGATATAGCAACAATGAACCATACAACTTTCCTCTAGTTCCGAAATGCTTCCTCCCCTCTCCCGCCCACTATCATGAGCCCAAGTCTACCTTACAAATCTGGCTAGACCAGAGGATGTACACTGGTACAGATAGGAACTGGGAACACAGGGAATCCAGGATGGATGATCCCTTCAGGACTAGTGGTTAGAGGGGCGATACTGCGAGGGTGGAGGGAGGGTGGGGTAGAAAGGGGGAACCGGTTACAAGGATCTACATATAACCTCCTCCCTGGGGGACAGACAATAGAAAAGTGGGTGAAGGGAAACATCGGACTGTGTATGATATTACAAAATAATAGTTTATAAATCCTCAAGGGTTCATGAGGGAGGGGGCAGTGGGGAGGGAGGGGGAAAAATGCGGAGCTGATGCCAGGGGCTTACATGGAGAGCAAATGTTTTGAGAATGATGAGGGTAACGAATGTACAATTGTGCTTTATACAATTGATGTATGTATGGATTATGATAAGAGTTGTATGAGTCATCAATAAAATTATTTTTTAAAGAAAAAAATAAATCCACCCAGCATTAAATAAATTAAAAAAACATTAAAAATGTTTTCTCTAAATATAATCAACTTGAAAAGAGTTGTAGTATTTAATGTAAAGTCTTAAAAATATACAACATTTAGATTATTTTGCCTTGGATTAGGCAAATATTTTTTAGGTAGGGCAAAAAAAACGAATGAGCATAAACAAAACTTAATTATTTATACTCAATTTTAAAATGTTTTAATTCTTCAAAAGGTTCTTCTCAGAAAATGAAAAGACACAAGTCTTAGTCATTTTGTATCTGATTAAGGGCTTGTATCCAGAATATCTATCTTTTTAATTTTATAACTGAATAGTAAGATTTAAAATAGTAAAACTAAATGGACAAATGTGAATATTCATCTAGAAAGAAATATAGATAGCAAACTTATTAAAAAGTGCTAAGCATCATTATAACTATAACTGTTCACTGCCATTGAGTCGATTCTAGTTCATAGCTACCCTAGAGGGCAGAAGAGAATTTACCCTCTGGGTTTCTGAGACTGCAAATGATTTCAGGAGTAGAACGCCTCATCTTTCTTCTTTGGAGTGGTTGGTGGTTTTGAACTGCTGACCTAGTTGTTAGCAGCCCAACCAGTAATCCAAAACCTACTAGAATGGAGTCAATTTTGGCTCATAAAACCTCATATGTACAGTTTCTGAGGCTGTGTAAATCTAAACTACAGCAGACGACCTAATCTTCCTCTTTTTGGTTTTATTCAAAAATATAAAAAATCTTTAAAATGGTGAAAGATATTGTTCAATAAAAATATTGTTCAATAATTTAAAGAAACAAACTACTGGTTCACATTATACAATTACAAATGCATTAAATAAGAGAAGCTATCTTAAAAGCTATATAATGCCTGCTTCATTTATATTAGCTTCTAGAATGGGTCAATTTACAGGTTGTCAAGTGGTGGGTGTGAGGGACAGGGTTGTCTACAAAAGGACATGGTTGTTTGGAGTGATGAAACTACTTTATATCTAGTAGTGTGGTAACATGATTATATATATTTATTAAAGTACATTACATTGCACACATAGAATATTATAATATGTAAATTATACCTCAATAAATCTGACTTCAAAAAATGCATTAGACATTAAACACCTGTTAATAAGCAGGTCAATTTTTTCTTCTTCAACTAATACACATTTAAAAGAGGCACAAATATTCCTTGAGAAAATATGTGTCAAGTAGCTCTGTATTTCAAAGTCAGCATTAAAGCTTAAAGGTCTAATGCTATTAATTTTCTATAATTCAGGTGTAGGCACCCTGGGGAGGTTCTAAAGCAACAGCCCTTGACTGACTGGCTATTTGTTGTAGTTTATGCAGCACACATTTTAAAAAGCATTGGCTAGAGAGTGGAATGTAAGAGCCAAACAAGGCCCCAGTCCCATGGCATAACCATCATATTTAATCTTTGCCAAAAGGAGCTAAATGCTACAACAAGGATGAACCTTTGAAGCACTATGTTGAGTTATAAAAGTGAAAATACTATATGATTCTCTCTTGTGTAAAATACCTAGAATATGCAAATTTACAGAGACTGAACTAGCCCTGGTGAAGTAGTGAGTTATGGATTGAGTAAGCTTACCCTTCAGTCACTGCAAAGTAACACATGGAGACTTTCTGGTCCCATAAAGAGTTACAGTCTCAGAAATCCACAGGGGCAGTTCTGCCCCGTCCTATTGGGTGGCTAGGAGTCAGAATGCTCTAGGTGACCGTCAGACCAGAGGCAAGGAAGAAGGAAGAAGAAGGGGCACTCAATGTTTAGGGGGACACTGACCTTTCACTATGGAGTCTTGGTGCCACAGGCACTGGACTGCTGACTCCCAGATGGGTGTTCACAACAACGAACGGGCCGAGGGAGGAAATTAAGGCCCTCTGCTCCTGATTTACCTTCTCAGACTCTACTTAAGATTGCTGACGCCAGAGCCAACTCCGTGGCAGTAGGTTTGGTTTGAGGGAGCAGCTTCGGGGAAGGGAAATGGTTGACAAACATGAAGAACGTAGGTGAATGCCAAAAGAACCTTCTATATGTGAAGAATGTTCAATGGCAATTGAAAAGTATGTTGATCATATAAATATGATCAAAGAATTTGAAACCATGATTTCTTTTAAAAATAAAGTGCTTCTTTCTTCTAACACACACACACACTTGCACTAATATAAAAAATTCTGGGTCTTCTTCATACTCACAAAATTGTATGATTTTTCAATGTAGTTGCATTTGTAAAACATTATTGATTTAAGCTTTGGTTAGTAGATTTAATTCATGGTAGAACTGGAGGGTAAACTTTGCCAATCATGCCCATGCCGCTAAGTACAAGGCAAACAATCAATCAATCTCTCTAATCTTTATAGAAAATTACCAAATTTACACGGAACCATAAAGCAGAAAGATGTAAAATGTTGTCTGGATATTTCGGGGCTCTCACAGCTCATGCACTTAGCTATCACTCTTGTTCCACGCAATGTTCATGCTGCCTTACCACGCAATGTTCATGCTGCCTTACCACGCAATGCTCATGCTGCCTTACCACGTATGCTCATGCTGCCTTACCACGCAATGTTCATGCTGCCTTACCACGCAATGCTCATGCTGCCTTACCACGTATGCTCATGCTGCCTTACCACGTATGCTCATGCTGCCTTACCACGCAATGCTCATGCTGCCTTACCACGTATGCTCATGCTGCCTTACCACGCAA
>NW_022103920.1:52783338-52816065 GCF_000313985.2 Echinops telfairi
GCTCATGCTGCCTTACCACGTATGCTCATGCTGCCTTACCACGCAATGCTCATGCTGCCTTACCACGTATGCTCATGCTGCCTTACCACGCAATGCTCATGCTGCCTTACCACGTATGCTCATGCTGCCTTACCACGTATGCTCATGCTGCCTTACCACGCAATGTTCATGCTGCCTTCAATGCTGATTTCGAAGCCATCAAGAATTGCCCTATGCTTATGGTCATCAGGAACTTGGGGCCAAAACTAATAATGTGAGAGATTACCTGCTCATTTTCTGTTTATTGTGAAATAAATTGCCAGATTATTGAGAAAGGGGAAAAAATTCTGCAAGATAAATAACCTGTTAGATCACATGAAATATGGAAACATCAAAATTGTCCTGCTCTAACTCCAATTCATCTTCCTTCTTTTACTGTTATATGGTTCTCCAGGTAACAAGATTTCTAGCATAAATGACTAAGCAGCCAGCTGCTAGCAATAAAAGTTTGGGGTTTTAGTATACCAGAGCCAGGAGTAAGTCTTGGCAAGTTATGACCTAGCAAATCAACCTTTGAAAACGCAATGGGGCACAGTTGGGCTGGCACATGTGGAGTCTCCAAGTGTGGAAATCAACTGACGGGCAACAGGTTTGGTTCGTTTGTTTATTTGCTTGTTTGTTTGTCTTTTTGTCCTTTGGTATTTGGGGTCACTGTGAGTCAGAATGAACTTAATGGCAGTGAGTTTGGATTTGGATTTTGACAAGTCACTGGGAGCCCTAGGTGTTCGGTGAGAAAGGAATCTGTGCTTAAAATGTAGATGGGCACGAAGGCCCAAGAGGATTCTGTCTCAATAGGCTGAGGATAACCTTGAGACCCACTGAAAGCTGGTGAACTTGGGAACTACTACTGTTACTGCTTCCCTTTTATGATCTCTCAAGGTCTGAGAAAAGGGGACAACACAACAGAGAGGCCTGGTACAGGTCTTTCATACACAGTTTGGCAGTATCTGTCATGTGGGTCTGATAGTTCCCATTTGCATAATCAGAGGAGCTTCGTTGGATATTAAGGGAAAACAACCCAAATGATCTGCCCGAAAGTTTAAGAACTATTTGCTTTATGCTAAATAATTAGCTTCCGTTTTCTTATCAAACTACATACTATCCTCTTAGTCCAGCTCTTAATAATGTTCCTTTTCTAGAAAACTTAATTTGTCAATGAAATTTTCCCAGCTTGTCTGCTACCAGATTTGGATTAACAACACGATTGCTATGTAAAGATTCCTTTGGTAAAGCTTTTAGGACTGGCTTTCATTTTAAGGATAAGTGCTGTCCTGCCTCATTCTGGTTTGCTGAGTCTTTGCCTTCCTCATTATCCAATACTCTTGCAATTGTCATCTTCTTACATTTGGAATTTTAACAAATATTACAGACTATTCTCATTCTCTCCAACTGTAATTGTTCAAACTTATCATCTAATTATAATTTCCGTCAAACTGCATTTCTAAAGAAGTTTCCCTGGCCCAAAGCACTCTATTTGAAAAAGAGAAAGCACACCCATTCTTTAACAATTCATTCTCTCTCTCTCTCTCTGTCTCTCTCTCTCTCTCTCTCTCCCCTTCTCCTCTTTGTCCCTCCCCCCTCTCTCTTTCTCTCCCTCCCTTTTTTTTTTGCTTTTGTTTTAACCCAGTGTATAACCAAAGATGATGTCTGTTCCTCCTTCCAGCTAAGAGATTATTTCAAGATGCCAAATCGCATGGAGATAAATAACTTGGACTTTGAAGTAATATGTAAACTAACTTTGAATACTGACTCTTCTATTAACTGACTGTGGTTCAGGAAAAATCACATAATATGTCTAAAAAAGGCCCTTCATGATTCATTCTTTCTTCAGCAGATATTTATAGACCATTATTAAATGACCCTTATTAACCTCACCAGTCTCATCTTCTCACCAACTTCACCTCCACCCCTTCACCAATTACGTTCCAATAATAGAGAATGAACCAAGCTGAGGTGTCTGAAGGTGCCAGGAGCTCTCTCTCTGCTCCAGAGTTTTGCACTTTCATTCCCACACCCACCACCTCCACTTCGGAGCACTCCCACGAAGGAATAATGCTCAAAACTGATTTTACGATACAATGAATAAATAGAAACTAACATCTGACCATCGAATCAAAAATCCCCACAGAAAAGATCTACCACAAAAGATGGGTAAAATCTCTGTGAGCAAACTGAGAAATGAAAGTCACACACGCAAAGAAATAGAGGTGATGGGGAAGATGAGGAAGGCAATTTAAAAAGACTGTGGAGAAAGAGAGTGCAGCCGAATAGAAGGGTGTGTTATCTAAAAAGGATTAATAAGACCCATAATTGCAAGTCTGTTGGCCACACAGAAAACATCGGTCAACTATAAACATACTTTGTTTTGCCTAGATTTCAAAACCCAGAAAATGTCTTTCCAAAAGATACATTTCCTTTTCCCTACCTCTTCCCTGTAATGTTTCAAGTCTCCACTTCTCTTCTTACGACCATACTGTGTAGCTTTTTGGATTTACGCCTTTCTTTGCCAAAGGTTGGCCTCGGATTGGACTGCAGATTCCATAGAAGTATGTTTCCCCTCTCTGCCTCAAAGCCATGAATTGCTGCCCGCAGTAAAAGTATTTCCTTCTCGGGTTTCACCCAACTCAAAGCTCCCAACCAGAGGCCCGGCTTCACTTACTTTGCTTGGAATGAGAGGATATAAACAATACAGTTCTGTATCAATTCAGCGCTCTATTTAAATGTGAAAGTAATTTTTGGTAAGAAAAAATATATAAAATTTTTATCTAACAGTGCCCAATGTATAGCTCATGCTGTTTCTGTCATGGTTGCTGTTGTTAATGTCTAGTCAGTTTCAACACACAGCGATCCCCTAGGACATGAAGGGCGCAGACAGCCTCCTATTTTCTTCAGGGAGCTGCTGTGGGGGTTGAACTATCGAGCCCGATGCTTAACTACACCGACTACACCATTCACGCTCGCTCCTTGCCATGGAGTTGAAGTCAGCTCATACATAGCAAGACTGCAGGACAGAATAGAGCTGCCCCTATGAGTTTCTGAGATGATAACTCTTTACGGGAGTAGAAAGCCTGCTCTTTCTCCTTCGATTGACTGTGACCTTCCCGTTTGCAGCCCAACGTGTAACTACTATGCCACCAAGTCTCCTGACATCACTCCACACCAAAAACCAAATTTGCTGTCATCAAATTGATGCCAAATCATAGCGATCCTATAGAACTGGGTAGAACTGCCCCCTGTAGGTTTCTGAGACTAAACCTTGTCTTTCTCCCAGGGAGTAGAAAGCCTTGTCTTTCTCCTGCGGTGCAGCTAGTGCTTTCAAACTGTCTACTTTGAGGCTGACAACCCAAAGCATAACTGCAACGCCTCCACGAAGCCTACCCGCAGGGCTCCACACGAAGCCGTAGACTGAGTACATTCCGTTTCCCAAACGACCCCTTAGTCCGCATTTTGCTACACCTCAATCTCGGGACTTCTGGGGAGTGTTCTACTACTCCAGCTCAAAAATATTTTTATTACTCAAAATTACACACAGCAAAGGAAGTCAGAAAAACGGATCCACCGTGATACACAAAGACTTCTTCTATGTGGAGTATGCCCCAGAGATGTAGAGCAAGCCTGTTCTCTACTTACAAATACTCAACCACAAGCACTTACCAAGGATAGTATGTAGTGTTGGGAGGAAAATAGCTCTTGGTTTGCTAACCTTTATGCCAAAATTACAGTGGGTCATTTTCCTGAGACCTCTTTTTGTAGGCCCAGATGGGAAAAACCGTGGACGCTACAAAGGGACATGATGGACGAGCTGTGCTTTTATCTTTGGCAGCCTCCTGCCTGCCCCTCACCAAACCTTCCTCTGGGCCTGAGCATTGCTACGTTGGGTAAGTTTCTCTGTCCTCTCTGCAGTTACAACCTGCTCTTAGAAAAGTCCACTGTCAGTTGTTTAGTTTAAATTTAATTTGAAAACGTTTACGTTGGAATGAAATGCTCTGCTCTCTGCTGAAGAGAAAGCCTCACCCAGAAAATTTGGGGGGCAGAGAACCATTTCGGGAAGCTTGAAATGACATCCATTAGCAGTTAGTCACCTCATATATTTAAATAAAGATTCATCTTTGAAATGATATTTAACATTTTTAAAAGCTATTTTTCTGTATTTTTCAAGCCTTATGGGAATTTTCTCAAGCTACATCTTTTATATCTACTAGCATTAGGAGTACATTTATTTGAGTGTATTAATCCAGAAAAAACCCTAAAATTGAATATGTGACCAATAAAATAAAAGGTCAACAATGATAATACCTTTACATTTAAAAAAGGAAACTCATTCCAAATACAAATCTAAACTGCCTACACATACAAGGATTATTGACCTGGTGTTTTTCAAGTCTCAAAAAAATTATTCTCCTGAATTTTAATTAACCTTATGAATTAGTGCTAAGTCATTTTTAAGTGATCTAATTCTAAAGGAAAACTCGAGAAGGTAAGAAAAGACAAATGAATTTTAAAAACTTTTTTCTGTAGATATTCTCTTCAATAATGTATTATGTTGTTGCACAAGGAATATATGGCCATTGAATGGAAATTAGAAATAAGAAAAAGCACCTCTAATTCCATAATCCAGAAATAACTACTGCTGACACTTGGGCAGATAGCCTTTCTGAATTTCCCCACACATAATACATCTACATTACAAATTATATCATACTGTACATATTATTTTTAATCTGCTTCTTTCACCAAATAATACATTGTGTACATCTTCTGTCAACAAATATAAATCTGAAACATATTAATCCCCTCTGGGTACCTCAGTAGGTAAACTTTATGCATTAGTTGCATTCATATTTATTTAACCAATTCTTTCATTGGATGTTTTAGATGCTTCTAATTTCATATATGACAAGCATGTGAATATTCTTGAATAGAAAACATTCCATTAATTAACTATGCTTGGATACCAGGATTATTACCTAGCTAAAAGTCAATTATCAAGTAACCTCAAATATGTGAAAAGATATTTAAAACTGAATGACGAGCCATTTTTCTAAACATGTTATTTAATCATAAAACAAATAAAAATTTTAGCTCAGTTATATATTATTACCAAGAAATAATAATTGGATGAAGATTGTTTATACTCCTTCAGAAAAATATTAACAGAAGTTAGAATAAAAGTTTTTATTAGAGATAATTGCACTAAAAATTAAAGACATTTAGCACCTTGGGGTGCTAAAAATTAATAATGATAACAGCAACTCAAATTTAAGTGTTCATTTGATATTTCCGATGTGTTAGGCACTATTGTAGGAGGTTTTCTACCATCTTACTCAATGAAACAGATATTAATATTTTAATCCCCATTTAATAGATGGAAAAATATATCCTAAAACCAGATGGACACTTGAATTCTCAGAAAACAAAGAATAAGTTTAACCCACATAATTTGACAATATAATATGAAATGACTGTGTGCACAATGACATAGACACAGTACATATATATATATACATGTTACATATATATATGCATATATACAAGAGTGAAGAAGGTATGATTCTGTGCAATACATTTAAATTTCATGAATTAAAAACTTCAACATTTAAATAAATAAACCTCAATTTTGGGGAAAAATTGCATTATCTGTAAACGGTGCCACTAATTATATGTGGCTGTTGAATTTGCTAAGATGTACAATGAAAAATTAATTTTATTTCAGTTTTATTATTATAGCTTAAAAGCTGAAGTAATACCCTTTAACACAACAGTATTTTGTTAGGAGAACATGTCACTGTAACCTTTGTATAGTATAGAACAGCAGGAGAAAGATGAAGCTTTCTACTCCCATTAACAATTACAGTCTCGGAAACTCAAAGACGGGGGCGCTGCTATGAGTCAACATTGATTCTATGGCAGTGAGTTTGTTTTTTTGGAGAAGATTACTGTTATATTCTGGTTCCATGATTGAAACATGCATTCGCCCCTCATCACTGAGTTAATGGTGTCCACGGATTAATTTAATTCCAATGATATTCAGTGATACAATAAATTATTTTAAAGAACATGTTAAAGCTAACTAATGTATTTTATAAAAGTAAAATATATTCAATTTAGTCACCAGATCATTATCTTTTAGATCAATTTATATAAAATACAAAAATCATAAGGTTTTTTTTGTTTCAGATGAGACATACAACATAAGATACACTGTCTGATTCATAATTTGGGAGAGTTTTATCTCAAAGGATAAAAGAGAGTTTACAAAGGGGAAAAAAGTCATCCTCCACCACCTACATGGTTCTTGTTATGCACGACTCAGTTGGTCCCAAGCCACCGTTCACTAAGTGCCAGGGAGTAAATTCTAACTCACAGCAACCCTGTAAGGCAGGGTAGAACTGCTCGTGTGGCTGTCTGAGCCTGTAAACCTTTACAGGAGTAGAAAGACTCATCTTTCCCCAAGGAGTGGCTGGTGGTTTCAAAATGCTGGCCTTGCAGTTAGCCGTGCAACTTGTAATGAGCTATGCTGCTCAGGCTCCAGCAGAAAGATACACTAGTCCTGGGCCACCCTCAGGGTGGCTGTTGTGGTTAAGCCGTGTTGAAACCATTGGGCCAGTGCATCTCATTGAGGGACTCCCTCCTATTCGCTGACCTTACTTTACCTTCTACATAATATTCTGTGACAGAGACGGCTTTGTCCGGACACCAGATCCAACGTATAGGAGACTTCCAAAGAGCTTGCTGGCTGTACTTCGTCCCGACTAGTTCACTTATTTTAAGATCTGTCAAAGAAAAATAATAGCTAATATGAAAATTTTAGTTTCTATTTGACAGATGGTGTGTTAGGATCTCTTCGGCCAAATCTAAATTTATTAGAATTTCAAAACAAGAAACTAATGCTTGCATGTTGCTTTATGCTACTGTGTGGTGACTATTGGAAATATTTGTGCTCATTTAGCTAATGCAGATTCCATTAAACAATGCTCTGAGACAGTTGGTAAAGTCATTTATAATGTGTGTGTGTTCAAATACTATGCGTAGACAGAAAAGGGAGCCTATAATGCACTCGATTGGCTTTGGGTTGAGATTTACAAAGATTTATCCCTCTGTTAATTTTAAGTCAAGATTTCTTAGAACAAAGAATGTTTCTCAGATATTTAATAATGGAAAACAAAAGTTACAGTGTAAAAAAAACCCCAGATTAAAGTGTAATATAATTTTCTCATAGATAATACACTGCAAATGAAATTAAGTTTGAAGTTCCAAATTTATTTGGAGCTGAGCGAATAACACAGTTTCTTTTAAAAAGGAAAATTCCTATAATATAAATAATTATTTTGCCTAGTTTTCTAACATGAATCACTGTTCAGAACTTTCCATGGTAATCTATAGCACTATCCAAATTATCTATAAAAA
Source organism: Echinops telfairi (assembly GCF_000313985.2). NCBI lineage: Eukaryota > Metazoa > Chordata > Mammalia > Afrosoricida > Tenrecidae > Echinops > Echinops telfairi. Next base: position 52,790,785 of record NW_022103920.1, read on the forward strand.
ATTTTAAGAAAAAGCTGAAGAAAGTTGTTGATGTTGATAAATTTAGGGTTACCTTTTAAAATTATGCAATACTTTTTGAAGTTAGTAATTCTGAGTTAACACAAAAGTGAGTAAGCATAACTAAGTTGGAAAGATATACGTTTTTAGTAACATGCTTTTTCTTCAAAGTCAAATCAACTCTAAATATGATGAATCAGTATTGTTAATATGAATATGAATATTAAAGGAAAAATATTTTGGTACTAGACTCAGTTATATGCAAACTTTAAAATATATTTTGAAAAACTTGGGCAGGATAATCTACCTTTTCAAGTTTAAAACTTATGAAATAAAATTGTATACTTCTGATGAAAATATACTATTTGAATTTATATATGCTTGCCACCTGTGTGAAATTTGTATTGAATTTTAAAGACCTATAAAGAAATGTAAAATATCTAATTAATAATTGTATATTAATTATATATTTGATATTAAAATGATAACATTGGAATACATCAGGTTGAATAAGTCATATTCTTAAAAGTCATTTTGCCTGTTCCTATTTATTTTCTCAATGTGGCTACTAGAAAATGTAAAATTATATATGCATCTGTGTTAGACAGGGTTCTCTAGAGAGATAAAACCAAATTGCTGATAATTTAATATATTTATTTATAAAGATAATTAGATATATAACAAGAAATGAACTGTTAAATCATATACAGATAAATATATAATACAAGAAATAAACAGTTAAATTATAAAGCACTACAAATGGCTCAGTGCAACTCACGTCCGTGAGAGAGTTGTGAGAGACTAGCAGTCCTTCAAGTCTAGTCTGCTGCCAGATCTTCCTCTATTTATAGAGAGAGCTAGGCTATGTCAGCACAGCAGCCAATCACAAGGCAGGTCACCAACCGCCAGTCCCCAGCTCCAGAGATGTCTTAAAGGGACCTCTACTTACAGCGACACAGTCCACAGGCTAGGCATCCCACAGGCAGTGTAGCCTGTAAATTGAGGCACAGAACAAGCAAGGCAGCCACACACTGGTCCGATGATCAAAGAGCGAGAGACAAGAAAGGTGAGGCTCACCAAGCCTTTATCTCTCTGCCCTTCATTTAATCCCACTTGTGTTTATCAGACAGGCTGGCACAATAAACTATCTCAGCATCTCATATTTGGGGAGATAGCTTCTTATTTATAACTTACTTACCTTAATCTCCAGATAAAGGATGATTTAAATCTAATTCTAAATTTTCGCAAAAAGCTTTGGTTTTAGTAAGTTTTCTTTTTAAAATCACATTAATTGTAGAAATTTTAGAAAAATACAGGAAAGAAAAACTAGAAACATTTAAATTACCCTTTTTTATTTTTTCAACTCAGAGCTATTATTAATGGTTTGATATAGTACATTTTGGTCTTTATTATAAGTAAGTGGGATATGATCAATTACTTAATATGGCGCTTCTAGAAATCGTTGCTTACGTCTTATATTATAAATTCCAGCCCCTAGGCTGTGGTTATAGTTCCATTCTGAAAGGTGTTCTCTGCTATGCTAATAGACAGGAATTGGGTGGGATATGTTCCAATTTTCCACCTTACTAGAGAGTCTAAACCAAGTCCCCACTCTCACCACTCTATGTTTCCTTAGGGCTATGGTCTGCAGAAAGACAAAAACCACCTCTTCATCAAAGCCATTCCTAGGTGTACAAGAGCCAGCTGAGAATCAGAGAGCAAGAGAGAACAATTCATGGGGCACATTCCAAGTCTCCATCAAAAGGAGGAGTGGCTAAAAACAGAGGCAAATTCCCTAATAGCCACTCCATGCCCCCTAAATAGCAAGTATTGTCTGTGAGTTCAGTGTGGCCAATGCAATGCATTATCGAACCCAGCAGACAGAGAGTGTTGAGGGAGGAATAGTTGGCATCAAATAGGATAAAAGAAAGATGGAGGGTGGCGGCATGTATAACCTCTGCTTTGTGGCAACTGGCCATGGGTTTATGCGGAGTCCGATGTGTTTTCTCCTTTGTGAAGTGGGAGGAGACAAGATGTGTCCTCGGGGCTGGTGACTCCATTTACTCCAGAGGGCTATCAGTACCTCTCTCCTCTCACCCTTCTCAAAAGAATAAAACAGAACATCATATGTTTTAAAAAATATTTGAGCCATTCAGCAGAAATAAAAAGGAACTCCTGGCTATAGCAAGGAAATATTAAAGAAGTTTTGCCTTTGTGAGATTTAATGATTATATAGGAGACATTCAATTCTTCTCTCTATATAGTTAACTAAAACTTTTATTTCCCCGGGTTTTATCTATAGGCCTCTCAGAAAATGTATTGTGTTCTCTCTCTCTCTCTCTCTCTCTCAACACTCTCGACATTTATATCTAAGTTGTATAATCCTTTGCAATGGACACACCAGAGACAATAAACTTGATTAAAGAGATTATTAAAAGAAGTGAATGGGTTCCAATGCAGGTGAGAAATGTTCAGGATATAAAGATTCAGTCAGGACACATGATAAAGTTCCTGCAGGGTTGTTAATAAGGCCCCAGTGGGCATTCCATTGCTCGATAAGCCTCAACCAGACGGCATTCAGCTCAAATTCTATGGATTAGCAAACACAGCTCCCCAAATTTATAAACCTCCACCTGAACACTAGCTCTACCGCTACACCAAAGCTCTACTGCTACACCAAAGCACTCCGCCCGACTTACTCTGTGGGCTGGAAAGTTCCCAACGCTGTCGCATGCTCTGGCTTCTGCAGCCCCTCTTCTGAATCACAGCTCTCTTCTGGATCAAGGAGGTTCCTTCTGCAGGGACCTCAAGGTCTGGGGGATGCGCTCTATCCTGGATCTTGCTGTTGGTGAGATTCTCTCCTGCCACTTTCCAGAGGCCTCATTTTATACCCGCAGGATGGCAATCACAGTGCATCTTCTCCGTGTCTTCCCCACATGCTTACCCAAACTTACTCAGGAAAAGGTCATTTGGTGGCTGTTATAGAGACTTTGACTAGAAGCATCAAATTAAATAATCCACTGCCCTTGCAAGCACACCGAACAGTTTTGCTTGGAAAGAGATGCATGTCTCAGTAATTATACACTGTTTTCTACTTCAAAATTTTATAAACTCTTTACAAAAAAATATGCTTAAAGTTAATTTTTAAAATTGTATGAAAGTACCTTCTTAGAATAATTAGTGTCTTTAAAGTGAATAAATCACAAAACTTAAATAAATATATGTATTTCAAGCAGTCATATACAGAATCTTGCCCAAGTACTTGATAGAAAAATATTTCTCTATGTGTATGTAAATCATTTACATTTCTCTACGTACCTTTGAGTTTTATACATGGAATTCATCTGTCAAACACTACATGCTAGTTATTAAAATAAAAGTAGACTCATGCAATTCTTTTAGTCACGGCATAATAATTTTTTTTGCCATCATTTTCTTTTTTTAAAAATCATTTTATTAGGGGCTCATACAACTCTTATCACAATCCATACATACATCAATTGTGTAAAGCACATTTGTACATTCATTGTCCTCATCATTCTCAAAACATTTTCTCTTCACTTAAGCCCCCGGCATCAGGTCCTCATTTATATGTGACCTCCTACCTGGGGGACGGACAACAGAAAAGTGGATGAAGGAAGACGTCGGACAGGGCAAGATATGACAAAATAATAATTTATAAATTAACAAAGGTATAATAATCTTTTAAAAAAAGATTATGTAGTGTGTGTTCACATGTGTGTGAAGTTAGCAAAGAGAAAATTTATAAAACATTACTTAGTTTCCAAAGGCTAAATTAGACAGTGAATTTTAGGGTAAGTCTCTCAATGTAAATATTTAATCAGTGTGTATACATATATAAGTATGTATACGTATTAACCAGGAGATAGACTGGATTTTTTACTTCCATAAAAAGTGACAGTCTTGGAAACCCACAGGGGGTCGCTGTGAGTCATCATTGACTTGATGGCAGTGAGTTTGGTTTGGGGGATGTATATTTATGGAGTTTGAAGAAGCCCTGGGAGCCTTGTGATTAAGTACTCAAATACAAACTGAATGATCAATGATTTGAACCTACCAGCAACTGCATGGAAGATAGATACAGCAAGTCGCAGCCTGGGAAACTGTACATGACAGCTGTACTATGTCTGAATAGTGTCACTGTGAACCAGAAGGACCTCCAGAGCAAAAAAAAGAATTTATTTGCTTCCATAAATTAATCCTTGAAGTGATATAGAAGTTTGCATGAATTGCCAATAAGTGCTATGTGAACTCAGTCAATCCATGCCAAGCTTTCTCTGGAAAATCCTAAGGCTAAATAGAAGGCTCATCATGTAGCCAACTACATGCACCAGTCCTGTGCCTTCACCAAAGCCTATGACCCAAGATCCATCAGAATATACCTTTCTAGCTGACAAGAGTTATAGATTCTCATAGAAACAGGTTATACCACTTATGAAAATCATACACCAGGTAGCTACATTTTCCCATTGTCCTTCCATTTCATGTAGAGACATCAAAACAACTCTCAAAGACACTATTAACATTTACTGTACATTTTGGCCCACATTCACTTTATCTATATTGTGTTCAACAAGGTGAGACAGTAAAAAATTTCAGAACTTTAATTTTTTTCCTAGGCTGATACATATAAATTTTGCACATTTCTCATGCATTGGGTAGCCTGTCTAAAGGCGGTTAGCTAGATTAACCTAATAAAATGTGACTGTTGTAGATTTCAACAATGGTGTGGTCGACCTCTCTATAACTAGTAAAGAACACAACATTTCCCCTGTGAGGTAGTTAGTTTATTGTGCCAACCTGGCCGATAAACACATGTGGGTTTTATTGAAGGGCGGAGGGATAAATGGCTCGGTGAGCCTCACCTTTCTAGTTCTCGGGTCTCTTGCTTTGTGATGGTCGGACCAAGGTGCAGCTGCCTTAGCCAGTTCCCTGCTTCAGCTGGCAAGGCTCACTTCCTGTGGAACATCCCTGAGGAAAAGCCACATGGACCTACCCCGATGCAGTCCTGGGTGCTGGAGCACCCATGTGGAGACCCCTGCCAGCACTGAGATGCTGACATGCTCACTGACTAAGCTTTTCTCCTGTGGTCGGCATCATTGCATGTGTTTTGTGAGATGAGGAGGACTTTGTGGACTGGTGTTGGACATATGGGTTAATGATGGACTTGTGGGCTTGGGCAGCACTGGGTTGGGATGTTTTCTTGATGCGCACTTACCCTTTATATAAAACTCTCTCTTATACATGAGTTTCTGTGGATTTGTTTCTCTAAAGTACCCAGACTAGCACACCCGACCTCTTTGTTTCCCTTTATTTAAGCATGATTAATTTCATGTATTTTACCTGAGTAACCCCTTGGTGCAGAAGACACTAATTTCATAATATTTTAAATTAAAAGTTTGTTTTCACGGCCTTTTTCTTCTAGTCACTGCTCAGCTTGTTGTATCAACAAGAAGTGCTGAACTTTAATTACTTTTATGAAAATGAACTTAAAACCATTATTGTTTAGCACAAGTTCTTTTGGCAACGCTACTTCAGCATGAACAACAAAAGCATACCAAATGAGTCAGAGTACTAACAGCATGCAAAGCAATAGGAAGGAATGCTTACTTATCTGAATAGCATTAGCGTTTCATGGTATGGAACATCGATGATCCTTTCCTGACTTGTTGGCTTTCTTCATGCTCTATGGGACCATTACATCGCTTCTATATCATTCTCTAACTTGTTTTAACCCATAGCAATTACTTTCTAACTCCTGATAGAGTAACTCTTTCTAGAGAAAAGTACTCTACATTAATTAAATTCCAAATAAGCAGAAAAACCAGGTACCTCTGATTGATGTGCGTATCTGCAGAGGGTGGGCAAAATGAGAGTATTGCTGTTTGCTCGTGATTTGTAATATTTTGTTTTCTTTTCTCTCACATGAGCCATAGAGTTGACTTATGAAATGATTAGATTGCAGGGAAATTTGAAATTCCTTACTCCCCACACTCTTAGGAAAAGAAGGAAGCTATCTAAAAATGCTCAACATGTAGATTTCAATAACGTGTACAAAATATTGCTAAGGAATTTAGCACCTGGAATCTAATAGGCCTGGGCATAAAATTTAGTTAAATACCTGCTCTGTGTATTTAGTTAAATTATTTAGCTGTAGTTAATTTTTTTTCACATAAACACCATAAGATTTTTCTGACGGTTAATAGAGGAAAACAGCACAAAACCTAGTTAATAGTAGGTACTTGCTACATGTTAGTTTTTGTCATTATTTACTATTATTGTATTATTATTATTTGGTCCATAGCAAAAAATGTAGTTAATAAAATATGTCCCATGTACGTTTTATCATTGTTTTTGTTATCATTCGTGTTATTATTAGGGTCTTGTTCACATCCTATCTAATAAATAGCATGTATCCTACTCTGCCTGCTCCTCTCGCCTTCCAGAGAAAATGACAATTTCACTGTAGGTGTACGCTGTGTGTATTTATGATTAAGAAACACAACTCTATTTCTAGTAAATGCAGTTGGTGTAGAGGAAAGGCAAAGGTATGAGGTACACATATTAATAAGGTATCTGAGATCCATGCAGTAAAGGCTGCTAATGGCAAGAGAAAAATACAAAGCTCTGGCTTACTCCTTCACAGCGTTTCAGGTAGCTTGAAAAGGCTGAAAATTGGAGGAGAACCAGTCCTCACTCACATGTTATCAGAAAAAAAATGTCATTACATATTAAAATATATGACCCAACCTCAACTAACAACTAATGTATTTTTACATTATGTTAAAACAATTAAATCATAATGTTAAAAATGTTAACAAAGTACAATAATTGACTTTGACCTACAGCTATATAGCAGATAAGACTCCTGCTAGATTACATTATCCTAAAAATCTGACAATGGAGAAAGCAAAATACAAAGAATATTATTTCAAAATAATATTTTTCCAATAGTATACTAATAAGTAAATAGTAACTTATAAATATTTTCTTTAAATATACTTATATGTAAATAAAAAATAAGTATTTCTTTTAAACAGCTTATTTTTTATGTCTTTTATTCCTAATGCATACTGCTGTGGCATGATTAAATTTCTTAGGTAGTTTATCCCCACATGTATTTCTTGGTTCAGCCAAAAGGAAATAGGATGAAATTAATAGTTATAAGGAATAAAATGTTGACTGAGATGTAATAGGTAAAGCAAAGGAAAGAGGAAGCAAGATAAAAAAAACAAGCAGGAGTAAAATAAAAAAGTGAGCTGAGAGAGCACAAGGGAGAGAGAAAAGTTAAACATTTAGAAATTATTTCAAACCCACCTGCCATACACTATTGAAGAGGTCAGGGCGTTGTTTTCAGAACAGGAGGACAGGGACACATAAGAGAGAAGTAGCATAAAAATAAGAGAGAAACGAATGATGTTCTGAGATGGGAATAACGAGAGAATAGAAATTTGTTTAAAATCTGAAAATAATGAAACTAAGAATGATTGTGACAAATTCTTGCCAGAAAAGTCATACTAAAAGGAGACTCCGGAGGCCAAACAAATTGAGACTTTTTTTTTCTTTAAAGGACTTGTGTAAAAGTGAATACTAATATTACATACAGTAAAAATTCCTTCAAACAAAACTCAGGGTCAGAAAAAGGAAATACACAAGGGGATAATAGAGTGTTATTATACATCATTGGCATTTATTAAACGCGGCTTCTACAGTTGGTGAGTGCACACTACCAAGCCACTGGGTTGATATGGGAGCCCTCCCTGGTCATCGTCAATGTTTTCTCGGTAGTAGCTGAAGATAACGGTTCTAGATCCACGAAGGGCGCAAAGACACCAAAACTTTTCTTTGGTCTCACAAATGCGATGCTATCATGTCTTTGAATAGTGAAAAATAAGAAAGAGGAGGAATGGAATACTATTTTTACAAAAAAACATGCAAATTTTGAGAGAAAACACTACAAACTGCTTTCAAAAGTGGCTGGAATCAGGAGAGGTGCACGGTAGACAGCAATCAAAACAGTAATTAGGAAACCATCGAGCATAGGTTTGAAATTCTAGTTCTACTTTACCAGATGAATAATATCAAGAAAGGAGCTTAGCCCCTCCCTGCCTCAATTTACTCATCTGCAAATTAAATATTATAAATTATTCAGAAGACTAAATACACATTCAATATGATAGTCCTCCTGATTTTCTGTGGTAGGAGTGGAGGTACATTAGTTCCAGGACCCTGTCCATACCACAATCTGGAGTTGCTTCAGCCATTTAAATAATACAGCATACTATTTGCTCAAGTTCCTTATATAAAATGGCATAGTATTTGCATACAACCTATACATATTTCCTGTATATTTTAAATCATTGCTCTATTATTTATAATATCTAATATAATATAAATGAAAATAGCACTTTACACTTCCCCTTCGCCTTTGAAGGATTGCTTTGGCCACTTAACAGCATTTTTAACTCCTGAATCTTTCCCATCTGCAGTCTGTTGAATCTGTGGTGAGTGGAATAGCATAGCATTGCTATTCAGAGAAAAAAGACTTTTTGCTGTTACAGAATTTCTCCACAAAATAACATCCATTCTATTATTTAACCGTTGACTTTTAAATAAAATGAACAACAGTTTTGTTTGTTTTAACAGTTTTATTGGCACATAATTTACATATCATATAATTCAACAGTTCAATCACAGCAAGACAGTTTTACAATAATTGTCACAATCATTTACTTGGCTCTTGAGCTCATGGTTATTAGCTCCACATTTCTCTCCAATCTCCCTCACCACATCCCCAAGGAACCATTAATCCAGTTACTGTACCACAACATAAACAACAACAATAACAAAGTAAAACAAAAACTCAATAAAAAATAAAGTAGGATATATTAAAAACTATATTTATACTTCTGAAGTAATTTCTTGTTAAACTTTGATAGATTCTGATACCCTTTTAGCAGAAAATATATTTATATCTATCCTTAAATGTTAAAAGACAATATTGCTTGCTCAGTCATTTACGGAATGATCATTCGTTCTCAAAGGTGTGCATACACGGACTAACTCTGTCATAGATGACCATTTTGACTTCAAATACCGGCTTTGTTTCTGTCGTCAGAAGAGCTTACATTCATGTTCCTGGAATTCTAGTCGTTCCTGGGAGCTCTTAGAGTTGACTGGTTTTTTTGTTTGGTTGGTTGGTGGTTTTTTTTATGAATCTCTAAGGCAAAAAAAAGCTTAAATGAACTAACTCTAAATTTTTAAAGAACATAATTTTATTGGAATTAAATCAACATGGCTACGCAACCATGGCATATGTACTAAGGTGTAATCATACTATAATTTTAGGAGATTTAAAGGATTTTAATGCTATATTCATCGTGCAACTGCTATCAAAATCTTTTCAACCATTACTCTGTTTTTATCTAATAATACAATCATAATTGCAGTTGAGCTGTTGGCCCACAGAGCAAGGAAAGCTGAATGCCTCTAGGTGGGAGGCAGGGTTGTGAGGGTCTCCAGGCACTAAGTGAGGCAGCCAGCTTTGCTGGATCCCAACACTTTCTGGCTAAGACTTTTGGCACAATAGCAACAGAATGAAATCGTGTCCTACACCGTTGTCGCAGGTGTTCTTATGCTTGAGCACCTTGTTGCAGCCACAGTGTCAATCCATCTCCTTCAGGGTTTCCCTTTCTTCTGCTGCCCTCTACTTTACCAAGCATGATGTCCTTCTCCAGGGCCTGGTCTCTCCTGACGATACGTACAAACCATGTAAGATGAAGTCTTGCCATCCTTGCTTCTAAGGAGCACTCTGGCTGTACTTCTTCCAAAACAAATTGGTTTGTCGCTTTGGCAGTTCGTGGGACTTTCAATACTCTTCACAAGCACCACAACTCAAATGCATGCATTCTTCATCAGTCTTCCTTATTGGATGTCCAACGTTCACATGCATTGTAGGCAACTGAAAATACCATGACTTGGGTTAGGCACACCTTAGTCCTTAAAAACATCTTTAACGTTCAATACTCTAACGATCCAGTGCAGCAGATTTACCCAATGCAATACGTCTTTTGATCTCACAACACAAGTTGATGGTGAGACTTCCTCTGATCCTGATACCACATTCTTCTTCATCTAATCCAGGTTCTCTGATTATTGGCTCAGCATAGAGATCAGATAAATATGGTGAGAGCACATGCCCTGTTGCACACCTTTCCTGATTTTAAACCACGTGCTGTCCCTTGTTCTGCTGTGCTCATTGATCCACGTACAGGCCCTCATCAGCAAAATGAAGTGTTCTTGAATTCCATTCTTCTCAAGGTTATCCATAGTCTGTGTGATCCACCAAGTCCAATGTCTTAGCATAGTTAATAAAACCAAATAAATATCTTTCAAGGATCCTCTGCTCTCAGCCAAGATCCATCTGACATCAGAAACGACATCGCATGCTCCATGGCCTCTTCTGAATCTGACCTGAACCTCTGGCAGCTTCCTGCCAATGTTCTGCTATCACCATTGTTGGTTGGGTTTTAGCAAAATTTTACTTGCATGAGCACATGCAATATCACATGAGTAACATTGTTCTGTAATTTGGGCATTCTGTTGGGTCACCTTTCTTTGGAATGGGTACACATATGGATCTCTTCCAGGGAGTTGGCCAAAGTGTCTTCCACATTTCCTAGCGTAGATGAGTAAGAGCTTCCAGTGTTTCATCAGCCTAGTGCAACATTTCAATTGATATTCCTTCAAATCCTGGAGTCTTATTTTTGGCTAATGCTTTTAGTGCAGTTTGAACTTCTTCCCTCAGTACCATTGGTTCTTGCCCTATGGCACCTCTTGAAATGGTTGAATGTACACAAGTTATTTTTGGTACACTAACTATATGTATTCTTTCCATCTTCTTTTGATGCTTCCTGCTTCATTAAATATTTTGCGCATCGAATCTTTCAATATTACAGCTCAAGGCTTTATTTCTTAATTCCATCAGTTTAAGATATGCCGAACATGTTCTTCCTCTTTGGCTTTCTAACTCTAGGTCTTTGCACATTTCATTATGTTTTACTTGGTCTTCTCATGATGCCCTTTGAAATTTTCTGTTTAGCTCTTTCACTTCATCATTTCTTCTATGTGTATTAGCTACTTTGTGATTAAGAGCAAGTTTCAGAGTCTCTTCTGACATCCACTTTGAGCTTTTCTTACTTTCTTGTCTCTTTAGTGACCTGTTGCTTTCTTCATGAATATTCCTGATATCTTCCCACAGCTCTCAGGTCTTCTGTCATGGGTGCTCGATGCATCAAATCTTTTCTTAAGACATTTTCAAAATTCAGGTGGGATAGACTTAAGGTCATATTTTGGCTCTCCTGGACTGGTTTTTATTTTCTTCAACTCTGATTTGAACTTATTTATAAGCAATTGATAGTTTGTTCCACATTCAGCCCCTGGCTCTTTTTATCAACTCATATTGAACTTCCACATCATCTTTCCCCACAGAGGTAATCAATTTAATTTCTGTGCATTCCGTCTGGAGAAGTCCATGTGCATATTTGCCTTTTGTGATGCTAAACAAGTGCATTTGTCATGAGCAAGTCCTTGGTCTCACTGAAATATAGCACGCACCCCCAGCTTTTGTCTGTGATCAAGACCTTCCTTCCCAACTCCTCTGCCTTCCTCTTGGCTTCCAACTTTTGAATTCCAATCACCGATAATTGCAACACATTTTAATTGTATAGTTGATCAATTTCTGACCAAAGATGTTGATAGAATTCTTCAATTTCTTCATCACTAGATTTTGTGGCTGGTGCATTAATTTGAATAATAGCTTTATTGATTGATTTCATTGAGTATATATAGATATAATCTTATCACAGCGTTGTACTTCAAAACAGATCTTGAAATGTCCTTTAGGACAACGAATACAATGCCGTTCCTCTTGATTGTGTGATTCCTGCCATGGTAAACCGTATGATTTTCTGATACAAAATGGCTAATACCAATCCATTTCAGATTATTGATCCCAGCATATCGATCTTTATGCATTCTGTTTCTTATTTTCAATTTCTGATTTTCCTGTCTTCATTATTTGTATATTCCCAGTTCTGTTGATTAGACTTTTGCAGCTGTTTCGTCTCACCTTGAGCTGTGCCCCACGAGTAAATGAAGATTCCAGAGTTTCTACTCCCACTAGCTTTACTCCATTCATGTCTCCATGAACTCTACTTTGAGAAGGTGGCTCCCACAATCACATTTTGAATGCCTTTGGACCCAGAGGCCCATCCTCCAGCACTGCCTCTGACAACGTCCTGCTTCCAGTCATTAAGCCTTCCGTACCTGACAATGTTTCAGTGCTATGCATAAGGTTTTCAGCAGCTACTTCCTCCAAAGTGGACGCTGATTCAGTTGTCATAGTCTGTCCTTAGTCTGGAGCCCCACTGAAACCTGCTCACATTAGGTGACTCTGGTGGCATCTGAAATACCAGGAGCATAGCTTCCAGCATCACAGCAACAATCAGGGCAACACAATACAATAATCGGACAGAAAAGTGGTGGCCTCGTGTACCTAATAGGTAATAATTATTGACTTCATGATTAATTAGCCTTATTTCCAATTTAAGAAATTGAAATAATAGAGAAATGAGTAAAATATTTTCCATCACTTAAAATCTATTAAATGTGGCATCGAATTTTAAATTCTGTTCTACATTTTCCCACTTTTGGTCAATATTCATCCTTAGAATCTTGGATCAGGAGGTTCTGTAATGGTCGGTCGTGTGGCATCATCCAGTCTGCTCTCACAGCAAAGGAGGCAGCTGTTCATGGAGACAGTCACTCACATGTTTCATTCTCTCTATGCTATTGTGCCAGGCCAATTGAGGCAGTGCTGGAGGATGGGCCTCTGGGTCCCATTGTTGTGTCTTGGATGGCCATTTGCAAACATACAAGAAACAAACTAAGGAAATACATCTCATAAGGTGCTTGGCTATATGTTCATAAGTCGTTTCAGAAGCCACTCTTTAGTTGTAAATCCATCTTATCGGCCTACTTGTTGATTGACAGTGTTTAATAATTGGCTGTGCAACCCCAGCCTTGACCAATGTGATTTTCCCACTACTGTAAACCAAAATCGAGTACTCCTTAAGGAATAATTTCTCTTTCCTCTTTTCTTCTCAGTACTGGTGACCACTAATAAAGTCTTGATCTGTATGCTTTAACCTTTTCTTGTCTTTTAACATAACTGAGGTCATATAATATTTATTCTCTAATGATCGACTTATTTCACTCAGCTTAATGTCCTCATGAATTGCAGATTTTCTAAAGCCCTGAAAGCTAGATGAACCCCTGAATCTATTGCTCTGGAATAATCTTTAAAATTTAAAACCAGTATTTCTGAAGTCATCTTAAGACCAAACAATAGCCTATCCTAACTAGTAAAAGAAAAATCTGCCTTCTGCATGTTTTTAAAGAAATATCAATGTGGGATCAAAGTGACAACAGCTATTCAAAAGACCACATAAGAAACTTCGGGTTCAGTGGGTTCACATTAATGGGAAAGGCACAGCTCAGGAGAGCAGAGAATGGTAGCGCAACGCAAGAATAGATTCAGCGTCACCGAGTTGTATGGCAGATATCATGGGAATGGTGTCCGTTTTCCCGTGTATACCCTCCACACCACAATTTCATGGAAGAAAATGAAACTGAGACCTAGAAGACTAAAATTCTATACATATTTGACTCTAATTTGCTCCATTTATCCAAAATGCCTAGACTTCTGGATTCATTTTTCCCAACTGAAACAGGGGCGTTCTCTTTCAGATCGTATCTTAAATCCTCTCTCTATGAGAATAGGTTAGAAACAAATGGAAACAGCAGGTTCCAGCTCAATCTTTGCAATCGGTGGTTGACCTGCCACACCAAGTGCAACTGGCAACTGTCCAAGGACCCCGGCAGGAAGGGACTTACTGGAGTGGAGACACCAATGCTGAAGACGGGGAATGACCCCCAACTCCCAGAACACCAACTTTGTGTAATGACCTCATCTTGGGAACCTGATCATCTTGAGAAGTGAAGAGTGAGTGTAATCATGAAAGTGAACATGAAGTGGAGTTTCACTGAATTACAAAGCAGCACTTGGGTCCTCAAAATCCTGAGAACATCAGTTGTTTCCTCCGGGAAAGGCTCCCTCAGCTTTCCCATAGAGCCTCCACCCCCTCTTCCTCATCCAATTCATAATCTGGAAGGTTTCGGGTGAAGGCCACAGGCTCTGAAGTTCCTGGGCCAATGAAAAGATCTGAAAGCACACAGGTCAGGACGGTGATGAGCTAGACAGCACTTGACTTCTGTTGAAAGGCCAGCCTCCCCTGAAAGCTTGCTCCAGGTTCTGTAGGCGAACATACATGACGTCATCAGGTCTTTTAAACACCTAGAAGCCTAAAATTTTAAATGACATATACAAATGGTTATATATTGGCAGGTGTTTCAAAGTTTTCAGATTCAATTTAAACTATAATCATGAGAAAAATATCTATGGGTTGATTTTTACTCAAGGCTGCCAATCAAGACAGACTTTTGATAGAGAAGCGTAAAAATAAAGGGCATGGGGTCCTGTCTTCACTAGGGAGAAGGGAAAGAATCACCCTTCTTAACAGAAGTGGCCCAAGGCCAATTCCTATGAGACTGAGACCAGTCCCTACTCTACAACCTTGCTTCTCTATTCTGACACCAACTAACTGTCCCTCCCTTGGGACTCTGTTTCTCAGCTTTACAATGTCCACCCAGAACTCACAGACCATCCTCCGGATTCCAGGATTTATTAATAAAGTTAACATGTAATAATTTAGGCAAGAAATGCTCAGTTTACAGTTGCTCAGTCAGGACAGCACCTTCTCTGCCATGCCCACAAGGCAGGCCTCTCTCTGGCCTTCACTGCTGCCCTACTGGGCCAATGTTACAAAGCTCCTTTTCGACTTTGAATAAAGATCAGAGGGCTTGCTACTCAGCCAGAAGGGGCTGGGTCATAAATACCTTCTGGCTGGGTCATAAGACTCAGATGGAAGGTGCTGGATCTAGCTTTCATGGGTCAGCAAAGCTGGCTTCCACAATTAAGTGCCTGGAGGAATGCCACTTCACAAATCCACCTCCTGCCCAGAGGCCTTCCTCGTCTTCCTCTGTGGGCAGGGAAGACCACTGCTCCATGTGTGCGTGCTCTGATTCTCGCTTCTGGTGCTGCCACCCCTCTGCCACGCTCTCGGTGTCACAGTTGTCCATGCACCAAAGAGTTTCAATTTGTAGGAATTTCAGGGTCCAAAGGATGCTCTCTGAGCCTAGCTCTTTTCTGCTTTCTTTTGCTGGGAGGAAAATCCAGCCCTTCCTGCTGTTGGAACAGGATGGCAATCACTGTGAACCCTGTTAAAAATCATCCACAGCGAAATCACATCATCCGCTCAGTTTCTTCTCCTACCTTCTCTGGCCCAGGCCCGTGAGGAAAAAAGTTGTTTGGTGGAAGTAACCAAAACAAGATAGAAGAGCCATATTAAATAATGCACTGCATGACAGAACGGTTGTCTTTGGAATGAACAGTCTGAGGACCCATCTCTCCTGACAGTACACTCCTGGCTGAGATAGGGCAAGCCCATCGTTCGGAACCAAAAAACCACTAAGTTCCTGGGCAGGATTTGAGAACACCGATGGAGAATTTAAGGCACTGTAAACAAGGACTCACATTAGAGAAATGAGACAAATAAATTTCTCAATATATTTTCCTACTGTGCTAAATTCTCAATATATCCATTAGCTATACAATTTTCTAAATATGAGGGATCAGAGAAGTTTGTGGTATTTTACTATTATTTGCAAAAACCTACCATGTTAAGGTCATAATATTTCACAATGAGAGTGAAAAGCAATCATAAACCAAGGAGGATGCTGCTACGCCATTCATTCCAGGCCCATTTATAAACTCCATTTTCCAGTAATTTTCACTTTAAAAATATTATTCAATTTTCGGTCCCTTTTCCAAGGAATGGAAGGATTCATGCCCACAATGTATATCAAACCCCCTCTCACTGCCATCAAGTCGGTCCTAACTCATACCCACCCTACAGAACAGAAGAGAGCTGTCGGGTGGGTTTCAGAAACTGTGACTACTTATGGAAACAGCAAGCCTCATCTTTCCCACACAGGGAAACTGGTGTTTCAGAACTGCTGACCTTGCAATTAACAGCCCAACTCATAGCCCACTGTGACATCACGGTTCATCACAATCCAGATCAAGGATGGACAACTACTGCAATGAAGAACCACCCAGGAAAGAGTTAAGTAAGAACCAGGTAGACTCACGTATAAGCCCAGTTTTCAGCACATTTTAATGCAGTGTTTGTGGTAAATTAGGTGCCTCGACTAATATCCGGGTCACCTTACACTCGAGAATATACGGGTAGTTTAGATTTTGTGTGTGCTATGGTCTCTTGGAGCCCTGGTGGTGGAGTAGGTTATAAGTTGGGTGGCTAACCACAAGGTCATCAGTTTAAAACCACCATCCACTGCTTGGGAGAAAGACAAAAGTCAAAAGATGAGGTTTTCTACTCCTAACAAGTTATGTTCTTTGAAGCCCCAGGGTCGGTTCTACTCTGCCCGACAGTGTCATTAGGAGTTGGAATCTACTCAAAGGCAGTGAATTTGGGTTGGTCTTTTCTTTTTTTAAGGGTTTCCCAAATCCGCTGCCATAGTGTGAAAATGGAAACATAGCATATAAACTCAGGCCATAACTGTATTCCAGTGAAACTTTTTAACTTGCTGAGATTTGAATTTTATATAACTTTCATGAGTCACAATTTTTAAAAGTTTTTAAAACTTTTTAAAAATATGAAAACTGCTCTTAGCTTATGGATCAGACAAAAAGAGGCAGCAGGCTGACTGTGGCCCACAGGCTATATAGTTTGCTGAGTCCTGATTTATATCAAGATATCTAGAATACTAAATTAGTTCAAAATATTTAATAATTTAATGATCATATTGTCAAATTATTGAGAAAACAGCTTAGCAAGCTTAGTATCAAAATAGATGTACATTTTCTACAAGATGAGTTAGACCCAGAGAAATTATCCACATCTCACACACACACACACACACACACACACACACACACACACAAAGCCCATCACATAGAAACTGCTATATAAACACTTCATCCCTACTTGAGAAGTTTCCACACTTGGCAAATTCACACTTTAGTAGTCAGATTAAAATTCCAATGGGGAAATATGTACTCTTAATGGCTTTGCCAGCTCCAAATATGGTCAATTTTCCTTAGAGATGACAATTCTGAACATCATATCCCCAACTAACACACTAGAAGCAGTTAAGAACTGAAGCTGCTTGTAAGACCCCGGAAATGCTGGCAAAGTCCTGAGTGGATGCTTCAGTAAGGATAACTTTCTTTATCTTATATTTTAAATATATTCCAGGGAAAGTATGAAATGTTTTATTAAATGCACAAAGGGATACTCTTTTTTTCTCCAATACCCTAAGAAAATAGTAACTGTCCCTGGTTTGGGGGAGGGGGGAATTAAAAAACAGGCAGTAGCTTTACTTGGTGTAATTATTAGAGGTTATTTATATTGCCGAACATTAGAAAGCCAATTTTTTCATAAATTCTTCCTGTATGTACAGCTCTATCTTAAGTGCCCCACAAGATGTTCCCTCTTGCAAAAAGGTCTTGTATTAAGCATGGGGAAAATTTTAAATCATCTAACAGAATAATAAACGGTACCTTCATCATTTCTAAATGTTTTCTTCACAAATTTCAGATATTACATCTGCCCTGAAAATGTATAAAACTGAGAATTATAGATAGGCCTTGGATGTTACAAATTGTTACCACATCAGCTGCTAACTCAAAGGTAGTAAATTAAAGTCTGCCCAGAATCCCTCAGAAGAAAATCACCCATCGAAAGCTCAGGGAGAACGTTCCTACTGCGAGTACAGAAGACCACCACGAACCCAACTGATTAAGAATTATCGACCAAATGATCTTCTGGAAATTTCTCTGTACCTAATAAAGTCACGGTTGTAGAGCAGGATTTCCTAGTTTGTTGTTGTAGTTGTTGTTGTTGTGAAGTGCCCACAAGTCAGGTCCGGCTCAGTAACCCCATGCACAACAGGTCAAAAGCAAGCCATCATCACAATTGTGGTGTTGGAGCCTGTTGTTGAAGCCGCTGTGACAATTCTTCCCCTCAAAGGTCTCTCTCCTTTGTGCCGCCTTTCTGTTTTACCCAGCATGATGTCCTTTTCCAGGGACTAGTCTTTCCTGATAATATAAGTCATTTAATATCTTCATAAATAGATAAAACACAGAGATAAGCACATCTCAACTTTCGGGATAGTGATGGATAATTGTCCGTTTTGTTTCAATAAAGAATAATCTAGAAACTCCATATAACTCTGCAAAGTTAGACATATGACTAAGTTAATATGAAATTCTACTGAAATCCTGAGATGAAGGTATGAGCAAACATTTCTAAACTGATTTTTTTAAAAGGTCAATTTTTGTGTCAATTATTCAACTTACAGTAAAGAGAGGTCATTCAAACTAGAACAATTTTTAGTGAAATAAAGCAACACAATTTCTCACATATATTGACTTCCATACAAATTGTCATGGCGATTGCCACTTAGATCAATCATTTTTAAATATGTAAATACTCTAAATTATATTATCTAACTTAAATGTAAACTCTAGCCTACAAGGAATTCACTGAACACTTGTCAAGGACTGGGAAAATCAGATCATCCAAGTCCTAAACTCACCGTGGTATGCACTATAATGGTTTTTATAAGAAGGTTCTCATTTTACCTACAGATTCTTTTTAAATGATGTAGCTTTGCCTTTAAGTAATATTCTCTGGAATTTCATATAATATCTGAAACAATAGTTTTATCTGGTACTTACATCTTCCCACCATATAGAAACACATGCTTTTTTGGAGAATTAAGACAAACTGAAGCTAAGCATATTATGAAAATCTATTTTGAACCCATATCTGGCTACTAGCCATTCAACTTTGGAACAAATTTTTAGAAATTATTAAATTGATAGCAATTGTCCTTGAATATTAAGTAATTGCAAGGAGGAAAACCCTGAGATAAAAATATAAAGAAAGCTTTTAAGTGCTGTTTATGACACCGATCAACTATTCGATCTTCAGGAATTCTTGTAAAATAATTGTTTCTTCATCTGTAAAATCAAATTAGTAAATATTGTCCAACTGACAGTCATTTTGCATTTTAAAGATGCTAATGAACATGAAGGTCCTTCAACATGTATAAAATGCTCTAAATTTTTAGTTGATTATGATAAAATAAATTCTCACAGTGATTATTTTTCTATTCTACTGAAATTTCTGTTTTATTTATGCTAGAATTAGAATTAGATTCAATGAATAGGGAATATAGGCGGAATTAAATCCAGAGAACAAACAGAATGGATCTTATAGTTCGGAAACATCTAGAATTCTTCCATCTTGTTCTACAGTATCAATGAGGCCTGACAGTGCCGGGGTTAAGCAGTGCCGGCCTGCTAACCACATAATACATGGTTCAAACCCGTCACCTACTCAACAGAAGAAGATGAGACTCCTGGCTTCTGTGAAGAGTTAGTCTTGGAAACCAAGAGGAGCAGTTCTTCTCCATCCTGTACAATGGCCATGAGTCAGAATCACTTCCTTGGCAGTGGGCGTGGTACTTGGAGTTTGATTCCACAGTCTCAGTTTGGGTATGCCTATATATTTTGTTGGTGCTGGAAGGGGTTCACTGAGAAATTTCATCCTAAAGAACGGTTTACCTTTTCTGTTCATGGTCATGCTGGAGTGGACTCCCAAGAAAAGATCCTAGATTAATCATAATATTTAATCACTTTGCTCACAACCATGTCACCAGTTTAATTACAGTAACCAGAAGCAATTCATTAAGTATAGAGCTTCGTAATGTATTTCCTGATCATCTGTCTGACTAGTATAAATTTTTTTGTTGAAAGAAAAATTAGACTTTCTTAATGAAAGCAAGACATTCGGTAGTCCCACATAAATCCCACACTCATAATGGTTAGATAATAAGACAATGACATACATGCTGCCAGTGAACTGGAATTCCATCAGGATGATCGTCCCAATACTGTAGATGAGGCATTCAAAGGCCTACTCGTGTAACTGTTTTTGCACTTGCCACAGGTTTCTGGGTGAATAACGATCTCTGCAAGTGCAAAATACTAATCTTTAAGATTAACATGGTGCCCTAACATTGAAAATATAGAATCAAAAACAGACTTTAAAATTGAAGTATTTTTGAAGTATTTAACAGAAAAAAATGATAATAAATAAATTAAATTAAATTAAAAGTATTTAGTAGTGAAATATTTTAAAATACTTCACTACATTTCAACATCCTCTGGAAAATGTTTTTCATTAATATTCACAGTCTACAGTTGCTTCGAAGACCACACAAAAATAGTATTTACCATGAGAGTGCTGGTGGGGCAATGGCTTAAGCACTTGACTGTGAACTAAAGGGTTAGTCACTCAAACCCACTAGCTGCTCCATGGGGGGAAAGAGCTGGCAATTAGCTTCTGTAAGAATTGTCATAGTTCTCCCCTGTCCTGTGGGGTCATTCTGAGGCAGACTTGACTTTAGAACACACAGCATTTGCTCACAAATGTTCTCCCCTTGATAAATATCTCAGAGTTCCTCTTTTCAAGGTTAAAATCCATCACAATCCCCTTTAACTGGAATTAACTCATGTAGGATGTTCATGTTTGTAAGTATTTGTAATTTGTATTTTTTTAAAAGCTACCTTCTAAACAACTCATTTTGCGTACTCAAAAAGAAATTGATGCACTTACACACTAGACAAACAAGCCTACAACAGTTCTAAGAGAATAAAAATTCAGGAATATGGATTCCAAGAAGAAAGTAATACATGACTCCAGAGACAGAATTAAAAACAAATTTAGAAAACAACACACAGTCACAGAGTCAAGTCCAACTCATCCAAAACAAACAGTATACTCCCTGCCACTGAGTCCACGCCTCCTGAGAGCAGCCCTACGTAAACTACCCACTGCTGTCGAATCCATCCCAGTTTCTAGCAAACCTATGGTCTCCAGAGACTGCTCTGATCTGTAAGACTCGAAAACCTCACCTGTCTCCCTGGGAGCAGCTCCTGGATTCAGACTGCAGACTGGGTGGCTATCAGCCCAACATGTAACCACTACACACACCCACCAACCACAGGGTCCCTAGCATGGGGACCTTTTATAGGGTTTGCTCACCTGCAAATCTCCAAGGCAGCAGAGAGTCTAATTTTTCTCCCACTGAGCAGCTGGTGGGTTTGAACCATTGGCCTTGATGTTAGCTGTCCAGTGCTTACTTTAAAGCACCACCAGGGCTCCTTCTAGAGTTTCCTAGAGTTAAACATTACCAGCAAATAATATCCAGTTTTCAAACTGTAAATACCAAAATAGAGAAGACTGTCTACTAGAAGAATATGCTCTATCTTCATATAATCAATTTTTACCTCCAAAGGAAACATTCACTGGGTCATTGTTTCTACTCTCAGGCTGAGCAACAATGGCTGAGTTAAGAGGAATCCATTTCCTTGCCTTCATATCAGACAAGTTGACTGCTAGAAGCAAACAGGGTATTAATCTACTCAGGAACATCCAGATAGTACCTTTACTGTGAATATTAACCCCCAATCCAGATTTGTGCCGTAGAGTTATTGAGCCTAATGAGTAACCATTCCAAGTGAAACAAAGAGATTATTAGGAAGCCGGGCTAGCAGAGCACGCAAAAGAAACTAATGCTAGTGCCAGGCCTCCGCTCATTTTAGTTCTCAAGCAATATTTATACTATTTTTCTAACAATAGTTAGAAATTCACATAATACATTCATTTCAAGAGCTAGCATATGAGCAAGAACCAAGGGTACAGAAGGAAGAATTTCAAGCTTCATTGAAAGCAATACTCAAAAGACAAGACTCCAGGAATTGATGGGCAGCCAATTAAAATGTTTCAATAGGCTGATAAGCACTGGAAAGTCTAACTCATCAGTGCCGGAAATTTGGAAGGCAACTACATGGCCAACTGACTGTAAGAGATCCAAATTTGTACCCATTCCAAAGAAAGATGACCTAACCAAATGCTCAAATTATAGAGCAATATCATTAATATCAGGTGCAAGTAAAATTCTGTTATCAATTATGGTTGTAGCAGTATATTGACAGGGAGCTGCCAGCAACTCAGGCTAGATTCAGAAGAGGACATGGAACAAGGGATCTTTTAAGTCAGTGGTTCTCAACCTTCCTAAGGCTGCGACCCTTTAATACAGTTCCTCGTGTTATGGTGACCCCCCCAACCATCAAATTCTTTTCATTGCTGCTTCATAACTTTACTTTTGATACTATGTTGAATCAGGCGACCCCTGTGAAAGGGTTGCTCGACCCCCAAAGGAGTGGCGACCCACAGGTCGAGAACCACTGTTATTGATAGTGTCAGATGGATCTTGGCTGAAAGCTAAGAATACTAGAGATGCTGACTTGTGTTTTACTGACTATGACAAGGCATTCAACTCTGCAGATCATAACAAACTCTGGATAATCTTGAGGAAAAAATGGGCGTTCCAGAACACTTCATTGTACACTTATGGAACTTGTACTTGGCTCGAGGCAGTTGTGCAAACAGAACATGGGAGTCATGTATGGTTTAAAATGTGTGTGTGTCAGAACTGTATCTCAACGCATGTATTCAATCTGAATGCTGAGCAAATCCTCCAAGAAGCGGTGTTACACGAAGAAGAGTGTGGGGTCAGGAGTGGAAGAAAGCTTTTTAACAACTTATGGCATACAGAGGGCACACCTTACTTGCTGAAACTGCGGGGGACTTGAAGCACTTGCTGATGAAGATGAAGGATTTCAGCCTTCAGAATGGATTACAACTCAATATACAGACATCTAAAATCTTCACAACCAGACCTAACAGCATGATACATGGAGAAAAGCTTGAAGCTGTCAAGAATTTTGACTTGCTGAGGTCTACAATCAATGCTGCTAGAACCAGCAGTCAAGAGATCGAAAGATGGCAAATCTGCTGCACAAAGCCTGTTTAAAGTTTTGAAAGACAGGGAAGTGACTTTGAGGGCTAGGCATGGCTGACCAAGGCCTTGACATGTTCGATCACCTCAAAGCATACACAAGTGGGGCACTCAATAAGGAAGAGTGAAGAAGAACTGACGTGTTTAAATGATGGCACTAACATGGACTATTGAAAGCCATACGGACTGCCCAAAGAAAACACCAAATCTTTCTTGGCGCAAGTACTACCAGAATGCCCCTCAGCAGCAAGGATGACAAGATTCTCTCTCATGCACTTTGGACCTACTGTCAGGTGAGACCAGTCCCTGCAGAAGGACAGCCTACTTGGTAAAAGAGAGAGGCAGCAAAAGAGAGGCCCTCAACAAGATGTAGTGATACCGTGACTGCCACAATAGGAACAATTGTGAGGATGGTGCAGGACCAGGCAGTGTTTCATTCTGTTAGGCATTCGGTCGCTGTGGGTCAGAACTGACTTAATGGAACTTATACTTCGGATTGTCTTTGAAATGTTTTTCTTGGTCTACAATCAATTTAATATTCTCCCTCTTCAATTTATCACTCCAGTACAATAAACCATATGATTGACCCACTCAAAATGGCCAATACCTTTGCATTTCAGCTCACTAATACCTAGGATATTGATCTTTATGTATTTCATTTTTTTTAATTTCTAATTTCCCTACTTCGTGGATTCATAATTCATGTATTTTACATTCCAATTATTGATGGATGCTTGCATCTGTTTCTTCTCATTTGGCAGTGGGCTATATCAGCAAACGAAGGTCCTGAAAGCTCGGCAGCATCGATGATCATTAGGCTGACTCCACTTTCCAAAAGCTCTTTTCCCAGTTGTACTTGAGTGTCTTCCACTCCGAGGCGCACATCTCCTGGCCCTATATTAGATGATGTTCTGCTGCTGTTCATTGGACTTCCACTGGTTTATTCTCACAGTTCTCTTTTCTCGTCTTAGTCTGGAAGCTCTGCTAAAATCTGTCCACCATAAATGACCCTGATGGTATTTAAAATATCAATGATATAGCTTCCAGCATCACAGCAACATGCAAACCAAGATGATAAACTGACGGGTAAGTGATGGCATATAAAAGGTCCCCTAATTAGATCAAGTACAAAAATTATAAATCAATAATACTTTAGAAAAACAAATTGCCAAGATGTGTTTGTGCATCTTGGCAACTTAAATAGTAAAAATTAATAGAGAAATTACAGCACATTTGGTATAATTTCCAGGTTATTTAATACAAGAGCTCATTAAATTGAGATCATACTTAAGGACTGTGTCAAAGCATAGATTTGGAGTTCTTAACAATCGCTGTTCAATTGTGACTGTACTGACTTGTCGTCCAGACATAAAGCACATGAGGAGCCCTTGCAGCGCTATGGGTTAGGCATTAAGCTGCTAACCACAAGGTCGGAGTTTCTAACTCAGTGTTGGGTCAAGAGTGGTGGGGTTTTAGTTTTATTTATTTTCAGAACAATGGAAAAGTCCTATCTTTTAAAAAAGACTTGTCTTTCTCTTTCTCTCTTAATTTGAGACATAAAAAGTACCCTTGCTCCAGGCAGCAACAAAGTCTCATTAACTTCAGGTAACATTTAAGGATTTTCATTTGTTTTTCAAATTTATTGAGACAGTTTTCTTCCTCTTTATTGATCCCTAAAAAGCATATCACCATGAATATGTGTAGTTGGGCAAATGTTTCCATATAAATGTAAGCATTCTGATTTATTGTGAATTTTTATTGATGGTAATTTGCATTACTTAGTACCTAGAGTGGTTTACACTATTTTATCATTTTGGGATATTTTCTCATAGATAGATGTAACTAGCTCTTTATTGTAAAATTTTGTCAGGCCACAGTCACGGTCTAGCATATTTTGAGACTGCACTACTACAGACAGGGGTTTTTGTTGGATTGTTTGTTTTTCCTATAGCAAAGGGAAAATAGCATTCCCAATACGGAACCAAAGCAATCAGTTGAAAGCTAAAAACACTTTTATATTTCTTCCAGATACAAAGGCTTCTACTTTGTTCCCAGTAGGATCAGACATCGTGTCTTTGAATGAGTAATAACGGACTCATCCCTCTCTACCATCACCCCCCACCCCCC
>NW_022103920.1:52816165-52842375 GCF_000313985.2 Echinops telfairi
CCCCCACCCCCCGCCATCCATGGAGTACTAAGCAACATTTTAATATTATTCTCAAGTAGCTCAATACTGTAAGGTAAAATAAGCACTCTTAAAATTTCTCCTTCAACTCTAACTTTATATATAAATCATTTTATTGGGGGCACTTACAGCTCTTGTAACAATCCATACATCAGTTATATCAAGCACCTTTGTCCAAATGTTGCCATCATCATTTTCAAAACATTTTTTTCTACTTGAGCCCTTGGTAAAAGCTCCTCTTTTTTCCCCTTCCTCGCCCACCCTCCCACCATTATGAACTCTTGATAATTTATAGATTATTATTATTTTCATATCTTACACCATCCGTTCTCTCCCTTCACCCACATTTCTGTTTGTTTGCCTCTTTTGGATTGGGGGGGGGGGCAGCATGTAATACAGTGATCATTGCAATTGGTTCCCCCTTTCTCCCACTTCTCCCCTCACCTTCCCCATACCATCATGGTAGTGCTACTACCATTACTGCTCTTGAGGGGGTTTTCTGTCCTGGATTCCATGTGTTGAAAGCTCATATCTGTACCAGTGTACATGCTCTGTAAGGTAGAATGGGGATCATGACAGTGAGGGGGGTGAGGGGGCAAGCATTAAAGAACTAGAGGAATGTTGTGTGTTTTGTCAGTGCTATTCTGCACCCTGGCTGATTTGCCCTTCCTTGTGACCCTTCTGTGAGGGGGTGTCCAATTATCTACAGATGGGCTTTGGCTCTCCATTCTGGCCCCTCTCATTTGAATCAGTATAATTCTTTGTTGTAGGTCTTCTGATCACACAGGTTGGTGTGCTTCTTCCAGCTGGGATCTGTTGCTTCCCTGCTATATGATTCCTTGTTTAACTTCCTGTCTTTAAGACCCCAGATGCTATATCCTTTACTAGCCAGGCACCATCAACTTTCTTCACCACATTTGCTTATGCACGCATCTTGTCTTCAGCGGCTGTGTCAGGAAGATGAGCATCACAGAATGCCAGGTTATTAGAACAAAGTGTTCTTGCATTGAGGGAGTATCAAGTCTAAGTTTTCTACACTTTTTTGTTATTCCTCAAGAGAATGGTGTTTGTAATTTAACCAAATGTTATAGGAGTTAAATTCTAATTTTCCATAATGCCACATGACCTAAAAATTACAATCGATCATTTCTTCTTAAGGAGTTTCCTGTGTGCATAGATAAAAATAGAAATTAAGGTATTATAGAGAATATACACTTCTTATTTGTCTGAGAAATCTACTAGCCTAAAGCCAAAATAATGCATTTGGGGAAACCATTATTACAATTTTAAATTTCTAATTTTCTAGTAAAAAGAATTCTAACACATTCCTGAAAACAGAATAAACGACATTTTTACTTCTAATTGGCTTTTTAAAAAACCAGGATTGTATTAAGTAGCTGCTATGTCATTCTTAACTGTTATCCCTTTACTACAGCTCATTAGGTGAGGAAAAGAGAAGATAGGACACACAGATGAAACTTTCATTGTTGGCGCTATATGCTCCCTAGAGAATTACCTGGACTCCAAAGGTCAGTAGTAGTCCTTTCACAGTTGTTTTCTATTCTAAAGCATATTAATTATCTCCTATTTACCCTGATCATACTTTCTTAAGTAAATATTATTAGATTTTCCCTAATTGCATACTCAGGGCAAACGAGTTGGTAAACACCAAAAAGGGGAAAGAAAAATAGCAATATTTAAGTATGTTTCTTTTTGTCCAGTCAGGTAAAAGCAAAAATGTATTCTCAGTTATTTCATATTACACACAGTTTTTTTTCAGCAGTTCCAAACTCTTACAATCTATTCTGCAACACACATTTTAATAGCACAATATTATTCCAAGACATGAGTGAATTGTGACAGTGCCAAATTTTTTCTGAAACCTGGAAAATAAAATAAGAAATCTCCAGCCATTTTATTCAGGAATATAGCCCACTGCAAGCAATGATTCTTCCATGTGACGAAGGTAAAACTGAAGGCTTCCCTTTGTCTCTCTATGCCAAGGTAGACATCCCACTGAAAGAGCTCAAACCCATCGCCATCTAGTGGTTTCTGGCTCCACAAACCGAGAAGTCTCTGGCCCACTGAGACCCTGTAGGACAGAGAAGGACTGCCCCACTCTGCGTTCTATGGTTGTGATCTCAATAGAAGTAGATTGCCACATCTTTCTCCCACAGAGCAATGATGATGAGTTTCAACTGCCAGTTCACAGTTGAGCCTTGAAACACTGTGCCACCGGGCATAGACATAAGTTCCCATCCTTTGCTTGTCTGGGCAAATGGAGTCAATTTTCCAGTTTTTGCCTTACGTCCCTCAAGGGAGGCTACCGGAGACCAGCATCTCTGGGGTATACGGTTATAATCTTAAACAGAAACTTGAGCAGCGCTTCCTCCTGCTGTTCTCACCACACCTTCCTGGTGACCAGGGGTCAGGCCCACACCCCCACCAATCTGATGGCAAGGGACGTCCTCCAGTAACCCACCCATTACCACTGCCTAGTTGCTCAGACCACCTCCTCTGACCAGCAGCCACTTACTGCCCTGTGCCCCATCAGACCAAGATCAATGCCCGTGAATGTGACTGACAAGGTTCACTACCAGGGATCAGAAGCCAAGACCCACAACTTGCAAGGTAGAAGGTGAACATGTGCACCAACCATGCACCAGAGTCCCATTGCCTTGGTGAGCATGTACTCATATGGATTGAGTGACACTGCCTGCTACCCGCAGCCATTAGAGTGGCCCCACTGGCAGGGCACCAGGGGCCTACTATGTTACAAGTTGCACTGTTGCATTACTCCTACAGTTGTTCCCCATATTTTTGCTTTTTCATTCCTCTACTTCATTTTGTGTATTTCTTTCATCCTTTTCCTCTTCTTTTTCCTTCATTTTTACCCTTTTTCTTCATCCTTTTCCCCCTTTACATTGAAAATGGACATTGTTTTCCCATTCACAAGCCATACCTACTACACCTACTGCCTACCACTCCACCCAACAGACAAGTACCATCACCTGCACCTGCACTATAGGATCAAGGGCAAACAGGGGACAACACCTGCTCACCCCGCCCACAATTACTTTTCACAACCTAATAACAGACATGCGCCCACTAGTTACTCCATTCACCGGGACACAGGGAGCGCCACAATGCTGCTGAATTCATGAGCAAAGTGGAATTCCTCCTCCGCAAAGCAACGCAAAACAAAAATCAAGGTGGAAAAAAAGAGCACTTAATTATCAAATAAACACAACTCCAAAATGTGTCAGACCAAAGAGAGGTTCAACTCAAACAAAGACAGGCCAACATGATGCAAGCAAGTGAACCAAATAAAGAAACAAGACCCCTCCCTGAGGAAGAGTGAGTAACAGAACGATCTGACAGTACAGTCACACAATTTACATGTGCCGCCTAAAAGAACTTAAAGAAAGCACAAGTAAGATTAAGGAACACATAGGCAAGACCCTAAATGAATGCAGTAAAACAACACAAGTACAAAGTGATAAAACTAATATACAATTAGAAACCAGATAAAATAGCAATCAGAAAGCCTGAAGATTAACACTAAAATTTTGTACATAGGTAAAGAGCGGAAACATAAAAAAGAATCAATTCAAGAAATGTAGATTCACCAATTGAAAGACAAATCATCTGATACCAATGTGTATGAGGAAAAAATAAGAAGAAAGAAACATGAAGAGAACGTAAGAATGTAGAGGACATTGTAAAGGTTAGGGATTATGCCAAGTAGACACTCCTGGCTAGGGTTGGAGTCAAACCTGTCACCCAAATCACAGCCTGATGACACCTTTTATTTAAGAGGGAGAGTCAAAAGAGAATCTAATCCCCTTTGACCCTTCGCCTCTCTCCGGAAGTGGATCTTACATCTCCTATTGCATCGCCTGTCAATCCACGAGCCTTCAGCAGACTACTGATGGTGTGCCCCCCACTCCCACCCCCCTTGTCTGTCTTTGCTTTATCATCTTATATAGTTTCTCAATCTCCTATTGCTTAATGTTCATCGGCTTTCATGTGTCTGGAGAAGCCGGACTTGAAGCAGACTGGACTTACCCATCCCCGCAACTGTTTAAACCATTTCTTGTCAGTGGTTTTGTTTCTCTGGGGAACCCAACCTAACACAGTCATTATCAGAAGGGGAATTTTACATGTGCCTGAAGGGTCCGAACAAGAGGAGACTGAAAACAAAACAAACAGCAGAGCTGACCAACATTTTCCCCCGAACACATCCCCAATAGCATGAAAGACACAAATGTATTTTTCTAGGAAGCTCAATGAACCCCACACAAGAGAGAATTCAAAAGAAAGTGCCCAACACACACCAAAATCAAGTTTACCAAAACCAAAAATAGGAAGTCCTTCAGACAGAGAATTATAACAACACTAAGGCACAACACAAAGCCGCCTAGAAACCCATCCAGAGAAAGAATCCCAAAGGAAAAGATCAGGAGCCTGACAACAGAACCAGCAGCGTCAACCTGTAAACAACTACACAGTAAGAAGGAGCGATAAATGGCAAAGTAGCTGGAATGCCACATAGAGAGGAAATCAAGCTAACGAAAAGATAGAATGGGCTGCTGAGGGAAATAATTGAAAAATACAAGGCAATTACACAGGAAATTCATGTTTTTTAACCCAAAGAAAGAATAAAATTTTAGGGATTTTGTACATCCAATATCAGTAGGAACAAATTAACTCAGCACAGAAAAATATATGACACTAAGAAATCAACAATGCCACAATAAAAAACATACACAAAAAAATGTCAGCAGTACATTCATACCTATCATTAATTACACTGAACATAAATGAACTAAATACACCAGTAAAGAAAAAGAGAATATTTGAATGGATGAAAGCACAGAATCAATGAACTGCCTCAAAGATAAAAATAAAAATAAAGGATATAAAATATCACAAGCAAATAACAATAAAAAATAGAGCAGAAGTGACGGTATCAGGTTCCAATAAAATAACTTCAAGGAAAACACAAGCATAGGTGATAGGGAAGGACATTGTACAATGATTAAAATGGCAATTCAACAAGAGAGCGTAACAATTAAAAAACCCACAACTTTATTGTTCTATGAAAGAGCCCTGAAATACATGTTTTAACAAAATTTGAACGAGAAATAGAATACAGTAATAAGAAGAAACTTTAACATTTCACTTTCAATGAAGGACAGAGTATCTAGAGAGAACTCAACAAAAATGCAAATTCTAAACAACACATCTTGACCTCGTGAGCACAAACAGATCACCCCACCCAACAAAAACACAAGTGATGTTCTTGTGCACGTGGATCCTTCTCTAGACCATTTGTTAGCCACAGGGCAAGTCTCAATGTATTTTAAAATGTCAAAATAACACAAAACAGGTCACTATACTATGAAATTAGTAACTGTTAATAGTAAACTTGATGGCTGGGACATGGACACTAAATAGCATTCCAGTTTAAAAATATTGAATGATAGGAGACAAAAAGTAAAATATAAAAAATTCCTAAAATCAAGTAAGAAATAAAAGCAACACACCTAAGCCTAAGGACACAATAAAATCAGTACTTAGAGGTCAATTTACAGCATAAAATAAGAAAGGACCAGAATCAACACCTTAACCTAGTGGCTTCCATATCAAATACACCTCCTGTCATCGATGTGATTGGGATTCCAAGTGACCCTCTGTACCTAGTGGACTGGAGGATTTGGAGAAGGCGAGGCAGCAGAAGAAGCTACCTACACTTTATCCTGGATTGTGGGCTACAGCACAAAAGATTTGAATTGCCAGAACACAATACACAATTGTCTTCTTTTTCTGAAAATGAAGCAGTAGGTCAAATAGGTGTGGAAATCTATGCTCTGTATAGTTTCCAAGGCGATAAATCCTTACAGGAGCGGATAGCCTCATCTTTTCCTCCTGGAGTGGCTTGTGAATTTGAACCACGAATCAGTGTGATTGAAGAAGATTCAAAGTACCTTGGGTTGCCAAAAATCTTGTGGTGAGCAGAAAAGTGGAACAGGAAGGGAAGAAAAGGCTGTAGCCTCCCAAAGATAGAAAACAATGACAAAAATATAAATGGAACATAAAAATAATACAACAAATAACACCAGAAATTGATCTTTCAATAAGACCAATAAACCACTCACTAAAATAAAAAATAGATAGCTGGATAAGATACAAATAACACAAATAAGAAATTAAATGAGTGAAATCATAGCAGTTCCAACATGAATATAAAAGATAGCAATACTATGATTAACTCTCCTCCAAAAAATTTTAAACTCACAAATGAATTTCCAGAAACACACAATCTATCCAATGTAGCATAGACTGAGGCTGAAGAATCTGAATTGGCTCAGAAGCAGGTTATGAGATTCACTCTTTGTAATCATGTGGTGATCAAATTGTACATTGCTGTGTGTTTTCTGCATTTTACAGGTCCTCATGGGACATACTCCAGAATAAATAATGTTAGACTTCAAAGTAAGCATTAATACATTTTAAAACATCTAGAGATAAGAAACTATCTTTTTAGATCACAATGCTATAAAATTAATAATCAACAATAGGAAGATCAAGCAAAATAAAAGTTCAACATATGAAAATTTTACAACACCTTACAGAAAAACACTGAGCAAACGTAGACTAAATAATACAATTTAAAAATTCCTAGAAAGAAATGAGAATGAAAATGCATGACCAAAACCTTTGGGACTCAGCAAAAACAGTTCTTAGAAGGCAATTTATAGCAATCAACACATCCATCCAAAATGAAGAACTAAGCTAAAAAGTTACTAAAACAGCAAATACCAGGAAAACAAATCCTCAGCCACCAGAAGAAAAGAAATGCTAAAGACTGGAGCAGAACTAAATGAATTTGAAGAAAAATTAATGCTAAATAAGACAACAATTTGGTTTTCTGAAAGGAGTAACAAAAGTGATCAATCACTACCAAACCTAACAAAGGAAAAGGAGAAAAGGGTAATGTGACAAATAATGATGAAATGCTCACCATCTCTACAGAACCAACTAAAATAAAAAAGATAATTACACATTCGGCTTTCTACTGTCGCACAGAGTTACCATTTCAGAAACTCTCACAGGCAGTTCTACTCTGGCCTAGAGTGTCCTTTGAGACAGCATCGACTCCATAGCAGTGAGTGAGTTCAGTACAGTGCGATTGAAGAAGATTCAAAGTACCTTGGGTTGCCAAGGAGTGAGCAAATCCATCTTGGGAGAAGCACAGGTAATGTTCCTTAGAAACAAGGATGGTGTGACTTTTTCCCGTAAATGTCGGACTTATTATCAGGAGAGACCAGTCCCTGGGAAAAGACATCATGCTTGGTAAAGCGGAGGGGCAGCGAAAAAGAGGAAGACTCTGGACAAGATGGATTGACCCAGTGGCTGCAACAATGGGCTCAAACAACAATTGTGAGGATGGCCCGGGACAGGGTGGCATTTCCTTCTGTGGTGCACAGGGTCACTGTGAGTTGGAACTGATTGGACAGCACCTGCCGACAGCAACAACAATGAAAAACTGCACCCCAACAAAATTTCAAGCCAAGAAGAAATTGACAAATGTCTAGAAGCACATCACCTAGCTAAATTGAAACAGATTAATGTTAAAAACCTTATCAGATCTATAACACAAACTCACAACATAAAAAAACACAGGACCAGATAGTTTTATTGAGGAGTTTCTACCAAACATACAGAAGTGTAGATGAAAAAGAATCACAACAGGACATAAGAAAACTTGTGACTGAATGATATATTTATTTTCTTCATGACTAGTGATATTTTCATAGGAATACACTGAGATCCAGCTTGTTCATTTCAAGCATGTGAGTTTACTGCATATCAACTATACCTCAAAGAAGTTACTGAAAATTAAATGTATGCACTAGTATGAGATGCTTAAAATACATCGTTTAAAACACTGTGGAATAATATGATTCTTATCGTTTGAATTTTGTACTACAATAGAATATAGAGATAATATAGGGCGTCCCTGGGTCACAAATGTCTAACTCAGAGATAACTGTTATGTAAATTTATCATAACTTTGAAACAATCAAACCAGCCCTTACTCAAAACAAATTCATACTGATCACCTTCACTTGCTGCATGTGCAGTTTTTAAATCGCTGAGAAGACTTCCAGACTTGCCTTGCCCTGAAGTAAGGCTAACGATGTGCTTTTCCTGATACCTGCAAATTCTTAAAAGGCACACTAAAAAGCATCTCACACACACACACGTTTAAATAAGTCTACAAAGTATATGAATTTATAATAAACCAAACTCATTGCCATTGGTTTGATCCCAATTGACAGGGACCCTATAAGACATTGCAGAACTGCCCCTCTGGGTTTCCAAGACTGTAACTCTTTACATAAGGAGAAAGCCTCATCTTTCTCCTGCGGTGGCCCTGGTGATTTCAGAACCGCTGACCTTGCAGTCAGTAGTCCAGTGCATAACTACGACATCAACAGGACTCCTTCGAAATTTCCATCAGTGGGGCATACAATAGCGGTGGAGAAGGATGATGGTCTCGAAGTGGGTGTGGTGGTTTTAGGGAGCCGTGGTGATGTAGTGAGTTACATAATACACAATCCTTCCACAAATATCCAGAAATCTATGAAGATTCAAAGTGCAGAAATTGAAAACATTGTAATGTTAGTTGAGAATAAAAGTGACATTAATCAATATGCAAGGAGCCCGAGTGGCTCAGTGGGTTAAGTGTCTGGCTGCTAACCTCAAGGTCAGGACTTCAAACACCCCAGTACATCCAAGACAGAAAGGTGCAGCTATCTGCTCTCAAACAGATTTAGACTTCAGAAGCTCTCAGAAGCAGTGCTGCCCTGTCGTACAGGATTCTATAAATTTGGACAGACCCCATGGCTGTAGTTTGGGCGTTGGTATTGTTGTTTTCTTTATATATGTCACATTTCTTCCAACAATGAACCAATAACCTCACCTTGGAATTACACAAATAAATTAAATATATACATTAAACTATGTATATATTTAATTTATTTCATTAAAAGGAATAAGAATAGCTCAGAACTGAGCTTTCAATCTGTCCTTCTTATTCCTAATTTATATTTCACCAAATATATTTTTCATTCCTGATTTAGTAACAATAAATGGAATATTTAGCTTAAAAGATTTTTGTTTAAAAACATTCTATCATGATGCAACATATAACAAAACATATTTGATGTAGGCTTGGTGATATCGTTTATGTTTTCCATGCTGTGCAACCATTACCACTTTCCATTTAAAATTTTTCTTCCCCTTTAACAGAATCTCAGTATATCCCTTAAGTAATACACACGTCCCCATTTCTCACCTTTGGTAGAAACACGGTGGTTAGCTATGCTGACCTGCTAACTGGCAGGTCAGCAATTCCAACTCAGGGTGCCAGGCACTCTACAGGAGGAAGATGTAGCAATCTGCTTCCATAAGATTTACAGCCTTGGAAACTTTCTGGGGCAGTTCTACGCTGCCCCACAGGGTTGGCATCAATGCAAAGGAAATGGGTTTGTTTTGCCTTTCTTTGTGTAAATTTCTTTGAACTCTGGAAACCACTAATAAATCTTGGTCTCCATGCATATTGACCTATTCCAAATATTTCTTATCTGTGGAATCTTCCATGGATCCAATATCAATATTTGTCATTTTAGTCTCTCTTACTTCTCTCAGCATTAATGTTTTCAAAGTTCATTCATGTCATAGAATGTATTAGAAGTTCATTCTGCAACTCAGAAAAATCAATAATAGAAATACGGATATTTACATGGAAGAAACCTTCTGAAGACCAGGTACAGAAAAACAAAGGAAAAGCAATCATAAACTTAACCTGCTTCAAAATCTAATTTTTCATTTTAACTCACAGTAAATTAAAATATTGGTTAAATATTGAAAACCTTGTATATATACAGATGGATTCTCTGTGTGAGTGAAATCTGAAATAAACAGAACAAAATAGCTAAAACAGCCAAAGTGGCAAACTTAAGGCTCAGAAATCTGGCTGCCTCTAGGGTATAATTGCATTTCTTTCCAGGGAACTTCACACCTTGAATTAATGAGAACATTTGGATATTGTTGGGTTTTTTCCCCAAAATGTGTCTTCATTTCATAGGTAACAGATCAAAAAGGTAGGAACTGAGGGGGAGAAATGGTCCATGAATTTTTACAAGTAACAATTCTAGATGTAACCTTTTCGTATATAGGTCAGCTGAAGGACAATGGGTTCTGAATATCGAAATAGCCAACATTTCAAATGAATAAAAAAACAAAGGTATATATTCTCCTCAATTAATAATGTTTTAAATGCCAAAATGCTCTATAAGAAATAAAAGGAGCCCATAATTTCTTTCTAGATAGACTGTTAGAAAAATCATTTTTAATTTAGAATAGTTTCAGAACCTGAGCAATTGCCAACTTAACAGGTTGTAACAAATAGGTTTTGCTTTAAAAGTTCACTTTTAAGTCTTACTTTTATAAATTATAATACATCTTTTTTTTTCTTTGCTTAAAAAAAGTAATGCTTGGTTTAGTTTCCAGGAGGCCACTAAGCCGAATTAGTAATTGATACAATACATATACATATCATATATCCTAAGGGTACTGAGTAATAGAAACAGCATTTCAAGTATTGATTTTCATAAATAAATAAATTAAAGAGCAAATAAATAAATGAATGACAGTGCTCTAACTTAGGACATTTAGCATCATGCCCTGCTAAAATAGAAGTTAGAACCCCCCACTTCCTACATATTATTTTCCCTTGTACTAAGCAGGATCGTTACACAAAACTATAAAGCGTTTATATACAGCCAAGTAGACTTCCAAGTTAGTATGGCAAACCATATTGTCTTCTTCCATAGACCCATTAAAGTCATAATGAATTTGTAAAAAGAGCAGTCTTTCGGCAACATTCAGAAGAGTTCAACAAAACTCTGGAAAGTGGGAAGAGGTTGGAAAAGTATGAAACAGATCAGAAAGAGCACAACTGCTACTGAGGGCTCCAATTGAATTGGAAGTCAATCTGCCTGCACCTGGAGAAGCTCTGGACTTAGAAACGTTGGGTGTGGCAGCTGCCGTTGTGGTTGTTAGGTGCCTTCGAGTTCACCTTCAATTCATCATCACCCCATAAGACCGAGAAACCTGACCCACGGGGGTTTCTAGACTGTCATCTTTGCAGGAAAAGGTCACCACGCCTTTCTCTTGTAGTGCCCATGGGCAGGCTTCGTCTGCCAAACTTTAGGTGAGTTATCAAACCCAAACCATTTGCCTGCCCAGGGACCTTTTGGAAACCAAGATGCCTTGTGGGTCTCTTAGTGATTTGTAATCTGAAAATGGACATGTTCTGTGCAACTGAAAAATGATCCCTGGGGACTGCACCCGAAAGTCTCAGGCCTCCTGATAATTGCCTAAACTTGCGTAGGCTACCCAGTAAATTGAGATTCTGGGATTGACATGAATACTCATGGGAACAGCAGTCAAGAGATCTCCAGACTTGTGTAAATCTGTTGTACAAGAACTCTTTAGAGCACTAAGATGCAAGAAAAAGACTTTGAGGACTAGATCGCCTGATCAAAGCCAGGGTATTCAATTGTCTCAAATGCATGTGAAAGTGGGGTGTTGAATAAGGAAGAATGAAGAGGAATCAATCAATGAGTTTTGATTATGGTGCTGGTAAGAAATATTGAAAGTACCATGGACTGCTCAAAGGACCAACTGATCTATCTTGGAAGAAGTACAGCCAGAGTATTCCTCTGAGCCAACGATGGCAAGACTTCATGTTATATACTCTGGATGTGGTACATGGTGTCACGAGAGACCAATCCGTGGAAAAGGACATCATGCTTGGTAAAGTGGAGGGCATTGGACAAGAGGAAAGGCCTCAAAGAGATATACACGGTGGCTGCAACAAGGGGCTCAAGCATCGGAACAATGGTAAGGACGGCACGGGATCCTGCAGTGTTTCATTCTGCTGTGCATAGGGTAGAACTGGCACCATAGCACATAATCTACTGTCAAGTTGAGCAAAGGGGTGGAATCTAGCCTGTCAATCAGGTGATAGACAAGGAGGACTCTGTGTAGGCATGGCCTTCTCCTGCGAATTCTGGAACTCCTGTCTTCCTCATACACTCTCCCTGCAAGACATTTATGTTGACAAGCCACATGGAGCTACATGGATAGAGTAAGAGCCCTGGAGCTGGAAGAACCTTGTGAAGACCAATGCCAGTGGTGACATGCTTCCACTGCCACTGGATCCACAAGACTTTCCACCCACTGGCCTGTGATTTTCCTGCATTCAGCGTCATTGCATGTGTTGCGTGAGTCTGAAGAGAAATGTATAGATTGGTATGGGACATATGGGCTACTCTCAGACTTAAGGACTTGATCAGGACTGGGCTGGGATGTTTTCTCAATATACAAATACTCTTGTATAAAGCTCTATCTTATTCCATTTGAGTGTCTATGAATTTGTGTCTCTAGTCAACCCAGATTAACATAGCACCCAACAACAACACAGTAAAGCACCCTTACTTGTCTTAAAATACTATCTAAATATGGTACATTAGTTCCATATACAACAAGTTCTTTGAAGCTACATATTCAAAGCAAAATGTACAAAGCACAAGAAAGACTGCAAACGAAGAGACTCAAACCTACAAATTGTGTCCATAGATTAAACTCAAGATCAGAGAATGGTTAACCACCTTGGGTTTATTAAATATTTTGTTACTTAAAAAGGAAACTACAGGACTCCATGATCTGAGTAAAGATACAACTACTTCTGACCTAAATTAACCTACTTACATAAAAATGAGAGGAAAATGAATCCATTATTTATGTGCTACGATTTTAAATATAGTTTTAGAAACTTTCATACAAACAAAATTATTTCTAAACTTTTTCCTCCACTTCTGGTATGAGAAAGCTAGCTTCTCAAGGTCTAAATTCCTTTTTTTTAAAAATAAATTTTGTCTTTTGTTTGGGATGTATTCAAATGTGAGTGAGCTTTGTTCAACTTTTCAAGAAGTGATAGCAGCCTCACAGTCTCAGCTGCTATTAGCCTTTATAGAATATTAATTACCCTCAGGTGGTTTCAAATGGCCTTTACATGTTGGACTGAGTTTCTGTACACCCTCTGGGGACCCAAGCAATGGGCTATAAAATACTGGACATTGAACCCTGGATTTTTGAAGGGCACACATACTCCGAAACCCATATCAGAGGGGTGTGTAATAGAAACCCCACTAGGTGAATTACCTAGGGCTCTACCTCAAACATACCTATAACCTAAGGACTTAAGGCCCAAGCCACATGAAGGGTGAAGAAGCAGAAGACATCTACATCAAGGGTATTGAACTGTCAGTAGGGGGACTAGCGTTTACTTACTACTTAAGTGCCCTACCTGCTTTATTTACATCCGTATTATTGTAGTAGACCTATGTCTGACCTTGTCCGTGAATATTATTTTAAGTTATGCCTAGTCACCAAATTCCCATTGTTTGTGTAAAGAGTGTCTATGTCCATACGGACTTAATCTGGGCAAGTCAATAATCTATGTATTGCTATTTGTAGTTAGCCCTCACTTGATTAATATCACTTTCTCAACGGTGTTTTAAATACAGCACCATGGGCTAAATCAAAGACACTATAAACAGAATGATCTTCCAGAGAGATGATCATTAAGATTCTCTACCATAAAATAACAAAGATGAATACAATAGCAACAGCAATGGGATCAAATACATCAGTGACAATGGCACAGGACTGCACATTTTATTCTGTTATACAGGAGGTTATTATGGGTCAGAGCTAATGAAATGCAACTAACAGCCACCTGAGGGCCAACTGAACCTTAGACAACAGTGGCTTAAGAGTGAGAAGGAGACCCTGGCTAACCAGAAACACTCTAGACTGTGAACTGCTTTTGAAAGTACCTGGAGTTGGTCTATACCCTTCTATACTTACAAAAACAAAAGACCAAATAAATACAAAAAGAGGAAATGCTTCTTTTCAAAATTCAAGTACTTCACAGGAACACCATGCTTGGAATAATATGGTAAATTTTTAATAAATATTTCCTGAATTAATGAAATGTAACTCTGCTCTAACTGGCAGCTATACATGTAAATATAGTTCATTACAAAAGAATAAGGAAGATCCCTTAAAGTCATTGTTGAGTTTGAGCTCACTGTGCAGCCACTGGGTCTGTACAGCTCATTGAAGGATTTCCTCTTTTTCACTGACACTACATAAAACGTCCTGTCCTTCTCCACGGATTGGTCCCTCCTGATAATGAGTCCAAAGTACACGCGACAAAGTTCTACTTTCCTTACTTCCAAGAAATAGCTGGACATACTTCTTCCAAGATAGTTTGTTCTTCTAGAATTCCGTGGTATATTCAATATTCTTTGAAAACACCATAATTCTTATTCTTCCTTCGTAAGTGTTAGAAATATCATGACTTAGGTCAGGTGCACCTGAGATGCCAAAGTGACATTTTTGCTCTTTAACCGCGTGAATATTTGCTGTGAACTGCAAAATGCAACTTGCCATTTGTTTTTTAATTGTTGCTTCCATGCGCATTGATTATGAATCAAAATAAAGTGGAATCTTTGAGAACTTTAATACGCTTTCAATTTATCATTTTATTGATTATTAGTCCAATTGTGAATATCTTTGTTTTGTTTAAGTTGAGGTGTAATCCATCCTGAAGGCGATAGTCTATAATCTTTATCAGTAAATGTTCCAGGTCCTCTTTACTTTAGCAAGGAAGGATGCATCATCTGCATATCACAAGACATTAATGAATCTTCCTCCAGTCTTGATGGGGCCAACTCAGTGGGCAGAGTGGGTTATGGATTGAGCAGCAAATCACAATGTCAGAAATTTGAAATCATCAGCTGCTCCAAGGGAGAGAAATGAGGCTTTCTTCTCCCATAAAGCTTTATCAATCCTGGGAACGCACAGGAGCTATGAGTTGGCATCAGCTCAATAATAGTGATAGAGATGGCCAATCTTGATGTCCTCTTATCCTTCATATAGCCAGTTTCTTAGATTATATGCTCAGCATATAGATTGAATCAGTATGGTGAAAAGATACAACGCTTATGAATACCTTTTCTGATTGTAAACTTGGCCAACTGACTAAAGAGATAGATAATATTGCTCATTCCAGAGAAAGATGTTTCAACAGAATGTAGAAATGATCAAACAATATAATTAATATTAAACAGAATTAAAATTTTGCTAAAGATAATTTAAAAACTCAAGCCAGATTCAGGAGAGGACCTGTAACAAGGAATATTATTGCTGATTTGGGCTGAAAATAGAGAATACGAGAGAGATGTTCCCCTATGGTTTTTTTTAACCATAGGCATTTGACTCTATGGATCAAAACAAATCATGGATAACATTTTGAAGAATGGTCATTTATTATGAAACACTTAATTCTATTCATGCAGACCCAGTGCATAGATCAAGAGGCAGTTGTTCAAATAGTACTACATGGTTTAAAATCAACGAAGGTATGCATCAAGGTTGTGTCCTTCACCATATGTATAGCGGCTAGGATTTACAATACTTATTTTGAGTGGATACAAACTAATCCGACTAGGGGTCAAAGTCAACTCGACAGCTCACATCAACAACAATTATGTATCTAGTGAACTCAAGAGAAATCTTCAATGAGATGGATTCACTCGAGTCAAACAATGAACTCAATCATACCAATGACTATGAATATGGTACGCAACTAGCAACATTTGTTTTCATACACAAGGCAACCATAACTTGGAGCTAACTTAATGGCAGGGAGCCTTGGTGGCATAGTGGTGACTCATTGGGCTGTGATCTGCAATGTCGGTGGTTTGAAAACACCAGCTTGGGAGAAAGACAGGACTTTCTACTCCTGTAAACAGTTATAGTCCTTGAAACTCACAGGGGCAGTCCTACCCTGTCCTGTAGACTTGTTATCAGTCACCATCAGCTCGGTGTCAGAGAGCTGAGTTGAGAACTCAATGGCAACAGTGTGTTAATAGATATTATATGTCAAATATTACTCTAGGCAAAGAATGCAGTAGTAAACAAGCCCCCTGCCCTCATGAATGTTACATTCTGTTAGGAATAAGGACAATAAATTAGGTAGATAAATAATTTAAATGATAAATTTAATTTTACATGGTGATCCCATGTGTTACAGAGTAAATCTTATCACAATATTTATAGAACTTTCTTTGCTCTTGTCTTAAGGGAAGCATATCACCAGACTTTTTCTTCTGCTATACTGCTGGGTTGAATGAAATTTCTAACCTTTAAGTTAGCAGTCAAGTGCAACTTGTTCATGTGTCCTATGAGTCATCAGCAACCAATAATTACTGCAACATGGTAGAAAATGAGATCTATGAAGGGGGTCGGGAAAGGGAGGGGAGATAAGAGTTTCATGTGTCACAGATTCTGGATAGTGTCTCCAAGTTTTATGGAAAGAGAATGAAAGTAAGACTGCTACTCACACAGGATTCTGCGAGAAGGACTTTGATGGCAGAGAATAACAAGTACAGAAACCCTAAGGAGACATCCAATAAGTTGGAGGGGAATGGTGGAGTAAAGGGGCAGAAGATCACTGAGAGGTTCTGTCAAAGAAAAAATTGGGGAGAGAGATTTACAGGGAGAGGTCAAAGGATGTCATATGAAATGTTGTTGGTCATCATTAAAACTACTGATTTTACACTAACGATATGGGAAACATTTGAGACTTTGAGTGGAATCTCATGTGACTGCACTGCCCACTGGGTTGACATAATGTGAAAATGGGGCAAAAGCAGAAGGAGGGAGAGAAGTGGTGAAGATAAGAAGGGGCTTAATTCTGGTTTTTCTTTGAAGTTAGAGCTGACAGGAAGAAAGAAAAGAATCAAGAGTCAAATCAAAACGTGGATAATAAAAGCTGCAAATATAGCACCGTCAATTACTGAGATCTAGAAAAACGAGAAGAAAAGATAGCAGGGTCATGTCAAAAGTCTAAATATCTATGACTACGGCAATTCTTTTTATATTAAAAGACATCATTTTCATATTTCCACCAAAGTAAAAATCTTAGTGAATCAAAGTGTTCTCCTTTTGATAAATGACAGCATGACCATTTTAAGATTTCCGAGTTTACTAACAGTATCAATTTATAAGAGCAGTTTACTATACCCACTCCTCTACTGTCTTAAATATGTATTACATACAATTAAGTATGCAAATGCTTAGCTCACTTATTTCGGTCCTGGGAAAATATCATTAATCAAATTTATGAATGCAATGAAATAACTTCTTCCATGTTTATTAAAAGTCATTATGAAAATGTTATCTCTGGGCTCAGCTGACAGTTTTAAACTTAATGTGACTTTTAATCAATGGCAAGAAAATCAATTATGTCATTATGGGGCACCTTAAAGAAGGTAAATTACTACCAGTCAGGGTTTTTTTCTCCCTTAGATTTTTGCCTCACATTTTACAAATAACAAGCACCTCGCTTTCCATGAAGGGGCGCTTGTAGTGGAAAATGCCCTAGTTTAAGAGAGAATCGTTACTTGATTCTTTAGCGGATCTTCTATCGTGGTACCGAACCACACAACGTAAAACTGCATTGTGAACCTTGCTTCCTTTAGTGTTTTAATAAAGACAGATGATGGTTTACATTTTTATCTCAGAAAACGCTCATTCATTTATTCATGCCTGCATTTTGGTTAACTTAGTGCCAATCAATTTGCCAATCAGAGCTTGAAGTAAAAGAAATGTCATTTGATTGCGAGACATAAGATGTCTATGTTTAAGGCAGGTAAAAATGGATGGAGAGATAGATACATAAATTCCCTTAGAACTAAATGGCATGTTCTTTTCTTCTTACTCTCCCAGGTATATTTACTCATTTTTTCTTACTAAAGAGTCTCTATCTTCACCATAACAAGGTGACATCCTTAATTATTTGGAACCTGGATCTCTCTAGGGGAGATATTCAATAATGCTTTCTGAGAACCTGGTGTGTGTTGTGACGGTTCTTTGAACCCTGACCATCATTCCTATTCTAAAAACAACTAATTTCCCTCTTGTCCTTATACTTTCTTTTGAACAGTCAGGCATATGGGTTCAATAGTTCTTGCTTTTATATGTGACTCTCTGGATGTTTTAGCGCTCATTTCCCCCTTTACATTGGTCTAATCTGTCTTCTAAATCCTCAACTTCTCTCATAAACCACTCTCTTTTCCAGCTTAATTTGCTGCTCTCCCTTTACTTTTAACTAACCATTCCATGTATTTCACTTGCTTTTAAATATATGATTCCTGGAGTTAAAGGGCACAACACATTTTATTGGTCTTATTACATTTAGGTTGGCAATCATTTAACTCTGAACTGTATTTTTACCTTTTCGCAAGAAAGCAATATATTCTATTCATAATAACATCTCTCCTTTTTAGCTAAAAAGCATCCATTTTTAGCTATCTACTACCCTTCCCTAGGAAAGCCCACAATTTGGGTCTTTGGAGTTGATTGATGTCTATAACCCAACTCTGAAGGCAAACCAGGTGCTGTTGAATAGGCTCTAACTAAGGGCAGCCCCGTGTGTGTCCAAGTAGAGCTCCGCTCCAGGACGTTTTCAGTGGTTGAGTTTGTGGATGGAGCTCACCTGGACGTATTCCCTGTGGCCAAGCCTGTAGCCATGGGCACCGCTTA
Organism: Echinops telfairi; assembly: GCF_000313985.2. Lineage (NCBI taxonomy): Eukaryota > Metazoa > Chordata > Mammalia > Afrosoricida > Tenrecidae > Echinops > Echinops telfairi. The sequence continues at coordinate 52,834,940 of NW_022103920.1, forward strand.
AGGACAACTGATAAAAGCTCAGGCCGTTAGCTCATCTCAAGTCAACCGAGACCACGTATTTCATGCCTTCACAGCTCGCTTGCTTGGCGTGTAAAGTATGTGAACTGACACAAAGAGGCACAGAACGTGGGGCAGCCGGTCTGGCACTGCCTACCCGAGACTGGCACTAACAATGCAAAGCTAGAACCTCACGAGTGCTCTGCAGAACATACAAAACCCAGAAGCCTTGCGGAAATCTTATTCCCCCATCCACAGCCTAGAAGGGCAAATCTCAACTCAGTTTCACCTGAAATCACAAACCAAATGACACCTGTGAATGTCCAGGCCTCGCTGTCAGAGTCTTACCTGAAGGCATCTGCAGCCGGGATTGCTGAGCTACCCAGGAGGCTGGGATATGAGTGCAGCACAGGTGCTGCCTGCCTTGCTTGAATAAAAAAGGTCACTTTCCCGGGACAAAGTTATTATATGCTTCAGTGACCCATCAAAGTCAAAATCCCACCTGGCCAGCTTATTAAAGCCTGAGGCCTAATGTTGCCCACCCAGGGTGGATAAGTTAAAAATGAATAAAAAATTGTAAAAACAAAGCAGCCATGTAGCACACTAGAGAGAGTTACCACCTTCAAGAGTCAAAAACTCATCTTCGCCTTCTGGTACTTATTCTGGGGGAAAAAAAACTCAAGCCACCATGTGAAGCCACTTGTAGTTGCTTTTGCTTTTGTAGTCTTGCTTTAGTAAGAAGCCTCTTCACATAGTTATGTTTTTCTCTGAATTCCTGTTGGTATGAGGGGCCATCCGGTCGGTTCTGATTGGCAGTGACGCTGTGTACAAGATAACAAAGCCCTCCCCACCCTACACCGTCCTCACATGGGTGCCATCTTTGAGCCCTTTGTTGCAGCTACGTGTCAATCCATCTCCTTCGGGGTCTTTTTCTTTTTTGTTGCACTTCTACGTAACCAACCATGATGTGTCTTCCTGATAACATGTCCAAAACATGTGAGATGCAGTTTTGTCACGCTTGCTTCTATGGAGCATTCTGGTTGCACTAAGAGAGATTTGTTTATTCTTGTGACAATCCATGGTACTTTCCGTCTCCTTCACCCGCACCATGATTCCAATGCACTGATTCTTTTTTATTCAATGCCCAAAGTCCACACGCATACAAGGCATTGGATGTGGCTTTAAATTCTATTCCTTATCTATGGACAAGGTCTCAGGTCTAACGTATATGTTTTGGGAGTCGATGGGTTTAATATAGAGTACTCTTCCCCCACTGAAGTCCAGAATCATTGAGAGCTGATCACATAAGGAAGACAAAGATGCCAATTTTACTTTTTTGAGGAAAATTTCGGAGAGGCCTTAGCTTAGATATATAACCACAATGCATTCCTGATACTACTCTCTGGTCAAGCCATCTACCATATATTAGGGAGAAAAACAGAAGGCCATATTTCATCAAATAAAGGGCACCAAGTGCATCTTTATTTCATGAACCATAAAGAAAGGAATGGGGAGTCCTGGTGGCATGGTGGTGAAAGCACTCGAAGCCCTGGAAACCCTGTGAGGGCCTAATAGGGTCACTGTGAGTTTGCATGGACTCCCCAGCAGTGGGCTAAGAAAGAAAAGAACTTTGATATCAAGTCAACTCAAATATCACCCGCTACTAATTATAAGATGTATACCTATTCAGGCTTAAGGTATTATTGCTATTGTTGTTGTTGTTATTAAAAGGGTATATTAGAAGTGACAAGAGGCAAAACATGACGATCTCTGAAAACAAGCACATCCCATAAAAAGAAAGCAGGAGAAGTTAAGTTGTACAGCCCTGTCTTTGCTTCCGTGTATTTCCGTTGCATTATAATTAACTCCTCTTCCCTTGGGGAGCAGTGAAAGAAAAGGCAAGAATCCAGGACGTGGCAAACAAGTTTGGTATTTGATAATATGAAGCAAAGAACATCAAAGATAGCTGTGGTCGTTGCACAATTTCATGTCAACTTGATAAACGAAGAGGAGCTGGAGTCTAGCCTGTCCATCAGGTCGCAGCCTGATGATCCCTCCTTGTGGGCGTGGCCTTCTCGTGAGGATTCTGGGAACTTCCTCTCTTCTTTCCTGGAGGTGGAACATACACTCTCTCTCCTTCACATGCCTGTTGACAAGCCACATGGAGCCACACTGATGGCAGTCAGAGCCCTGGACATTCTCCCACTGCCATTGGACCCACGGGACTTTCCACCCACCGGCCTGTGATCTTCCTGCAGTTGGCGTCATTTCATGTGCTGCATGAATCTAAAGAGGAGTTCATGGGTTAATATCGGACTTATGGCCTATTGTTGAACTTATGGACTTGATCTGGGCTTGGCTGGGGTGTTTTATTGATGCACAAGTTCTTCTGGATATCAAGTCCTTTCCTGCATATATCTATGAGTGTCTCTGGATTTGTTTCTCTAGTCAGCCTGGACTAAAATAATATGCCACCTAAGCAAATGTTGTATCTCAAAATATTTACAAGGATACAAACATAACTACTAAAAACAATCTCTAAAACCTTTAGCATTGGGAGAAAAAAATAACCTTCATAAAATGGTACCGGAAATAATATAAAGTTAATATTTTTAAGGATTGGAACTATATTAAATAAATATTTTAATTTTAAGATAATCTTATATAGTAATTGTAAATATTTTAGGACTACTATTTAAGATGTTGAAACATTTTTTGATAATCAATGGAAATAGGATCCACAGCTTGATTTTACTAGAACCATACAATGTCATCTTTTGAGTAATAAACATAATGAATCTTGTCTATTTATTTATTCCATTAATTTTCCTTAAAAGGGAATGGTATTGTACTCAGTCTCCACAGCAAGAGCACATGATATATACATCTATAACTTTGCCTTGACTGGAGACATGATTACTTAGCATGGTGGAGAAAGGGAAATTCTGCGGCCTAGTGTGAATGACCACCACTTGTCTGTCAATTTGTCATACTGGGGTGGTTTATGTGTTGCTGTGATACTGGAACCTATCTCACTAGTATTTCGTGTGCCAGCAGAGTAGCCCAAAGTGAACAGGCTTCAGCAGAGGTTCTAGACTGAAAACAGACTATGAAAAAGGATGGGCATTGACCCAATGACTACAACAATGGGCTCCAGCATAGGAACTGTTGTGAGGATAGCATACGCCTGGTTACTGTTTGACTCAGCTGTGCATAGGGTCGCATGGGCGGGAACTGATTCAATGGCATCTAACAACAACAAGCAGCAAGGATTAATGCCCATGGCCATCAAAGGCAAAGCAGTAACCAAATGATAGGACCTGGAGGGCTCAGAATTGTTATATGCAGGCAATATAGAAATGTTATTAAGGATATATGTCAGCTCAGACCTGAGACTTAATCCTAGTCCAAGTGCTTACCAAATAGATATGCTATTTAACCTTACTTCTCTTTAACTTCGTTATAGTCATATAAAGATAGTAATGATAATGCCTTCCTCCCAGGCTTGTTGTATGATCAGATCATACAACACAGGCCACAGTAAACTGCTAGCACAGTAAACTGCTAGTACATAAACTGCTAGCACAGTGCCTGGCTTTAAGATGTTAAAAAATATACAGAATCTCGTGTTCATTCTGGGAGAAGTTTGCAACAAGGCAAATATTGTTTGGTCCCCGTGTTAGCCATTAGTGTTGCTCAACAGTTATCTTAGGCCCTCTGTCTCCCAGTGGTGCTGTGGGCTGGACCACAGGGTAGCAGGAAAGAAGGATGAGGCTGTCTGCTCCTGGACAGGTTCACAGTCCCAGAGACCCTACGTAGAGTGACTATGACTCAGAATGGTTTGGTTTTCTGCCATGGCATCCTGGTAGTTCAAACATGCTTAGCTGGTAACCAAAAGCCGGACAGGTCAAGTCCATTCAGAGGCACCTTGAAAGAAAGCCCAATAAAACCACAGCCAATGGAAGATCTTAGGCACGTGAACACTCTTAGGGTTGCCCACAAGTCAGAAGCAACTTGAAGTCTACTAGTCTCTGCAACCTTAGCCCCCTTGTGGTTGCTGACTAAGTCTGTCCAATGGGTTGTAAATAACAGCCATGTACATCTGTAGGAACCCTCCTGGTATAGTGGGTTTAGCTGCTAACCACAAGGTCAGGGATTCTAGCCTGCAGCCACGCCAAGGAAGAAAGACGAGGCTGTGTGCTCCTCTAAAGGGTCCCAGTCTCAGAAACCCCAACAAGCAGTTCTACTCTTCCCTGTGGAGTGGCTATGAGTTGGAATCCACAAGATGGCAGTGGGTTATGTCTCTTCTTGGACAGAGTATATTAGGCCTGTATATGGCCCTGCAGACCTCTCTTTCCCTTTTCACAACTGGTAGGGTTTGGATAGTGGCTATTCTACTGACCGGGTCCCAGAGTAATGACAAAATGAGTCAGAACTCATAGCAAATCATCAATTGGCATGTCGTACAGTTGTTTAGAACCACTGAGATCTTGGGATTGTTTATTACCACTAGATAATTTAATAAAGCCTGACATCTATTCCATCTTCTCTCTAATAACCACACATTTTTATAATTACATTGTCATAATTTATACCTCAAACTTTATATGCCCTACATCTTTCTTCTCTGATTATAATTGAGCATGTTATTGGAAATATTATTTAACTTTACACACTCAATAAATATGTTCCAGCCACTGCACTTGATTCCAGGCAGATGACACTGAGCAAATAGGCTTGTAAATAAGTAAACAAATTTTCCATGGATTTAACTGAATCATGAGGGCAGGAGGAAATCATGGATATTAATAAATATTTCTCATAAGATTTTGGCATGCTTCATACATTTTAGAACATGTTTTAAAGTCAACCAGTCCAAAACTCCAAATTAGCTGCCACTGAGTCAATTCTATCATAGTAATAGTACATCCTTAATGTATTCTCTTACTTTCCAAAATATCTGAAATTCTCAGAAATGACATCATCCCTTAAAGTTAAAATATACCTGGAAAAGGCACTCATTACCTGGCTAAGTTCTTAGTAGATGTGAGTTCCTTTGAATACACACATGCACACGCATACTACCAACCTGCTGAAAATTAAAGCTCTGTGGAACAGATACACTCACCAGAATCTTGAGGTGAGTGGAGTTTGCACAATAAGGCACAATCTAAACAGAGAGCAGCTGTGAGCATCATACAGTGCTTTGGGGCAGGGAAGAGTGCAATATGACACATTGTCCTGTGAATAAATAGCAATGAGAGCAGGGAGGCTATTCAAACTAACACTGGATTAAAAGCCAATTCGATTGAATTCAAGGTCTAAAAGTTCTATTCATTTGCTATAAGACCTTGAAGAACTCAATTAATTTTTTCTGAGTCTCAGTTTCCTCACATAGAAAACATGGACAGTAAGAATTTCTTTTTACTTGGAGATTTGTTGGAAACCCTAGAACCAAAAGCCTGTGAAAGGTCAAAATTCTTTCAAAGAGAGAATATTAATAAAGTAAATTTGGAAGATCTGTAGACGCCACATATAGATGACAGCTATTTCTCTGGGAAGGAAAATAATGGAGAGCTCCTATAATAAAGTGGAAGCATTTTCAAATATTTTATTGTACTTGACTCTCTTACTTGCCATGTAAACAATGGGGATAGGAGGATGTGAGTCAAAGAAAGCTGATCTGACTCAGTAGCATTCCAATACATGTCTGTAGTGGGAGAAAAGGCAATGGAGCTGAAGTTGACCAGAGAACTCGGAATAGCTCTAGATACATCTTCAAGGGTGACTGCCATCTGGAACTTCATCTGCCATGGACTCTGGCCAGAACAAGAGCAAAAATTAGAGAAGCTCTGGACTTCTCTGGAAGCCTTTCAGTGTTCTTATTTGGAAATTCTCTGAGCTATACATATTCTTTAACCACCACTTGAGAAAATCATACTCTTGCTAGAGCCAGGATGCGCAAATTCAGCTTTTCCATTAAAGGAATAAACTAAGGACAAAAAGAATTCCCTTAAGAACGGAGGCGGGAGTTTGCACTTTCTTCCTTGCAAAAGCTAGGAAAGGCTATTTCTCATTAAATTTGAACCACTGCATATAAACGAGCACCCTTGTTGTACAACTTCTAGAATCAAAATAATGAATCACAAATGTAAAAATTTGAGACTAATATAATTTTAATACGCACTTCACAATGGTATCTATATATTTTCCTTTCAATCTGGGATCATTCCACTTTGACAATGTATTGTCTTTTATTTGGGTAAAGTAATAGAACTCTCATAGGTCACTGCTAATTTACCACCACATCTAATTGAAGGCTCATGCTCCCAGTGACTAAATCTCCACTCCCAAACCAAAGCAGTGAATAGAAACAATTACCGATTAAGGTTTTTAGTCAATTGCATAGCAAAACACATTTTGCTTGACTAAAATAATCTCATGAAATCCTGAATTTGTTTTATTAAATTTTGACCTAGAAATGTGAGCATATCTTATATCTTACATTTACATCTGTGTAGTATCCCCACCCAGAATCTTTCCTCTACTAAAATGTATTTGCACTAGACTGAAAAAAAATTATTTATTGTTCAGAATCTTGATTTTCTTCTTTGCAAAGGTGTCTATAGTAAGTACATTGCCCTTCACACTAGAAAAATGCATTAGTTAATGATCCTGAGCAACCTGTCAAATATTGCTCAAATCTACATTAAAAGAGGGAGTAGAAATGTTTAGAATATGTTTATTTAGTTTGGTTTCTAGTGAAAATAATATTTCCAAAGTAGCAAGAGACATAAAATCAAAAAGTAAAATATTGAGAGTAGAGTAACCTAAAGTGACCTGAGAGTTTGTGACGTTTCCCACAGCTAGAAGGTCTCAGGTTGGAGCATCCCTAAAAATAAAGCTCCATATTGATTGAAAGCATTTCTCTGGCTACACGCTGTACAACACCATGAGCTATATTGAACTAATCTATCTTGCATACCCAGCATATAGCACATTACCTGGCATGGAAGAGGCCCCCAATACATATTTAGTATTGAATGAATTCCTAAGAACAAAATCATTAGAGGCTTCTTAGGGTGGAGCATTCCTGCTTCATAGTCAACATTTAAACTACAGACTGGAAACCCATCTCTAAAAAAGACAATTTTTAGCAAGAGAAACAATGAGTTTTCCCCTCAAGTCAGACACTGTTAGCTGACTTAACAATCACCTCTAGTCACACACTTTCGTGATGCAAAGGCTAAGAAAATAATTTACATATTTTCCTAACTCACATATAGATAGGGTCATACATGAGAAGTTCACTGCTGAATGAAACCAACTAATCATTGTAAACTCCCCCTATACCTTTATACCCATGACCAGGACTCCCCCCATGACCTGTACACCCATTCTGAAACCCATGACCAGGACCCCCCATGACCTGTACACCC
>NW_022103920.1:52847074-52869313 GCF_000313985.2 Echinops telfairi
CCCGTTTCCAACAGAATGAAATGCGGTGCCATCCTGGGCCATACTCACAATTGTTCAGGTGTTTGATTGATCCCAATGTTGTAGCCATGTGTCCATCCGTCTTGTCCAGGGCCTTCCTCTGTTTCCTGCCCCTCTGCTTTACCAAGCATGATGTCCTTCTCCAGGGACTGGTCTCTCCTAATAATAGGTCCTAAGTACATGAGACCAATTCTTAGCATTCTTGCCTCTAAGGGGCATTCTGGCTGTACTTCAGCTGAGACATAGAAATATAGTGAAGGCTATTCCTTTCTCTCTTTTTTCCACCCTGAGAATTAAAAAAAAATTTTTTTTAATGTGAAAGGATCCTAAGTACAAATCAAGACATTTACATTTACATGCATACCAATAGGTGAGGTTCATAAAGTAGCACAAACAACTTTATGGTTTTTCTCACCATCATCCATCCGTTATCTTAGCGATGGGAAGTATTCTTCCCCATTTACCATGGAAGAAAGTACATGCCTTGACTTTCTCATTGTTCCCATATGAAAATTCCTGGGATTTAAAACAACAACAACAAAAAACAGACTCAGGTAGAATCAAATTTAATGCAGTAAAATCATCAGAACTTCAAACATTCAACTGAGTAAATCTTGCCCTTCTTCTCGAGACAGGGGCTACCTACAGCAGAAGGTGGGCCTGCTAGTGGACCTGACAAGCTCCTTAGACGCTCTACCTCAAGGGGCAGCGATCGTGCCAAATCCTAAGAAGAGTAAAGATCAGGACAGGGCTTTGAACCTGTCCGGTCCAGCTTGGCCCCCTGCTGAGAATTTGAATTGCCACTACACTTATACTAAATCGGAATTTATATTTTTATCAAGGTCTATAAGAATAACCTGGGGAACATTGTTAAAATGTAAACTCTGGGTAGAAATTCATATTTCTTAGCAGGGGTTGACTAGACTAGTTGAAAGCCCTGGATGTTGTGATGCAAGCCTAAGTTGGCCGGCACTGATTTCCTTTCATCTGTTCTTAGCCCTTCCAAGAATTCAAGCTGACTTTCCACATAAAACTTTAGTCAGTTCCTTGGAAATCTTGGCCTCTGTGTGTCTCTCTTTGCAGAATCTCTGATTAGGGTTAGCCACTGGTGACTCTCAATTTACTGCTCTGTCCTAGGAATTGGTTGTCTATACTTTACCATAATTCATCCCCTTTATCTGATTTAGAAAAAATAAATGGTACCCTCAAAATGGCTCCTCCCACCAGGTTGGCACAACCTTGGATAAAATCAATGGACAAATAGCTCCATCTCACTCTTCAGTTAAGTCTGTTTATGCGCAGAACTCCCAGCATATACATCTCTGCAGCCCTGTGACCTCCACACAGATTGCCCACTGGAGATCCCATGTTCATCCACTAAGTCTTCAGGGAAGGATCTAAGAAAATAATTCCCTGCCCTTGTGCTCAATCTTTCTATCTACTCAACCAAACCAACCCACTGCCATTGAGTAGAACTGCTCACTAGGGGTTCCCTTGCTGTAATTCTTTACAAAAGTGGACTGCCCCATCTTGCTCTCACAAAGAGGCCATTGAACAGCTTGGTAAGTATCACAATGCACAACCCGCCACAGACATTGGGATTCAACCCCATTTACCAGGCAGAGTAGGAGTGCCATTAATCCACAAGTTCAGATCTCTTTTCTTTCAGCTCTCTGGAAGGCAATTCTGGGAATGTATGTATCTGGTGTGATTGAAAAGCAGTCTGCTATAGCAGTCTAACACCAACGAATCTTAGCAATGGCTTCCCTATGTCAGCAGTGCCTCTCAATAGCATTAAAGGGGAAATACGTGCAACATGCACCAAGGAGCTGCACAGTTTGAGTGCCCTAGAAACTTAGCTCAACTCCTACTTCTATCAGTGTTAAGGCTTTAAATTAAACTTTCACCTAGTTTTAAATGATCTATTCAAAATACAAAGCTTAGAATAGTTATCCCTCCTTATCCAGTTATCCATGAGGTACCACAATTAGAAGTTGTTAAATTAATAGCAAGAAGTCTTATGCCATCCTACTTTCTCCACATGAAAATCATCTCTTTGTCCAACACATCACTATATTATGTTGTATAGACTATCTGTCTATTATTGCTGTTATTCTCTTACTGGGCCTAACTTTATATATATATAAATATAGATATAACCAAACCTAATATATATAGGGTCTGTATTATCTGTGGACCGCCCATCCACTATGGATGATTTCCACCAAAATAGAGGTTCTTTTGTACTTGTGTTCTATTATAATACATTCATAATTTTATTCTACCTCTCTCCCAGTTCCTATCCCTGTGGGCCCCTACCTCTTGAGAATACACATTTTCCTTAAGAAAAAACAGTCAAGCCTGTAGATTAGAGCAGAAATAAATGAACAAAAAAATCAACAAGATAAGCTGATTCCTTGAAAGGATGAGCAAAATTGACAAAATGCTGTCAAATTTAGCAAAGGGAAAGAAATAAAATACAAGTATCTATAATTAGAGATGCAAAAGGCAACATCACAACAGATCCAAATGAAATAATGAAAAGAATAACAAAATACTATTATAATAGACTCCAACAAGTTTGACAATCTAGGAGAAATGATAAATATATAAAATTACAAAATCTATCCAAATTAATGCAGAGGGATGTAGAAAACCTGAACAGACCCCCAAACAAAACAAGAAATAGAAAAGGTCATCAAGAATTGTCCAACCTAGAAAGAGCCACAGTCAGATGGCTTCACAGGGTTATTCTACCATGTACTCAATGAAGAGTCACCAATTCTACATCAACTATTCCAGAATATAAAAAAACAGCAAACTCCCAAACGCATTCTATGAATCAAGCATAACCCTGATGCCCAAACCAGGCAAAGACCCCACAAAGACAGAACACTATGGACCAACATTCCTCATGACCATAGACACAAAAGTTCTCAACAACATTCTGGCGAGTAGAATCCAGCAATATATATATATAAGTCATCATGAGAAGGTGGGATCCATACCAGGGATGCAAGGATGACTCAACATTCCAGGTATAATCAATGTAATCCACCACATAAACAAGACAAAGAATAAGAATGACATGATCATATTAACAAATGCAGGAAAAGTATACAGCAATATCCAATATCCAATTCTAATAAAAGAAACACTCAAAAAAATAGAAATACAAGGGAAATTCCTCAACATAATAAAGGCCAATATGAGTCCAATGGCCAATAAAACTGAAAAACATTCTGCCTAAAATGGGAAATAGACAAGGATTCCCTCTATCACTACTTTTATTCAACACTGTGCTGAAAGAAATCAAGGAACTATAACCAGGCAAAGAAGAAGTGAAACTCTTGCTAGTTCCAGACAATATGATTTTATAGAGAGAATGCCAGGGATTTCACAAAAGGACTACTGGTAATAATCTGAGGGGTTTTTTAAAGCAGCCATTGGGGAGATGCAAATCAAAACAGTGATGAGATCACACCTTATAACCACAACAAGTCTAAGAGAGAGAAAAGCGATTGCTAGAGAGGGTGCCAAGAGGTTGGAACTCATACTGCTGGTGGGTTTGTAACTATGCACCACTAGTGTGAAAAGCAATATGCCAACACCTAAAACCACTGGGAACAGATGTCCTCTATGGCCTGGCAATGTCTTTGCTGAGCATATACCCCAAAGAAGAGACCGAACGTGAACAGATATATGCTCTCCAATGGTGACTGCGGCACAATTCACAGCAACAATGAGTTGGAAACAGCTCAAATTCTCATCAGTAAAAGAAAGGATAAAGAAACTCTTGTAAATGCACACAATGCAATATTACTCATCCCTGAAGACCAGTGATGACCCGCATGAAACACACCTCATAACATGGATGGACCTGTAGACCATTATGTGGACTGAAGTTAGTCAATGACAAAAGGATAAATATATATAAGGACTATTAGGACAAACACCAAGATGAAGGTAGACTTCAGCTCTCAGGTCATATTATCTTCTAATCCAATATCTCAAGAAACAATGTTGAGTGCCTTTCCTGTGCATATGAACCATATATCACCCACGTTATTTGTACAACTTAAACACCACTTTGGCAGAGGGGACCTCAGCTCAACTGGGGTTAGTTTTTTAAGAGTGGGGGAGAGAGAGAAGACTATTTGGTTGCTGCCATACAATATTTTGCTAAGGTTACCCCAAATCAACAGACATTCCTAGAAGAGTGATGTTACCCTTACTAAAAATTCAAGTCAAGATGGTGTGGGGTGGGGGGGTGTTAGGTGTTAGGCTCAGAGAAGGCAATTACACTTCCATTGATGGATAAACTGAGAAGAGCACCTCCCATGAGGAAAATCACATACTTAACAATACTTATATAGAACCCAAAAGGAGAATATGCCTGGTACTATGTTCCTAATTGGACACTTTTGATCTAGTTTCTCTTCAGCCCTTGATGACCCAGATATTTGCTATAGATTATTGGGACTTTAGGGTCTGTCCTTTTGAGGTGCACAACATTGTTCACAGGTCACACTAGAAGAATTCAGGGTGGAATCCCTACTAACTAAATGGGACTTTTCTGCAAATTTACCTGTAGCAGATTTAAGGCACTGACACACTCCCTGGGACTTACGGCAGAAATGCCCTGGTGTGAGAAGAAGCAGGTGACTATGGTCGCAAGGCTATGAAATTGTAGCTTTTGGACTATGGTTTGGATCTCAAGTTTTGAGGGTGCCCAATGAATGATGACCCAGGACCACCATATATTTACTATGTTAATGCTTTGCTTGCTTTCCTTATGACATGGATTCGTCTGGTAGGAATTGTTTTGCTTCTGTGAATGAGAGTTCTTTAAAGTTTTGCCCTATCACTCACCCCTATTGTTTCTATAAGTAGTATACAGTCACTTAAGCATTTAATCTGTACAAGTCAACAATTCATGTATCGTGATCTGAAAAGCCAGCCTGTACGTGTATAATTTCATTTTCTCAAGAGTGTTTCAAATTCTATATCACTGGCTAAATTAGCAATACTATCAATAGAATTCACTTATGTCCCCGGAGATGATTTATACTGTTCTCTACCATATAATGAAATTGACATCTCTAAAGTGAACCAGAGACATATATAAATTATAGATACATGAATGGATTTGGGGCTCACGCATAATTATAGTCCCAATTTAAGAAAAATTAGTTCTTCTGACATGGCCCTGTTTGATGCTCACCCTCATGAAGAGAACAGTGCTATGACAAAGTGTGGTGAAGAAACCAGATGATGCCTGACTATTAGAAAGAATGAAGTCTGGGATCTAAAAGGCTGGCCTTCAAATAATCAGCCATCTAATTCAGGTATCATCAACTAAGTCCACATGGAAGAATCACACCAGTCTATGTGATCTGAGAATTGTAAATAATAAAATCCAAATCCAAAGGAAAGAATGGCATCAGAGCTTAAATTGTGAAGACCAGGTTTTCAGAAGGCTGTAGATAAAGTGATCTATTTTCAGGGTCCACACAAGGATAAAGTGTCTGGTGAATTCCCTCTGGCCATAGCCTAGGGCTGTGAAAAGCCTTGTTATAAGACAGAGAGCATTATAATGTCAATTGTGGCAAACATAATTAGGCTAAAATGTAATACCTTATTATCTTACATGATCAAATACTCTATTTGCTCTCCCTTTGAACGCTTTTTAAGTTGTTTCAGTTTTTAATATTTTCTGCTTTCTTTTCAATTAGGGTTTTCCCATTTTGTCCAGTTATTTTTATTGGGTTTTTGTTTGCTTACTTGCATATTGTTTGTGTTTTATATGATTTTCTGTATCTGAAATCCAGGATAGGTAAGTCTACAGAAACAGAAACTAGATTAATAATTACCTAGGGGAATGGCAGGGGAAGTTGGAATGAAATGGGGAACTAACAATAATGAAAGGGAGAAAAAATATGCAGAAATTGATTTTAATGATGATTGCAAAACTCATCTTATATGACTGAATAATTAATTTGCATATGTGAATTGTATGCCATTAAAACAACTTAAAAAAATAAGATAGACTGATGGATTACCTGATAGATGATCAATATATAATAAAAAATAAGTGTAGAAAGGTTAATAATAGAATCCTGTTTGTGAGTAAATGGCTTTTGACCATTAAATTCTTTTAATTTTCTGTATGTCTGAAAATGTTCACAGTAAAACCTTAGATATTTTTTAAAGGAATTATTGTAGAAATCATAGCATTAACTATAAAGGACAGAAAAAAGTATTCTGCTCAAAGCAGAGAATACCAGAAAGACGTTAACTTGTGTTTTATTGACTATGCAGATGCATTTGATTGGGGGGGGCCATCATAAACTGTAGATAACCTTGAGAAGAAAGGGAATTCCAGAACCCTTACTTCACTGTGCTCATGTGGAAGTTAGACCTGGATCAAGAACAGAACAAGGGAATACTGCATGGTTTACACTCAAGAAAGGTATGCATTAGGGTTGTACCCTCTCACCTTACTTGTTCAATACATATGCCGAGCAAATCATCCAAGCAGCTGGATCATATGAAGAGAGTGTGCAGCAGCATTGGAGCAAGCCTGATTAATAACCCTGCTTGCTGAAAGTGGAAAGGAAGTGAAGCACTTGCTGATGAAGATCAAGGATTGTAGTCTTCAATATGGACGTAAGGAAGACCAAAACCCTCACAACTGGACACGTTGTGAGGTACAATAGTAACAGCATGATAAATGGACAAAAGGTTGAAGTTATCAAGGACCCACAACCAATGCCCATAGAAGCAGCAGTCAAGAGAGCAAAAAGACTTACTGTGCATTAGGTAAATCTGCTGCACAAGGTCTCTTTAGAGTACTGAGGAGCAAGGATGTAACTTTGCAGACTAAGGTGCACCTGACCCAAGCCCTGGTGTTCTCCATTGCATCATATGCATGTGAGAATTGGACATTGAATAAGGAAGGCCGTAGAAGAATTGATTCATTTGAATTGTGGTTCTGAAGAAGAATATTGAAAGTACCATGGACTGCTAAAAGGACAAAGTGATCTGTGTTGGAAGAAGTAAGGCCAGAGTGCTCCTTAGAGGCAAGGATGTCTTACATATTTTGGACATATTGTCAATAGAAAGCAGTCCCTGGAGAAGGACATCATGTTTGGTAAAGTGGAGGGGCAGGAAAAAAGAAGACCCTGAACAAGATGGACACAGTGGCTGCATCAACGGGCTCAGGCACAGGAGCAATTGTGAGGCTAGCACATGGCCGTGCAGTGTTTTGGTTTTTTTGGCATGGGCTGCTAAAGGTTGGATTCAATTTGATGACACTTAACAAAACAAGAAAGTATAATATCATAACTAATCATTAAAACAGAAATAAATTAGTAAAAGTATAAATAGCAAGAGTGGTCTAGACACCCAAGTACACAAGCGTTTGTCTTTTTAAGAATTTGATAATGATGGACATGCCAGCATCCATTATAGGTGTATAATGGAGTGAACCACAATTATTTAGAAATGAAGTCCAATTAGACCACTTGGGAGTAGGAGAAGAGGAGATGTAATTTCCTAATTGAAAAGTCATTTAGACAAAGGTTGTTATTTAGGTCTATCCCTTGAGGCTCTTAAATCAACTTGAACACACACACACACAACAAAGAAACATTAAAAGTTAAAACTGTGCTACCAATCAATGCTGAATTTAAATGGAAAAGAAGTTTAAATGGTACAAGACTTATTGCTTTCAGTTAAATATTATAGAGGACTCAACAAGAAAATGACTATTAGTTAACTCCACACACACACACATAAGAAACCAACCAACAAACTGAACCCTTCCATCCAGTCAATTCTGGCTCATTGTGACCCTATTTAGGGTTCTCAGACTCTTTAACTCTTTATAGGAGTACAACATGGTGCAGCTGGTGGGTTTGAACCCCTGAACTTGTTGTGGCTGGCTTCCAAATGCCTAATCCACAGTGCTACCAACGTTCCTTATTAGTTAGCTATAGAGAGAACAATAGCAACATTATTTCTATGTGCTTACATACTGCTAAAGGACCCCTGGTCGTGCAGTAGGTTAAACATTGAGATTCTAACCATAAAGTTAGTGGTTCTACCCACCAGTCACTTAGAACAGAAAGAACTGTCTGTTCTGATAGATTTAGTCTTCGAAACTCTAGGTCATTCTAGTCTGTCCTTTAGGGTTGTTATGAGAATCTATTCAATAGAGATGGATTTGACATGGTGCGCACTCAAGTCAAAAATAACTCTGAAGGGTAACCAATTAGTATCCCCATTTTACACCTAAAGAAACTAAGATATTGTCAGGCTAAGAAACTGCTAAGTCACACAGGTAGGAAGTGTTGGAAATTCAGGATTCAAATCACCCTGATTTGTTTTTCTTTGATTTTTTGTTTTGTTTTGTTTTTTTGGTTTGTTTTTCTCAGTTGCCCTCAAATCAGTTCCAACTCATAGTGACCTTATGCACAACAGAAGGAAACACTGCACTGCACAGCTCTGCTCCAGCCTAACAACTGCTCATATGCTTCAGCCCATTGTTGCAGTCACTGCCAATACATCTCCTTGAGGGCCCCCTCTAATTTACTATGCATGATGACCTTCTCTGGGGACTGGTGTCTCCTGATAACATTTCCAAAGTATGTAAAAAATGAGGAGCTGATACCAAGGGCTCAAGTAGAAAGAAAATGTTTTGAGAATGACGACGGCAGCAAATGTACAAATGTGCTTGACACAATGGATGGATGGATGAATTGTGGTAAGAGTTGTATGAGCCCCCAATAAAATGATTGTTTTTAAAGTCTTGCCATCCTTGCCTCTAAGAAGCACTCTACTTGTACTTCTTCCAAGACAGATTGGTGTGACCTTTAAGCAGTCCATAGTATTTTCAATATTCACCTTCAGCACCACAATTCAAATGAATCAATCCTTCTTTGGGCTTCTTCATTCAAGGCATAACAGTCTTTAAATTCATCATTTCTTCCTGTGCAGTGACAGTGTGGGAGAGAGGGCTGGGGAGAGGTACTCTATAAGGCAAGATCTGAGAACAGTTTGAGGATTTGCTTCATTATTTCAGTCAGTCTGTACACACTGAAATTATTAGATACTCTATGGTATTAATTATTCTTGATACCAGCCATGAAAACAAAGTTCACCTTATATATCAGCAATGTCTTTTATGCCAACACTGCTACTTTTTCTTTTCTTTTAGTAGGATGGCAATGCCAGACCTCTTCTATGTCTCCTCAATCCCAGTTCATTCTAATAAGGTCTTGGAAGTCCCTAAAGGTATCTTCTGGGGCATTCTAAAAGAGGTCAAAACGGCAAAGCTTTCCTGAATAGCAGAAGCCTTTGCTGAGTATAAATCTTTATCTCCCTGGCTGTTGCTATCTTCCTTGATGCACAATACTCTATTGTTTATTCTCTGGGCGGACATTGTGAAGATTCTCTCTTTTGGAGGTCGAACATGTCTGTGGTGAGCAGTATATGTTAGATAGCAGTAGGCAATGATATGGCATGCCAATAACAATATGTTTTATCATTTAATGACATTCTCATTTTTAAGATATTCAAGCTTCTGGTTGTGGTGGAATTCACACTGAAATATTTAAGCACACGTGTCTTTTAAATATTTCTATCTGTCTAATAGAGTTGGTGGTAAAATTATTTCTGCAGTCTAATGTTCTGGCTAGGTTACAAAAAACAGCAGTTGTTAAACAACTTAACATTAAATATTAAAGGATAAATGTAGCATTTAAAACATTAAGTTCAATTGTCTCAGGCGTCCTATAGCTCAGTCTTTGGTAAGCACAAAGTTAGTCTATCAGGGTGGACAATTAATGACACTCTAGTTTCAATTTTGAAATTTAGCACAATGTGCTGCTAAACATAGAAAGACCCTCGGAATTTTACCTTTAGGATTTTATCCGTAGCAAGAGCCTATTAAAGCTATTTCTGTGTGCCTTTTTCTCTTTGTGCGACGTCACCGATTTAAGGATTTTATTTATTTAATTAATTTTAAGAAGAAAGAAGAGGTTCTGTGGAGATCCCAGACTTTTGTCTACTAACCACAAGTAGGCATGAGATGGGGTGGGGTGTGTTCCCGAGGTGCGGCCACACAGGAGGCTAAGCAGGTAGATAATTCAGCACTCCCCTCTCATCTCATTCCACCCAAGAAATTCGGAAGAATGCGAAAAAGCAGCAGCCCAGCATTTTTTAAGGGGCGTGGCTTCCCTCCAGGGGATGTCCAATCGAATTCCTTCAGAGGGAGCTAACGGGGGAGATTGATGAGGGTTGCTAGGCAACAGGAGCGTCTCCCTCCCACCTGACCCAGAGCTGGCTCTGCCGGCGCCCTCCCCTGGGGCAGCGTGCGGGGCAGAGCTGCGCACCTGCCCTGGCCTCTGGGGCTCAATCCCTCCCTCTCAGAGCCTGCTCCTCCTTTATCCCCTGAATGTGGTGGTCAACCCGTAGCCAGGGGACCACGGAAGAGTTCTTCCAAGGGCTGGCCCTTAGTCCCTGCTCTCCCTCAAACCCAGGGCTCCAGAAGAGCTTCAAAGTTGGAGCCACCGCCCACCCGGCCGCCCCACGCCCCGTGCACCCCACTCCTTTGAGGCATCCACCTTTGCCTGCGCTGTCTAAGCTTTCAAATAGAGTGAGGGGAGGCTGCCGGCAACACCGCCTAGGCAGGCCACGTCACCAACCTCTCCTCTCGGTCCCCTGGCTCACCGAAGACTGCAGATATCACCCCCCCTCCCGCCCCCCATCCTAGGAGGGAGGCGGAGGTGGAAGGGAGAAGAAAGGGGGGAACGGGCCGGGAAGGAGGAGTGCATGCCAAGAGGATCTCATCTCTGATGAGCGTCCCCATTAAAGGAGACGGCTTCTTCTGGCCCAGGGGAGGGAAAGTTGCTTCTGCGCCTGGGAAGTGGCTTTGCGGGTTTGCGTGTCAGGAGGACCGGGAGGAGGAGGAGGAGGAGGAGAACTCAGCTGGGACGTGCTCCCCCACACGGAAGACCACTGGCTTTCCCCCTTTCTCCCTCTCCCCGCACCCCTGCGGGGGGGCCTGGGGGCTCCGCCACTAGGCAGGGGGCCAGCTTGCAGCCGGAGGGGGTGGGGGCCGGGGGCACGGTGACAGGCAGCAGCGCGCACAAGTTGGCCATTTAGGGGCCACAGAAGTTCTCCCTTGGCTTCGGAAAGGACAAAGCCCGCAAGCGACCTCGTTCCGGTCGGTCGAGGAGGACCCACCATGAGCCGGAGCCCGGGCGCCCGCTCAGCCGCCACCAGCGCTGCCACCGCGGCCAGCTCCAGTCCAGTCGGCGCCGGGAGTCCAAGGCGCGAGGTAAGGTGCGCCGAGCAGGACCCGGCCCCGGGACGGTGCCCGCCGGGGCCGCGGAGACTCGGGCTTGGCGTGGGGCGGGCGCAGGCGGTAAAGTTGAGGCCGGGCACGGAGCGGTCCCCACCGTGGTGCCCAGGAGGGCAGGGCGGGGGGCAGAGGCGATGTGGGTGAGTTTGGGGGTGTGCCCGCACGCCGGTGTCCCTGGCAGGGAGGGACGGAGGGAGGGAGGTTCCAGGGCAAAGATCGGCGGCCAGAGGGCGCGAGGCAGAGGGGCGACAGAGCACCCACGGACCCCCGAGAGCAGAGGGCCCACTCGGGATCCCGTCAGCCCCAGCCCGAACGGGGCTCGGGATTCTGTTCTGGGGGCTCCTTGGCCTTTGTGCCCACGAACCGGTGCGGCGGCCGGCTGGCGCACACATGGGTGCTGTGGGCTTGGAGGTCGCCTGGCGGCAAGGTGGGCAGCGGTCAGTGGAACAAGTCCGGTGCAGCGGATCAGCTCTGCAGCACGCGCGCAGGTTCCACCTCCGGCAAGCTCGCTGGCAAAGGTGCCCTCGCTCCTGCCCTCTGCGCCTCGGGCTTGAGCAGAACACCCACCCCCACCCCGAAGCCAGACTGGAAGCCTATCTCTCCCTGGATCCTGTTCCATTTCCTTATCTGACAATGAGATAACTCAGAGAGGGCGGGAGATTCTCGGTCCAGAAATAGGCTAGGTGATATCTCAAATACGCTTGTTTCCACGGAGTTCATTTAGATTTCCTTCAAGTTCCTTCCTTGGTTCATAGAGGTAGGTGATTTCGTGAAGTATAGCACTTTTAGATAGATATTTTGGAGGAAAGGTGTTCCTCCTTAAGTATTTTACAGCCCTATGAAATGTTGACTCTTTCGAAACGAAACACGTCTAATGGTCTCCGTTCAGCTAATTTCCTAATAAAAGATTTCTTTTGCTGCCTTAACAGTCATAAGTGTATTGGGGGAACATAGATGGTTACACATTGATATATTCAAAGTTGAGGTGAGAATGAGTTAAGGACTCCAGTAATGGTTCACTTGTGAATTTCTTTGCTTGAATGTCTTTGTCACCTGTTCTGAGAACTGTTAAGGAGAGATATCTTGTGTTTCCTTGAGGGGGAAGAAAGCACTCATTTCCAGACAAATATCATTCACTTACCTAAGTCTAAACCAACTTTGTTTTATTTGGTCACAGATTTAAAGCGGCTCTTTGAACTCTAGTGGTTTGCACAGGTGTACTGAGTATAGGTGTGACTGAAAGCATCCAGCTTGCCATTCTACTAAACTCCCCGAGCAACACCATTTCTACCAAAGATGTCCAGACACTTAGTTATTGCTTAATGATTCTATAGTGTTTTGTACCTTAATTTCCCCTAAAAGGGCCATATAGAATTTGAGTATATTTGGAAGCTATTGTACACCAAACTTCTAAAGTGATATTTTCCCTTTCATAATGACAAGGTCATGGTTACAAAGGTTTCCCTAACCTGTAGCTTCTAACCCTCCTGCCTTCAGGGTTCTGATCACCCAGCAGGAATACAAAGAGGGTTTCAAAAAGGATGTCCTGAGGCTACCTGCGTTTCCCGTTGGGACTTAAATGGAAGCCCAGGATGCAAAATGAGATGAGGACATGAAACTTACACTTTCAAAAGAACAACTATGTAGATTTCAAAATAGCTACATAATGGGAAATGAAAGTGGATAAATTTTAAGAATATATTTTGGTGTTGATAAGACACCCCTTCAAAAAAAATCTAGGTTCTATCAGATAGATCTTTGAATAAGCTGTGAGACCAAAGCATTGAAAATAACCCAACAAAAGAAACATGGTGGGCTAGACCTCAGGACTTGGGACAGGCGCACCTCTCGACTTATTTAAATGGAAAGGTATTTTTCACACTTCAAAAACATGTGACTGAAAAGTTGAAAAACTGTGGAAAGCCACATGACCAAAAATATTTGAATTAATGAAACTATTTTATGATGCACTCATTTGTGTATGATGATTTTTATTAAAACATCATTTACACATGAAAAGAAACTATTGTAAATCAGATGAGCTACCTCACAATTATAGAATATCAAAATAATTATTCCATTTTGGATTTTTTGTCACTGCAATTAAAATTGGTATAGAGAACAAATGCAATCATATCATTAAAATTTAATGATCTTGATTTTAATTTTAATCAATATTGTATTAAAAGAACTGGGATCATTTTCATATGGTCATGTCTTATTTCCCTGCTTTATAGCAGATGATCAACTATTACAGCACAACACTGAGGGTGGTCTTATTTTGCATTTTTCTTTTTTTTTTTCTTTCCAGTTCTCTAGTAATGATCAGTCATAAAATGATTCACGATCATTTTCTGGGTCCTTACTACCTCCTGTCAAAATGTAGCCCATTGGCTTGGAGATGTGGAATTTCTGTTCGTTTTCTTACACTCGAGATTATTCCAAGAAACCATTAAACAAAAGCAATAAAAATTAATACTTAATTTCCATTGGAAAACAAGTACAGCCTGTATTGGAATGTAGCCAGGCTTTCAGGGTGAGCTGCCTTTTCTCTTGGGGTGATCTTCCCCCCACCCCCACCCCCGCCCCGAAAAAGCAGCTGTACTCATAGTTGTCCTTCTTTTGCTATTTCACCTTGTTCAATATGTATTTTAGATCATTTGAGATCCTACTAACTGCATTTAATCTACATGAGAGTAATTTGTTGAAATTGCTCCTAAGAAACAGCACAAACTGATAAATGGATATCCATCTAGATTAAATCTGTAAAATCAGTAAAGTCACAGCAATCAACTAGACAATAGAAGCTATTAGGTCATCCTCCCTTTTCTACTTCTAATGTAGGCTTGGTCCCATAGCATACTGTATTTTGGCGTATTCCAGTCCAGTCTAATTTTAAATGATTCAAGTAATGACTTCTTCCAGGGCCTTTGGAAGACTATTTCACAGTCTAATGGTTCTCCCTATTAAGAACTTTGTTGTGATACTCAGCCAATTTTCCCCTGGTTCTATTTTATCTTGTTATTTACTCCCTATAAAACCCCTCCAGGCTAGTCCATTCTCTTGCTGGATCTGGTCTTCAACCAGCACGTGTGTAACCCTTGCAGAGCACAAAAGCTTTATACAGTTACAAGAACGGAGACAAAGGTGTCAGCCCTACACCCAGACGTCTTTGCTAAATCCTGAAGACACATCTTGCTCAAAATTCATCTTACTAATTCAAGAGTAAGGAAATTGCCTTCTGTAACATTAATGACCTATGTACTATGGAAATGAACCCTTCAAAGTAAAGCTCTATGAGGATGCACATTTGAGGCCCTTTCATTGGAAATTTGTTATCAACAGAACTCTGTCAACGCCCACACTACTCTGATGCTCCACTGAGCCCCAGAAGCTGTTGCCATGTAAATTCTGCCTTTGAAATGAAAGCGATTTCCATAATTAATAGAATGTGTTGGGAATATAATAGTGCATGTAGTTGGGATCTGGGCTTCCAACTGTTTCAGTTGGGTTCCGCACCCTGCTGAGGATTTGCCTTTCCATTCAGATATATTGAATTATCATGTACATTTTAATAAGATGTCCAGATTCCATATATATATGAGAATTACCTGGGGATCTGTAAGAATGTGGGAGAGGGTTAAACTGGAATTAATTTGGATGTATAAATTAACACACCATATTATTTGTTAAAATTTTCAGTAGCCCTGTCATGCTGAAACAATGTTGAAAGAACCAGAAGAAATAAGTCCAAATTCTTCATTGTGCTTTGTCAGGAAATGTAAGCTTAAATCATGCATACATCAATATGGCATTATACTATATTTAAGTTTATATTTAGATACCATATGTGAAGGTTACTTTTAAAATAGAAAAGCCTGAAATTATCTGAAGAGAGGAAAAGGTTTACACCTTGTTCACTAAAAATGTGGTTTCAAGGCATTCCTGTGGAAGCTTCTTTAAGATTCTTATGCAAATATCTGGTAGACTCACCATCCCACTCAATTGTTTCTTTAAGTCCCAGGCATTGAGTTGCAAGTTATCCTAGACAGCAGAGGAGTAAATGATACATCAGAAAATCAGTTCCTAGTTTCCATTTGGCAAGTCTAGAAAGAAGAGGACTCAGAGTAAGGTGAATAAACAGCTAAAAGCACAAGTTACTACTGTCTTCTTTGCTGTTTATTGAGTATTAGATGATACATAGAAAGAGGCATGTGGATTAAGTTAAGAAAACAGTAAAGAGAAATTGAAAATAAAAACTAAAAATATTCTTTTAGGGAATAAAATTAGATTGTATGGAATAAATAACTTTTAAACAAGCATCCTACTCCCAATGCCCCAAGTTGTTTTTATCGCCCCATTCATCACATAGTGGTGAGTACCCTCCAAATGATTTTCCTTAGAAACAAAGAAGAAATCAATTTTCTTGGTAAAGGAAAAGTAGGCCATTAATATATGTGACTTCTCCCTGAAATATAGAGAGAATTCTAAGAGTCTGTTTCCACACAGAATGTAGTCTTTCTTTATCAAATGCATAGTCTTTTTATGATACAGAAAAAATTGTGCAATGTACATAAAGAACAGGAGAGAGAAATAAACTGAAACAACACTCAAATATAATCTATATGAGCATAGACTAAAATACTGATTGAGAATTAAGCCATATATGAGAAGGTATCTCCACATAATATTTTTTATCTTGAATGCTGTCAGAATTTATGTCACACACACACACCATTTATCTAAATTCAATTGGAAGACTATAGATAACCAATAAATGATTAGACTTTGATAAACATAATACAAGATACATAGTTGGGAGGAAAAGAACAATCTCTATATGCAGCTTGAAGTGGGGAGGAAGTAAGAGTACACACTTAGGAAATTCCCCTCAAAGGCGATTACCAAATGAAAGATAGCTAATAGAGGAGCCATCAGTAACTAAGAATTTATTAAACATTTATTATGACCAAAACAAGATTCAGCATATTCAAAATGATCAACTAAGTGACAGGTCCTTCATTTAACAAAAGTATTCATATACATATATACATACATATACATATGTATATATAGGTATCCGGAATGAAGCATTGCCATCGCCCAGTCCAGCACCACACTTGCAAGTGGTGCTGTGTTTGAACCCATTTTTGCATCCATTGTGTCAATTTATCTTGTTGGCCATCTTGCTCTTTTTCACCAATTCTCTACTATGCATGATGTTTATATTATTACATACATATACAAGGGGGTTTCAAAAGATTCATGGAAAAATCCCACTATCTTTTAATATCATTTTTGCATGAGATTCTTTTGAATGCTCCTTGAACATTCTGATACTTTCATGTGAAGACACTGTGCTGCTTGCTGTGAGATGACAAAATTAATGACACATACCAACAGATGAAAATTTTTGATCAATTGCCACTCTAAATAGTCATGGTATAGCCCGAGAATCAAATGAGAAAGGTACTCTTATCCCTGTGTTACAAAGAAGGAAATAGAGACCCAGGAAAATAAAATAATTTACTGGCCCAAATTCAGATAGTTAATAGAATAAGGCTAGAATACAACACTTACTCAAATGGCTTCCCGTGTTTTATACAAAAGCAGGGCACCTGGCATCAAGCAGATATCAAGACACTGTATTTCTGGTGGGTGGGAGGAGGGAGAATTTTTTATTGATGCAATTAGGTTAAATGTGAAAATATTTAAATTTGACCTCATATCTTGTGAGCTCCAATTGGAAGGTGTAAAGAAAGGAATGATGTCTGAGGAAACAAAACCTAAACCAGAGTTACCCCTACACAAAAAGTAGCCTCTGAAGAATAAAGAATGCAAATGGGAAAAGTAAGCTTAGAAATTGGGTCTTTTTAACCAGAACAAAGGTATACAAATTGAGAAATAAAGAAGTCTACAAAGATGATAGATTTATTTGTGAGCTAAGAAATAAACACCGGGTGTGAAAATGTGTGTGTGTGTCAGGCGAGGGGGCGGGTATATTTTCTGGAACCTGATTTGGATGAACATCACAACTTGCAAAACTAGATGCAAGGACAAGAGTGTAGGCTCTCAAGCAGCCAGTCACAGACTACTTAACCGGTTGACTTACAATGGCTGTGAAGTGCTGCTTTTCTATTCTTCTAGTGCCCCACTGCTTCCCACCAGGAAAACAAGCTGGCGATCATGTTTTGTAGACTGTGGAATTCTGAAAATTATTTACTCAAAGTAAGCTGAACTCTCAGCATTTTCCTAATCGAACATTACTTTGTAATACATGTGCCAGCACAAAGCCGGAGCAACATACAAAGTGCTCATTTCAAAACCACCAAGAACAGAAGTCAAGTGACCTGCTGCCGACTCCAAGGTCGTCGTCAGTAGGGCTGCTCCAGGAAAACCCACATCTCTCGATTCTCTGATCTGCATGCTTTCCCACAGGCAGAAGACCTGCTGCCCTGAGTGGATGAATGTATCCCTCTCTTCCCACAAAAAGCCGAGACACGACTTCTTGCACTTGGCGTGCTGTATCTGTGATTTGCACTGGCGTACTTCATGGACATTAAAAAAAAGAAGAATGAATCACACATCTGTCCCTCTCATCTGGTGGAGCCTGTTTCTTTTAATTGTTAATAATACATAGCAGATAGATTATTAGTAATATTTTGCATTTTGCTTAACAGTTGCCATGCACCATGTGTTGGTGAACACAACATAATGGAAACTGCTTTCAGAAAATATGTCAAAATACATGCCAATTTGGAAGCTTGCACTCAAAGGTCAGAAACAGTAGGAATTTGTGTCTGCCTCAAAGAGAAAATGAGATATGAAGAATATGATTAATTTTGAGGTACTTTTTCCCCCTTTTAAGACCCTTACATGTTGATGCATTTATTCAAGTGATCTCTGTCAAGTCCAGATGCATGGATGGTCAGCGCAAAGCAAACTTCGAATGGAAAGGGACCCAAAACTTGGGGCTTAAATCACTAATACATCTATCTATCCTATACGCTTTGTGCAAGGCCTTCCCATTTTTTAAAAAAATGCTTTTGAGGAATGGTAAATACCATTTCTCCCAAAAAGCTTCTTGCCTCCAAAAAAGCTTCTCCCCTCAAATAAAGCTTTTTCTCGCCTCGATCACATAAATTCTCTAAAGTTGAATTAAGGTACTTCAGCCAGGAAGTTAACATGCTCTTGTATTTCTAGGTCCGTGGAAGAGACTCTCCAACGCCACTCTGAATTCACAGGTCCATTTCTCAGAAACGTTACCTTCCCACGGTTTGGTGCAGTGGCAGGCAAGTGTGCCTACTCCACAATTGTGCTGAAGACTACCATTCCCTGAACACTTGGGCTGCCGTAACGGGCAAAGGAATAGGCCGTCCTTGTGGTTATTGCACAAATAAAGTGCTACAAGGAAAATGATTGACGATCTATAGAGTGCTTACTCTCATCAAATTCTCTCTCTCTCTTTTGTCTACCTGGATCCTAAATCTGTGTTTGCTGCTTCATGCTCTCGGTAGGGACTCTGTATTTTCAACTAGAAAATGTTTGAATACTTGAAATAGGATGGAAGAGAGGTTGATGGACAGAGTGTAGCCATGGCCAGTGTCCTGTCCCTGTTCTTCCACTTCAGCCCCTATTACCAAACACGTTTTATCTCAGTCTATCCGAGAGTGGGTGCACAAAAGCCTGCATCAGCATCACTTTGAAGTTTATGTGACGGCTCCGCAACTGACTGCACTAAAGGTACTTTAGAATGGTGTTCAGGCATCTACCCATTAAAATACGGAGATAAAAACATTCAGATTATTCTCATACACATTCATTCAGGTTTAAGAGCTAAGAAATACAAAATCATGGTCATGTAAGGAAAACAAACCCCACTGACTCATTTGTACAGAATTAGTCTCCACTGCAAATCTGCTCTAATAGATTAACCGGTTGTCTTAAAATACTTTTATAACAAAATTAGTTACAGATAAATAAGCAAATTCCATTCATCAAGCAAGTTCCTGTGGGCTTTGTGAAACTATTTTCTGGAAACCTCATATGATATTTGTGCAAAGGAGTTTTTCTTATTTCGCTTATAATGCATTCTAGTAAGATAGACAACCATATATAATATACATTTTTAAAGGATTCTCTCCAGCCAACTTTCTTATTTTGCATTATCATATGCTTAATAATTGTGATATTAAGATATTAAAGAATTGGGTGATGGAAGAATATCATTAATGAAAGCATTTCTATTTCTAAGAATAGAATAGGATGGTTATTCCCGATTTGGAGAATTGTGCACTGAAAGCTCAAACAGCCTTCATAGCAATTTCCTTGTCAGTGAGGCGGGTTTGTGGGAAAACCTTATTTTGTCACAATTCTCCGCTCTGCCCTCCGGATCTGCAGAGCGGAAGCAAAAACCACCCTCATTTGGCAACTTCTTATACATTCTCCACTCAGCTTCTACTCCATTCGAGTGAATGGTTGCTTGGCTGAAGCTGGCAATCCCCACAAACACTGCCAAAGACATTTTCTGAAGCAGCGTGGCAAGGCACATGGGAAAAATGCTGGAGAGAAAGTGAGAGACGGGCAAAGGGGCAGGGATGGCGAGGTAGGCTGCCAGGTTGACATCCTAGGAAGTTGATACCGCCCCCTTTGCCTTCACTTGAATTTCCACATTTAATTATCAACTTAACAAATAGTAAAGTAGTAAAAAAAAAATTTTTTTTTTAAGTAGGCCACAGCAACTCCCCCAAACAATGAAAAACATTTGAAGTTTTAAAATTTGGTCTATCTCACAGGAGTGTTCATATCTTGAAAGCTTACACTGTGTGGGCCTCGGGTTTCTCCTCCACTTGGGAAGGTAGGGCACCCTGGCCATGTAGGGCTTACTCCCTGGGCAGCGATCCACATGACTGGCAGTTAGAAATCCCCAGGAGCTCCACGAGAGACAGCCTGGGCTTCCTGCAGGAGTAAACTCTTACAATCCAAAACCCCAAAGGGATCCCTATGCGTCAGCATCGACTCAATGGTACTGGTTGGTTAGGGTGGTTATGTTGCTTAAATATGATGATGATGCTTTCTTTGGACCTTCCCACTAGCACAGTAGGCTCAATAAATCTAATACTAAAATGCCAGTGCCACCCTAACGGGCTCCTTACTGATGACTTCCATAGTTTAGCAAAGATAACATTTCCCCCAGAACACAGTTCAAATTTTGAAATTGCTTGGGACACTTCCTTTGATTTGGTCCTCTAGTGAATTCTCCATAAGACATGCCGAGCCATGTCTTCTAGTCTCCCCACCGATTGCCTAAACCTCCCCCCAAGTTCACATCGATTGTCTCTCAGTGCTCTTTAGCAGCTTATCTCCAGTCTGCCCTCTTCATTCATTTATTTATTCATCAGGTATTTCATGTGTGATTACTCAGTCTCCAAATGAGCCTCGGCTGGTACAGTGAATTAATACTTAGTTGCTAACTGAAAAGTCATCCATTCAAACCCAGCAGCCACTCTGAGAGCACCGTGTGGCCCTCTGCTTCCAGGACGATGATATAGCCTTGGAAACCCCAAGAGGCAGGACTCGACTTTGTCTTACCAGGTCACTATGAGTCAGAATTGACTTGATTACTACATTTTTTTCACTTTGGGTTTCTCTTTTTTTCGAGCTCTGGAATCCTTGGGTGATAGAAATGGTTAAGCACTTGACTATTAACCAAAAGTTGGCAGTTCAAAACCACCCAGTAGCACCTTGTCGGAAAGGCCTGATGATCTACTTCCAAAAGGCCATAGCCTGTGAAGCACAGTTCTACTTTGCCACACTTGGGATCACCAAGAATTGGCATCAACTCAGTGGCAAAAGCTTGTACTTCGTCTACTATGTCTCCAGATCCTGTTGTTCAAAAACCAAACTCACTGCTGCTAACATTCCAACTCATAGCAACTGTAAAGGACAGGGGAGAGCTGCCCCTGTGGGTTTTCAAGACTGTAGCTCTTTAGCATAGAAAACCTAGCCTTTCTCCCTCGGAGCAGCTGGTGGTTTTGAACTGTGAACCTTGCCGCTAGCAGTCCAATGTATAACCACTATGGCACCAAGGCTCCTAGATCTTGTCCTATATATATAATAATAGTGAGTAGCAATGACTTTAAAATTGAGAGTCAGAATAAACAAATAACTTAAATGATATGGGGGGCGTGGAGAATGTAACAACTGGATGTAAAAATGGAAAGCTAGAGAAGGCACATCTCTATCAGGTTTTTCTTGATGAATAACTAACTTTGCCACTCCCTTCCGTGGTTTCACCATAAGTGGAAATTCAGCAATCATTTAAAAATGGAATTTGAACTGGTCATGTAGTGGATTATGTGTTGGACTGCAAACCACAAAATCAGCAGTTTGAAATCACTAGCCACGAGGGAGAAGATGCGGCTTTCTAGTCCTGCACAGAGTTACAGTCTAGGAAACACAGCAGGGCGGTTCTGTTGTCTTACAGGGTCTCTATGAGTCACAAGCAACTCAGCGGCAGTGAGTTTGAGTTTGAGATGCAATAAAACAATAAAACTCACACTCACTTTATACAGCAAACATTCTCCATTCAAAAATGAGCATGCCTAGAAGCACCTGTTAACACTTTGAAAATTGAACCATATTTCTCCTCTCGGTGCCAGCAGGAGCTAAGTTCAGGTCAGAAGCTGGGAAAGGAAATGCAAATGCTCCACCCTTTCATGTCTTACTAACTCAAGCCATAGCTTCTCCAAAGAAGAAGATGGAGGGGAAAGCTAAGAAAGGAAGTGATGGACAAGAAAGGAGGCTAAGAAAGGAAGTTATGGACAAGAAAGAAGACTAAGAAAGGAAGTGAT
>NW_022103920.1:52869864-52876806 GCF_000313985.2 Echinops telfairi
AAGGCTAAGAAAGAAAACAAGAGGCTCTGGATGATACTCTTGGTGGTTTCCCAGTCTCATACTCCATGGTGCCCTGATTTTTAAAGTTGGCTCACTCTTTCTTAGGGTGTCCGTGTGTGTGTGTGTGTGTGTGTGTGTGTGTGTGTGTGTGTGTGTGTTTAGAAATCCCACTCCTTTGTTGGAGTTTTATAGCCCCAGATTCTCTGGCACCGATTTCGCGGTTTGACCACACCTCGTCAACTCCTGCTCTTTCAGTAAGCCAAGCCACAGACTCACTTTTGGAGACCCACTGTCTCTGGAGCCCTTTCTCTTCAGTGAATTCCCTCTCACTCGTTGCTCACCATTGGGCCATAGGAAACATGTACATGGAATCTTGTATGTGTGCAGACACTGTCAGTATAGCAATAACTCTTCGTTGCATTTCTTCTGCCAAAGCATCTATGTAACTGGCTTTTGTCTCATCCTCTATATTTTCCAGCCCACTCTCCCTCACCATTTGTGGATAGTGTATGATTTGATGCACATAATCATTTCTTGATAATCTCTCTCTTGTGATCCATCTGCCTTTACATCACAGACACCCTATAAGGTCCCTATGAGGCAGAACTGACCCGACAGCAAGGAGTTTGGGGTTTTGTTTTATACTCTCACTTACTTGCACTGTAAGGCACAGCAAAATTTAGTCCATTCAAATGCTTAGATGTCTGCCATTTCCTGTTTAATAAAGTGTTTTTGAACCAGTAGATACTAATAAACACATAGTGAATATATGAGTGTAATAAAAGAGCATCAGTTTAAAAAATTATAACATTTTATAACTCCCTATGTGATGACCTGTGGGTGAAGCGTTGGTCTGCTGACAAAGCTGTGTCCACTTGGGGGTGGAAAGGTCAGGCTGTCTATACCCATAGAGATTTACAAACACAGAAACCCTATAGAGAGTCGATAGGAGTTGGAATTTGGCTTTAAAGCAGTAGATTTATCTGTAAATACCAATAGAAACTAATGCCCATGACATGGGCTAGAATATCTACCTGTCTTTCTGACTAGAACTTTTTCAACATGGACAAAGATTGTGTCTGTCTTTTTCACCAGGGGCTAGAATAATGTTCAGATCATATACTGCTGTCCCATGCTATCAAATCGGTCCCAACGCAGAGGGACCCTACGGACAACTGAATGAAACAGCCCAGGTCTCTGCCATCCTCACAAGGGTAGTTTTGCTTGCTCCAACTGTTGCAGCCACTGTATCAATAGAAAACACAGCATGCTTTGTATGTATTTCATAAATAAAGGAATCATATGTTAAAGTTCATATTCACTCAGGCACTTTCCTTGATGAAATATTAACTTTAATTTCTTCTCTATAGATGTTGTACTTTTAAAAATGAGAATTACTGTTAACATTCTACATTTTCATTCAGAAATTATCTCATTTTCCAAAAGGCATTTTGAAGCTCAAAATAACTCCATAAAAAAACAACAACCTTAAAATCTGGCATGAAAAGTGACATCAATTCGATTGAATAAATCCTTATTGATGTCTGTTTCTTTCAAGGCACCGAGGGGGATACAGAACATAATAAGCACTGTGCCCACACGAAGAATTTATAGTCTGATAGGAAAAATGAGGTGTGTGTATGTAACTACAGTCACAGAAAAATGCAGGCGCGGAGCTGTTCGTGAATAGCTAGACTTCTTGGCATAACTGTAGAGTTGTAGAAAATGCGGCTTCTGCTCTGGACCCTGAAGAGTATGTAAGATTCGAGGAAGCAGAGAGAGGTATTCTAGTTCTAAGTCAACGTAGGGAGCATGTGGAATTTGTTTGGGAAACAGCCATGACCTGGCTTAATTTCAGTGGGGTCTGGGGTGGGGGGGAGCGAAGCAGGGTTGGGTTGAAAGTAAAGCTGAAAAAGCACATGGAAAACTCCTAGCATTTATCCTGGAGACAGGGGAATCTCTGAAGACCTTTGAATTAAGGAATCTGAAAATGCAATGTGAAGCTAAATATGAGGAAGTAAAGGTTTGGGCAGCGGGGAGACGAGTTGGCAGGTTATGGCAACAGTCCAGATGAGAGGCAATGATGGTCTAAACTAGGGCAGTGGTAGAGGGAAAAGAACACATGGAGTGGAGCTCACAGACAAAGATGAACAGTGCCTAGTAGATAGGAATTCGCTGTTGGATGAACCAAAAACAACAGCCAAAACAATTAAGCGAATCAGTTTCCTTCTTCTCTGTGCTATATCAAATCCCTTGTTTAATAAAAGAAAAAGAGGCCTTTGTGTTTCTCCTTAAAGAGCCATTTGTCAGGAGTGTAATTCACTGGAAAAAATAACCATTCTATATTACATGAAAATCCAACTTAGAAACGAAATGCACATTTTTAAAATGTTGCATTCATTTGATAGCGTTTATCTGTACAGTGGGTTAAGGCATCATTACCAGAGCTCTTCAAGAACCTACTCCTGGCCTCCTTGACTCTTATCTTCTCCCTATAAATCCCTCTGCCATGCTATTGTTAGAATTATCTTAGTAAATTACAAATCTGAGCGTGTTACTCACTATAAGAATCTCCAGCGATTTTTCCGTTGCTCATGAAATCATTAAAACATTGTTTGCTGGACCTCCTGTGTGATGTCTTTGTTTACAGCTTTATGGGTCATCTTTTTTCCCTCATACTTCTTATGCTGGTGGCTAGAATCTAGAATTTAGTCAATCAGAAAAGTCTGTTCACTTTGCTCTCACTCTCTCTCTCCAAAATCTTTCTATGGGCTATTTGCCTTCTCAAACCACTTGCTCACCCCCAACCAACTCCTTCAGACTTTAGATGAACATTGTACCACATTATAAACTCAAGCCCTTCTTGAGATTTTCTCAGCTATGTATGCCCTAAGATCCCTATACTTCTCTTCACTACATATTATGACAATTTTCTGTCCCCCTTATAGACAAATATCCACAAATGCTAAAAAGGCATGGGGGCATGCTGGCTTATTCATAGCAATGCCACTATGACCCATCAGAGTGAATAGCATATAGCTGAGCATCAATAAATATTTATTGAACAAATTAAACCACTCGAATTCATTTCCTTCATCTTTAAAATTAGGGTGTTGATCTCTAAGATTTCTTTAGCTGTAAAATTTGATAAGTGAACTTTGTCAACAAAGAAAATGGAATTTAGCATCCCAAATGAAAGCTAGTACTTTGTTTTACCAAAAAATTAAACAAAACAAAAAATGTAATCCTATTAGTAAATTTCTATTTTAATGTCTAAGTAGTAAAATCATGAACCATAACACTGGCATGTTTTTCCTTATCCCTCCACCTTTCCTCCTATCACCGGTTGGCTTACCTTAACCAGTGGTTCTCCACCTTCCTCTGGCCGCGACCCTTTCATACAGTTCCTCAGGTGGTGGTGACCCCCCAAACATAAAATTATTTTTGTTGCTACTTCATAACTATAATTTTTCTACTGTTATGAATCATGTGGCCCCTGTGAAAGGGTCATTTGATCCCCAAAGGGGTCACGACCCACATGTTGAGAACCACTGCCTTCACTGGAGATCCCTTTGCAGAGGGGTCTCCTGGAGGAGACGAGCCAGTCAGGGTGTGAGGTAGCAACGATGAAAATACAACTTTCCGTGAGTTCCTAAATGCTTCCTCCCCCCCACCCCCATCATGATACCAATTCTACCCTGCAAGTCTGGCTAGACCAGAGGATATACACTGGTACAGATAGGAACTGGAAACACAGGGAATCCAGGGTGGATGATCCCTTCAGGACCAGTGGTGTGAGTGGCGATACTGGGAGCATAGAGGGAGGGTGGGTTAGAAAGGGGGGACCAATTACAAGGATCTACATGTGACCTCCTCCCTGGGGGACGGACAACAGAAAAGTGGGTGAAGGGAGACGTCGGACAGGGCAAGATATGACAAAATAATAATTTATAAATTATCAAGGGCTCATGAGGGAGAGGGGAGTAGGGAGGGAGAAGGGAGTAGGGAGGGAGGGGGAAAAAAGAGGACCTGATGCCAGGGGCTTAAGAGCAAATGTTTTGAGAATGATGAGGGCAATGAATGTACAAATGTGCTTTACACAATTGATGTATGTATGGATTGTGATAAGAGTACAAGTGTACAAATGTGCTTTACACAATTGATGTATGTATGAATTGTGATAAGAGTTGTATGAGCCCCTAGTAAACCAATTAAAAAAATGATAGAGAACCACTGCTTTAACTAGAAAAAAAAATCTGCTTATAGAGAGTTCCCCTTCTTTAGCATTTCTAAAAGTAGAAACATTTCATATACCATATTTTCATAGAAGAGAACTCCCTCATCTGATAATAGTAATTTTCACCAGAACCAGTTAATAACGCCCAAAGTCCATTCAGCGTAAAACTATATTTTACAACATATCTCTACGTGAAGTATCTATGGTTCCCAGGCATATTCCATACAGCACTTTAGGAGAATGAAAATATATTAGGAACATGAATAATCTATTTTGAGCATGTAGTATATAACAGGCACTGTTTTACTTGCTTTGTCTACATTAAGCCATTTAATGCACACAATCGTCTTACACAGTAGGGACAAGTAGCACGCTCACATGCCCAGGTCGCTCTGTGGGTTGAAGGAGGTGCCGCCGCTGCAAGAGTGGAACCACACCGTCTCGGGCAGGATGAAGACCAGACCATCTGCTTCTGTAAAGATTTACCGCTTCAGGAAACCCTACGCGGCAGCTCCATCCTAGCCTAGACTGTACGTTGGAATTAAGCCAGTAACATTTTGTCGTTTTATTTGTTTGGAGACTATTATCCTCATTCTACAGGTTAGAAAACCAAGGCACAAGTACCTAGTTACAAAGAAGAGAGAACATTGTATAGCTAGAATTTGATCCGGCACTCTGTCTCTGGGGCTCATGAATTTGACCGGTTTCACAACACTGTCTCTCTTGTGATCTCACGGAAAACTAGAGGATATAATATGCACATACACATACTCACACACAATTAATGAAAACAACTTAAAACCTAGTGATATCTGGGGCTCTTTGGAAAGTAATAATCAACAGTATAGTAATTGCTAATAGTGTTTACTCAACAGTACCTTCTTTATATCTTTTTCACCTAAACCTTCGAACCCTAATAAGTTAAGGGTAAATTCCAGATAAAGGAATCAGACTCTAACACCTCCTTTCTTATACCCAATTTGTTCTTTTGATTTCCAGAATTGTCCACTGCTTGAATAAGCAAGATACATGTCTTTAAGCTTTATATTTTAAAGAAGAGACAGAGATCATTTAAAGCACAATAAAAAAAATGTAAGCTTTTCTTATTTCCTGGAATAGAAGAAGAAAAGGAGCCTGAAAGTCCCTGTGTACCCCGCAAACAATACGCTGGTGAAAATGCCCCACGTCGTGTCTTTTCCTGCCGATCCAGCTGTCAGAGCAGGTATATTTACATGATTCTAGTCCTCAAATTGATTTATTAAGCTGGGTTTACAAGTTAAAAAGGAAGAGGTCCTGAGAAGATAATTACAGGAATACAAATCAGGAGAGACAACTTTGAAAGAATAGTAATTTTGCTTCTTGAAACTGACCTTAAATCCCTAGGCAGAGAACAGAACGGCTTAATGCAACCTTTTCTCTCTATTCAGAAGTGATCGAGAATTAATTGTGCAATTTAACTGCACTTTGCTTTTCCTCGTATCCTAGGTGAAGATCTCAGACAGACTGGGAATTTTCCCTTGTTTGTAATGTAAACTCAATATCTTGAGATCGTTCTTAACACCTCATGGGCTCATTGGAAAGTCCTAATTCCCAAAACAAACCAAGAGGAAAAGGGTGAACAAAGTAATCCATCACCCAAAGGAGAAAGCAATAGAAAAATTTTGGAATCTTTATTTTGATGATTTATTTTAAAAGAATCCCTAAAACAAGTCCTCAACGACATCAGAAGCCTGACCACAACATCTAAGCTTGCTCACTAATGAAGATGTGTCAGGCTCATGTCTTCTAAGACCTTGTAAGGCTTCACTAGTTGTTTTGATTCTAAAAGCACTTAGTAAAAACTGTGTCTCTTTTATCCACTAGTCTAGGCAGTTCTAACAAAGAGAAGGTTTGGACATTAAAGCATTCCAATTCTGAATCATTTAAAATGGATATTTCCATGCAGGTACATACCATTTGTTAGCTACTTAATTTTGACTTTATAATACTGATTCTATAAGCTTCCTTCATTTAACCATTCAATTTTTATTTATCCCTTCTATCGATGTTAATTGAGCACTCGAACGGGCCCTGACTGGGTGGTGGGTTAACTGTTGAGCTGCTAACTTCAAGGTCAGCAGTTCAACTCCACCAACTTGCTCTGTGGGAGAGCGTTGAGATGGTCTCTTTTCTGAAAGATTTACAGCCTCGGAAACCCTGTCCTGTAGGGTCACTGTGAATCAGAAGTGACTGGTTGCTGGTTTGATTTGGTCCTCTGAGCTTGGTAGTAAGCGAGGCACTGGAAAGAGAGTAATAAACCCACCACCCCTCAAGGCCCTTCTGACCCTTAACAACCCTATGTGGGGCATCAGACACTGCAAATCTTCACAGGAACAGACAGTCTTATGTTTCTCTCAGGGGGTATAATAGCAAGTGAGAGCAGTCCCTGCCCTCAAAAATCTTTATGTAAAATTATAAAACCTTTCCTTTTTGCTATTAGGTGGGAAATATGTGTCTATGGCACCATGTGCCTGTAGATACTATTTCAGGCAGAAATGAGTCAAGTGAGTCTGCGGGAGCCAATTCCCTCAGCTGTCTTGAAAAAAACACACAAAAAAACCAATAAGCCTTAGTGCCCCCTACCCCTAATACTTTTTCTCCTCCTCCTCCTCCTCCTCCTCCCACCTCCTCCCCCTCCCCCTCCTCTGCCCTGCCCCGAGGCATTT
>NW_022103920.1:52876906-52909499 GCF_000313985.2 Echinops telfairi
CTAGGGATACTAGCAGCTAGATCAAGAATGCCAGCCCAGTTATTAAACAAACTTTAGATGAAAAAGAATGCCAGCCCTCCCCCTCCCCCTCCTCCTTCCTCTTATTTTAAGTTGCCAACCAAGTCAATTGCCGCTTATGGAGGACCCTTGTGCATCATAATAAAGCGGTGTGTGGTTAATTTTTCAGTGGCTGTGTAGGAAGCACATTGCCAGGCCCTTCGTTGGAAACACCTCTGGGTGGCCTCCTACCTCCAAACTTTCTGTGCATTAACTGTTTTCATCTCCCAGGACCCCCTTAGAAACGAGATTATTTAATACTTTCAGAAAGGAAAGGAGGATACATTAAAAAGCTGCAATAATGACTGCTGAAGGAATGCCATGGGGTTACATACCTTGGCTAATTTAAGATGGAAAGATAGGTTTTAAAAAATACCGGCATTAGGGTTCTAGTTTATACATGCACAGGTTTATCCCAAGCCACATATATCGGAACAGGTCGCTGTGACCAGTGGCGGGCTGCGGACAAGCTCTCTCCACAATCCACTTCTCTCAGTCCAGTTAGGGTACCATTTTACCGGTAGACCTCAGTCCTGCTGTTTCCCCTTCAGACTTTGTTTTGTTCCTCAAACTTAAAGAAAATGTAAGGGAACACAATGTGACTTCTAGGAGGAGGGCTAAACTGTGACGTGGGTGTGGTATGAATCTAAGAGCATAGACTTCTTCAGAGAAGGCTCGGAGAGTCGGAAACACTGCTTTCAGAAGTGAGTGGACCTAGATGGAGGATTTGGTGAGAAAAAATAGCTTCATATTTTGATATTTATGTTTAATAAAGGTTTCTATTGTTTTGTAGCAATACGTTTGGCTTAGTTCCCTTTCGATCTTACGCTTTGGTCCGTGTGGGTGGTACAAGCAGTCAGTGTGCTCAGCTGCTAACCAAGAGGTTGGAAATGCAAGTCCACCTGGAGTCACCTCAGATGAGATGCCTGCCAATCTAACTCTACAAAAGCAGCCACGGAACATGATGGGGCACGCAGCTCTGCCCTGACACGGCTGGTCACGAAGAGTCAATGTTGACCTCACAGCAACTGGGAAGCTGTTCTTCCCAGAACATTGACGAAGTATCTTTTACATGTGGAAGACCCCACCGCAGGTGCTGACAATCTGCAAGGTTGGCTTCCAGCACTGTACCGTCCTGTTGGGGCTGTTCTAATGTAGACCATATCAAAAGCATGAGGAGTATTTGACTGATTAGTGACCATATGCCCATAATGGTTAACAATTCAAGAGGAGCTCAGTGTAATGTAGATTCAGAGAATCCTGTTTTTGGTTCTTTGAGAATCATGTTTTCTGTTGTCATTTTCCTGAGGCAAGAAAGAATTTGGTTCAATTATGGAGGCAAAATATTCGTGGACAATTAAAAAGAAGAGAAATGGGATTAAATGACTCCAAAATGTAGACGTGGTGAATTCCAATTATTCAGTATGGAAAGTATCTTGGTTGACAATGCTGTTCTGCAATTATTAGCAAGATAATTTTCAGTGACTTATCAAATATCATTACTAAAATTCAGCCAAGGTTGGAAACCACGTTAGTAAATTGATTTACTATCTATTGCAGCTTCTCAATAAAGCTTAATATGCACATTTCTTTCACAACTTAATGTCTCTAAAATTGAGATGCAATTCAATTTATGTGCACATTTTATGTAATAGTATATATTTTTCTAAATAGATATTCCTGTGTTCATGGCTAATCTTATAATCAATGGAATTTAAGTTAAGGAACTATATTAGCTACAGATGACATGAACTGCCTATCTTACAAATTGTATGTTCCAAAAAATAATTGCAACTGTCTTAGTGAAATTTGATTTTTAAATGCTTTATGTTTTGCTACAAGTATAATGATAAGATTTCCTTTTTATTTACTTTCAGAACCCTAGCCAATTCAAATACTACCTCATTACTGAGGGCCAGAAATAATATCCCAACATCTTCATTATTCTTACTTGAAAATAAGACCTATGTTTTATGAATCCCTATAAGTTTCTCCTGTAAGTCCTAATCATTGCTGTACCCCTATAATACAGAATAGTGCCCCTAAACGTACTAATGCCCATTGAGTGAATAAATAAAATAACAGACGCATCACAACCCATGAACACAAGGAGTCTTCAGTATATTTGGGTTGAATTATAGTTGGCTGCTGATGTTGACTGACAGGGTATATTACCACAGTTCACTGATAAAATTTGAATATTTTTCTCTTCTGTTTGAACCAGCTAGAGGAAACTAATAAAATTCTAATGGAAAAACATTATTTACTATTCAACTCCATTTAATGTTTATGCATTTCAAAAATCTCTTGGTATCATCAGTTTTTGGCTTAAACATTCCTCTCACATACCTAAAATGTTTTTATTTTTATGATATGGTCTGTTAGAAAATGTCTCCTTAGTAATTAAGGAGACTCTTAAATACTATGTAACTCTTATTTGTTTTTTATTTCAAATTAACTCATATTTTAAAAGGGAATCTAAGATCATGACCTTCATAACAAAGGCAAACTTTTTCCTCTTTTTGATACAAATAAGTTTCTGTTAAATGTGTGTGTGCATTCATTTTCTTCCACATCTGTTCAGATTGCATATCTAGCCATGTGTCTACTCATATATCACAATCATTGCAGAATTGTGTACAAAACAGTATTTACCGCTTTTGCCTTGAACTCTTACAAACCGTCCTCTTTCTTCCCCTGCCTTCATCATATTTTGCCAGCCTCTCTCTTATTGTATATTTCCTTCCCTTTACCCAAGTCAACAGTTGTCTCCCCTCTAGTCTCTGGCTTCCCATTCCTTCTCTTTGCACTCCTGGACACCAAAAATGAATGCTTATTGTAATGTACATGAAAACCTCTTTTAGACTTTTTACAGTAGCAATCTCATACAATATTAATTTCACTCAGCATAAGATCCTATAGATCAGTGAGGTTAGTTTATTGTGCCAACCTGGCCGATAAACACAGGTGGGGTTAATTGAAGGGCAGAAGAGTTCTTGGGTGTCTTGCTTTCTGATGGTCAAACCAGGGTGCAGCTGCCTTAGGCAGTTCCCTGCTTTAACTAGCAAGGCTCACTTCCTGCAACACATCCCTGAGGAGAAGCCACAGGGACCTACCCCGATGCAGCCCTGGGTGCTTGAGCAGCCATGTGGAGACCCCTGCCAGCGCTGAGATGCTACACCTTCACTGACTCGGCTTTCCTCCTGCAGTTGGCACCATTGCATCTGTTTTGTGAGATGGAGGAGGACTTTGTGGATTGGTGTTAGACATATGGGTTAATGGGTTCATGTTGGACTTGTGGGTTTGGGCAGCACTGGGTTGGGATGTTTTCTTCATGCACACTTAACCTTTATATAAAACTCTCTCTTATACATGAGTTTCTGTGCATTTGTTTTTCTAAAGTACCCAGACTAACATAATCAGTCCATGGTATGCAGTGTTTTATAAATCCATCCTTATTCCTCAATGCTATGTAATATTCCATTGTGTGTATATACCAAAGTTGATTTATACATGCTTGCACTGATGGGCATTTAGATGGATTCAATCTTTCTGCACTGTGAGTAGTGTTGTGATGGATAGGGATATTCCTCTGTCTACTTGGCCATGGATCTTGTTTCTCCAGGTTATATACCAAGTAGGAGAATTGTTGGATCACAAGAGATTGCTATTTCAATTATTTTGAATAAGCACCATACCACTTTCCACAGATGCCGCACCATTTACAGTCCCACTAGGAGTGTATGAGGGTTCTAATCTCTCCACACTCTTGCCAGTATTCAGTGTTTTCTGTTCTGCTTCTTGAAATTTGTAATCACTGCTGGGGTGAGGTGATACCTCACTGTTGTCTTAATTTGCATCTCTCTAAGGGCAAAGGGTCACAAGCATATGCTTGTCAGCCACCTGAATGTCTTCTTTATTCATGTCCTTTGCCGAATTTTAATTGGATTATTTATCTTTTTCTTATTGAAATTTTGAAGTGTTCTGTAAATTGAGAAGGCGAGGCTCTTACCTGATATGTCATTGACAACTCCTGCCCACCCACCCCACCTCAGTCTGTGAGTTCTCTTTAAACACTCTTGGTGAAATGCTGGCGCACGTAAGTGTCTAATGTTCAGGCGGTCCCAGTCATCTACTCATCTTCTGCTTGCTTTCAGTTGTGTGTAGTAGTGCATGTGTGTCATGAATTGGGGCCCGTGTTTGTCCGTATTTTTTCATGAATGATTCTCATAGTTTTAGGTTGACTCGATGGCAGTGAGTAAGAAGGAGTTTTTATATTTAGGTTTTTGATCCATCTCAGAGTGAGATATGTGTCCCATTTCACGATTTTGCAAATGGCACCAGTTTTCCCAGCACCATCTGTTAATGAAGTTATCGCATCCCCATTTTAACATACCCTCATCCTTTGTCAAAGATCAGCTAGCTGTATGTGGGGGTGTCCATTTTAGAGTCTTTAATTCTCTCTCCTTGTGTGTATTTGTCATACCAGGACCAGGCTGCTTTGACTCCTATGGCTGTGTAGCAGGTTCGGAGAGCAGAAAGTGAGAGGCCTCCTACTTTATTCTTCTTCTTTAGTAGTTCTATGCTTTTCAGAGTCTCTTTACTTTCCATATAAAGGTGATGATTAGTTTTCCCATCTCTTTAAAGAATGATGCTGGAAACTAGATTAAGATTGCATAATATCTGTAGATCACTTTGGATACAATTGACAATTTCTCAATGTTAAGTATTTCCATCCATGAGTGTGGTATATTCTTGCATTGATATAGGTCTTTCTTTGTTTCTTCTACTACTGTCTTCTAGGTTTTTTTATGTCTTCTGTTTTTCCAGTAAGGTTTGTTCCTTTGTATTTCATCTTTTGAGTAGCTATTGTAAATGGTTATATTTTCCAGATATCCATTACAGGGTTCTTGGTTAGTGTAAAGAAATTTGTCTGATTTTTACATGTTGATCTTGTACTCTGTGACTGTTGTATCTCTCAATTAGTTCTAATAATTTCCTGGCTAAGTCTTTGGAATTCTTTATGTATAGGATCATATCATCTGAAAATAGAGTTTACTTCTTTGACCATTCAAATGCCTTTAATTTCTCTTCGTTGCCTTGTAACTCTAAGACTTCCCTCAGGAGCCAAGGTGGAGCACTGGGTCATGTGTGGGGCTGCTAACAGCAAAAGCGAGTAGTTCAGCTGCTCCTTAGGAGAAAGATGAGGCTTTCCGCTCCTCTTAGTGTTTACAGCCTCCGAACCCCAAAAGGGCAGTGCTCCTCTGTCCTGTGAGATCACCATGTGTGGGAATCCACTCAATGACAGGGAAAATTTCCAGCACAGTATTAGATATTTAAAATTCCCCCAATTCACGGCTACTGAGTCAATTCGGACTCCTAACAACCCTGTAAAAAAGAGTAGTACTGACCTCTCTGTGTTTATGAGACTGTAAATCTTTATGGGGATCAAAAGCCTCATCTATCTTTCCCCTGTGGAGCCCATGGTGATTTTGAACTGCTCACCCTGCAATTAGCAGCCCAATGAATAACCACCATGCTACCAGGGCTCCTTACAATACTAAATAGGAGTAGTGATAAAGGGCCTATATAAGGGGAATGCTTTCAGTTTCTTTCCAATGAGAATAATGCTGACCATTGTTTTAGTAAATGTGCCTTTATGATGAGAAAATTATTTTCTAATCTAATTTTGCTGAAGTTTTTATAAAATTAGAAATAGATGTTGGATTTTGTAAAATGCCTTTTCAGTTGATATGAACATGTTTTAATAAGACACAAACTGTTTCAATGAATAATTTCTTAATTTTATATTATTTTCTACATATTCTCACATTTGTAAGGAGATCTAGTGGCACAATGGTTTAAGCATTGATCTACTAACTGCAAGGTTAATAGCTCAAGCCAACCAATGGGTGTGCAGGAGAAAAATAAGGCTGTCGACATGTATAACTATTTACAGTCTCAGATACCCTGAGGAACAGTTATGGTCAGTCCTATAAGGTTGTTAGGAGTAAGAATTAACTTGGTGGCAGTGGGTTTGGTTTAGAGTTTGCTTTTAAACTTTAATATCAACACATATAGTATTTATGAGCTAACTTGTCATTTTATCTCTAAAGTGACCATACTTCAGGTTGTAATTTCTCACTTCTGTTATGCTTTTTCTCTGATTGGCTAAATCAGCATATTTAATTTTAAAACTGTCTCAAATTGGGACCATTGTATGAAATGTAATTAATGAAAATCAAACTCCATTTTTTTTGCCAATGATCAATAAACTAGAGCACAAGGTATAAATGACTTTTAACGAGCATTTACATTTTGTCAGTTAGTTATTATCTCAGACCAGAGACTATTTGCCATTTAGACCACTTGGTGTGTTCATGTGAACACAGAAGAATAGAGATCTGCAGACCACACCCTGGGCATTGATACTTACAGGTTACACGAGGAAGAAACAACAAATACAAACACAAATAGGAAATGGCCACTGGGTCAGAGGCGAACGAGGACAAAGTGGTGCCAGGAAAGCAGAGAGAAAAGAGAGTTTCCTGATGCAGGAGGGGTAGGAAGGACTGACGGGTTCCTTACTTACTGAAGTAAGTTTGTCTGAAAACAAAACGTGCTCAGAGTTCCATGGTAAGGACCTTGACAGCCGCTGGCAGTTACCCTTGGAGGGAAATCAGTACTTTCGTGGAATGCAATGGGTCCGAGGGAACAGAGAGAGTGACCTGAAGCCACGTTCTTGTGTATTCTGTGATGAAGATGAGTCAGGAAATGGAATAGTAACTGAATGGAAAATGGGTCAAAAGAAAATCTATAATTGTTTCCTAAATTCAGCTAAATTATTTGTGTCATGCTTTCTTGGAGATGAAATTCAAGAAGCAGTTTTACGGGCATATTAATATGTCGTTTGGGGGCCTTAATGACCTAGTTAGGAAATTAATTTGTAAGATGTTAGGCTTAGGATAATAGTAAACAATTGAAGTCCCTGTACATATGGGGCTTGCAATCTAATGGAGAGAGAAATTAATTGAATATTTTAAAGAAATATAAAATTACAACTGCTACATGTAACAAAAATTAGAGATATTCAATGTTGCAGGGAAGTATAAGAGGGTTTGATATTACAGAAGTTAGCTTTCCATGAAAAAATGGCTACTGAGCTTACAAGTAAAGGATGAATAAGAGTGAACTGAGAGAAATCCACTGCCATGCAGTCCGTCCTAACTCACTGTCACCCTACACAGCGTTTGTGAGACTGGATGTCTGCACGGAAGCAGACAACCTCACCTTTCTCCTGCAGCCGTTAGCAGCCCACCAGGGCTCCTTTAACGAACTCAACATGACTCTCTCTAGGTCACTATCAAAACTAAGAATGTTACTTTGAGAACTAAGAGGGCCTGGCCCAAGCCATGGCAGTTTCAGTTGCCTCATGTGCACATGAAAGTTGGGCATTGAATAATGAAAGACTGAAGAAGAATTGATGTATTTTAAGTATGGTGCTGGAAAGTAAATTGAAAGTACCATGGACTGTCAAGAGGAAACCAATCCATCTAGGAAGAAGTATTGCCAGAATGGTCCTTAGAGGCTAGGATGATAGG
This sequence comes from Echinops telfairi, assembly GCF_000313985.2. NCBI lineage: Eukaryota > Metazoa > Chordata > Mammalia > Afrosoricida > Tenrecidae > Echinops > Echinops telfairi. The sequence goes on from NW_022103920.1 coordinate 52,884,565, forward strand.
CCTTCATCTCATATACTTAGGACATGTTGTCAGGAGAGACCAGTCTTTGGAGCAGGGCAGCATGCTTGTAAAGTAGAGTGGTAATAGAAAAGAGGAAGGCTCTGCACAAGATGGATTGAGAGTGGTTGCAACAACAAGCTCAAACATAAGCATGACTGTGAAGAGGGTGCAGGACAGAGCAGGGTTACACTTTGTTATATATGGAGTCACTATGAGTTGGACCCAACTGGTTGGCACCCAACAAAACAACATCAAAAGCAAAAATCCCACTGCCACCCGTTCAATTCTAATTCATAGCAATTCTATATAATGTTATGAGACTGTAAACTTTCCTTAGAGCAGAAAGTCTCATCTTTGCCCCACGGTGCAGTGGTCAGTGTGAATTACCAACCTTGTAACTAGGTGGCCCAAACCAAACTCACAGCTTCTAATTAAATTCCAGCTCATTTCCACCTGAATAGGGTCCCTAGGCTGTAAATATTTATGGGCGCAGAGGGTTTCCTCTTTCTCCAGAAGAGCAGTTGGTGGCCTTGAAATGCTGACCTTGACATCCCCACCAAAGTAACAAAGTGAAGGATGGGAGGGTAATCTGACTGCAACATCTCATGGCTGCACGTGCCTCTCTTTGGAAGCTGTGCTCCGTTGAAGAGCTGTCTTTCAGATACACAGAAGGGGGAGGATGACCCTTCTTCGGTCAAGGGGATACAAGCAGCTGCGCTCCCCTGCTAGGACCTCTTAACAAGCTCTCAAGGTAACAAAGTGAACCAAAACACAGTCAAACCACCACCACCACCACCACCAAACTCATTGCCATCGAGGCAATTCTGACTCAAACCAACCTTCTAGGACCCAAAATTGGTCCTGTGGATTTCAGAGACCGTACATCTTTAGGGGAATAGAAAGTCATCTCTTTGTCTAAGTGAAGAAGAGAGGAAATCTAGTGGTATTCAGTGTGATACACATGAACATAGATCCGTGGAAGAAGAGAGCAGGGCATCTATGAAATCTAAAAGGTCAGTGTGCCTGGAACATTGAGAAAAGGTTGTCCTTATCCTAAGAAGTATGGGAGGTCATTCAAGTGCTGAAAATGGGAGTGGTGGCATTTATTTATTTCCAAAAATGAAAGATGAAAAATTACTCTCACTGGAACGTAGAGAAGGCATGGGAAGAGGTCAGAAGGGACACAGTTATGGGACTATTGTATGGGACTATTGTTATGGGACTATTGTAGCATACAAAAGATGGTAGTTTGGGTAAAGCTAGCAGTTGTTCAAATGATAAAAAGTAGAATATTTAAAGGAATTTTTTAAATTAAAAATTGACAGAACTTGGTCATAAATGAGTTATGATTATTAGACAGTGTCTTGATGTTTACATGGCTGCTCAGAACATACACAATCAATGAATCAGTCAATAAGAATTTATTGAATGCTTAATCTCACATTAATATATCACTGCTCTTATGGAAAACTCAAATTATTCATGCATCAGGAGTAAAGATCAGCTTCTCAATTGTTTATCTCGATTGTTTTGGACACGTTAAAAAGAAACAAGCCATTGTTGATGACTAGCCATTGTGTCCTAATGATTTGGGAACAAAGAGTGCATTCAGAGGTTACACGAGGCTCATCTAAAAGAGATGACAAAATCATCTCTACCCAGTACAGCCTGCTCAACTCTGACACAAGCAGATGAAAGTTCACACTCACCACCCTTCTGACACAGGGGTGCTAGTAAACACACATGTGCACCTATTAATTGTAGTCTTAATTGAACCTCCTAGCCATGATGAATAGTGGTAAGCTGAGCTTCTTGGAGATCTGGCAAGTATCAATCAAGCATCAATGAGAGAGATCACTTCAAAACTATTATAAGGATGAGTTTTCCTGTTCCCTTTGTCTACTTTCTGGGAGAGATAGCTAAGACGTCAAAAATAATTCTAATGTAAGCTTTTCACGAGTTTTATTCTTAGTATGTCTACTGAATGTGGGAGCAGTTGAGGTTTGCCTAGGAAGAAACATTTTTCATTGGTCAAACTATTACCAATAGATGAGTAAATCGATTTTTAATCCGATTTTCTTCATTACTAAGGCAGATTTGAGGTTGGGAGAATATGCCATGAATCCTAATTCTATCACTTATGAAATACATTATTTTAAAATTTTTATTAAGTTTCTATAAGTCTTAATATACTATCCACCTCATAACACTGTTCAGATCAAGGCAGAGAACATATAAAACTATCAGGGTCTGACTCTTAGTAGATACTCATATATGCAACTGAATCTAAATCAGGCCTGGACCAAGTCTGCATCTAGACAAATATCCACAGTCACATATTCCTTATTATTCTCTCTCATAGTAATAATGCTCAATTAGCAGTGTACTCTATTTTAATGGTTTTTGCCACCCCATATTAATTAATTAAAATATGTTAGTAATCAAACTTTTTTACCTATCTTTTAGATTTTTCTTTATAGATCTCCCCATGAATTTTACAGTCTTTTCTTTCCCCATCAACTGCATTCCTTATGTCTGCAAGGATTTGTATGTGTGGTCTAAAATTAAGAAAACGAGAGCTGCGTGTAAATTATCATATGATAAAGGAAGCAAAATAATGCATAAAATGTATTGGCTCCTTTCATGCTGAACTGCTGTAGCTTTAATAACTTCTGCACTGCAGTGATTATGAAACAAGTACAGATTTTTAAATGTTAACATAGTGTCAGACATTTACTTATATTTGGCAAAATCTTAGGAACAGCAAATTTGGAGACCACATAATAACAGAGGCTGTTAGGTATGTTTTCTGTCACTCACATGATGTGAATACTCGTACCTTCTAATCATCTTAATCTAAATTATATTGCAATTTTAACATTCTGAGTGCCGCAAAGTTGTTTTTTTTAAAAAGGAACTTGATGTTAAGGTTAACTACAGGAACAGGTTGAAATGTATTTAACCCAAGTTTTGAGACACGGAAAGTCAAACAATCCCCTGGAGGTTTTAAACTCCACTTAATAGGCACAGAAATCTAGGAAAAAATTTTAAGCATTAATAAGCTATATTATATAGAGCAGTAATCTTGCATCTCACACCACAGAAAATGATCTGATTACTTTTCCTTTTCTCTATACTAACTCCAGACAATATCTTACTCATAGAGGCAAATGGGAAGATGGTTCAAGAAATCTAAATGTCTCAGTGAAAACACTAGACAAATCTCACAGTTTTCTGACAGCCAAAAACATGATTCCATTCACAAAACATCACCTCTTTCAGGCTTAACACTCCTAACTGTTAAGCATTTTAAAATAGTCCCTGTAGAGCTAATGTGTGTAATCATGGCTATGTTTACAGTATGTTTTCCTCTAAAACCTGAGCAATGTGACATGAGGGTTGGAGGAAACGGCTTCAGAGCATTTATTGGAAGATGGCATTTAAAGCTAATAAAATGTTTCGATAAATTTTCTGAAGGCCCCTGGCATATTCAGAAGTGGAGATCCCTTCCAGGAAGTGGTATGCAGCTCTGCCTGACCTTTTGGAGCCAGATTATTTTATTTGCATTCTTTAAATAACCCTTCGAATTTCAGCATCAGCACCCACTTTTTTTCCCTAATGTAGTACCCAAGCTAGCAATTGTCTTCTTAATGAGAAAAAATACAATGGCTTGTCTGTGAAGTGCATCTGACTAAGAAGATAGATTGAGGCACTGATGAGTTTAAAGATATTTTATCAGGGAAAATTTGGAAACGAATCCAGAGACATAGCCCCCTGGTGAGTGTGTTCTTACCTATCTATTCTCATTACTTCTGTTTATTCCATATGGATACCTGTTCCTGGCAAGTTATCCACTCAGTGAATTTCTTGCCAAAATTCACATCAGATATTTTGTTGTATAACTTAACTACCCAGAATAAATCTTTGACGCTAAGGTTGTCATAGGAGACTATGAAATAATGTGAGTAGGAACATTTATATAAAGCATATTTCTCTCCGGAAGTTTGATCTCATTTTCAAGCTCAGTACCTCGGACAGGAAGGAGGCAGCAGGAAGCAACTTATCAAATCCAAGACTTGTGGATCTTCTCTATTGCAAATGCCAAAATCCCTCCAAATCATTTTGTAAAATGACTGATGTTGTACATATACTAGGTAACTAACAATACGATGCCTTCACATCTGACCTGAAAACAGCACCATTGCCTGAGCGGCCCAGATTGTTACAGAATTAAGGACAGAGAATAGTCGATGAGTCAATGAGAGATCTACAAAGCAGAGAGAGGGGATAGATCTGTGTCTTGAGAAAAATGATACCAAGCAGTGATTGCTTGGCTTTTAGTTAAGGAATACCAGTTCATACCACGCTAAGAATGTCAACTTATCCTTTAGTATTTTCCTACTTTTCCTACAGTATAGCCTACTGTGTGTCACCTGAATTTTTCTGATGTCATGAAGTCCAGAGAGCTTCTTCCAGTTACCACCACACGGAGAGTTAACCCACTTGTATTATCTCTCATGTGACTAGTTTTCCCTACTAGCAGAGCCTTATACGTTAGCATTACTGAAGAGAGTAGAAGATCACATTGATGTAGTTCTGCTCACTGAAGGTCTTTTCTGAACTAGGGAATGGATTGCAGGGGCCAAACTGATGGTTTCCAAAGAATGGGTTAGTCACAATTTATGTAACTTGGGATCTTTTATATTAATCACCTCTGCCTAGGTCCTAAACTCCAGAAGCTTTGAAGAACTCCCTGGAGTGTTTTGCTTCTAAGAAATGTGTCCAGTTGGGACACAAAAGTAGCACCAACTGACCTTCATTTGGGGTTGCAAAGCTAACAATTACCCCTTAAGCTTTTCTGCCATTTTCATCCAATCAACAAACAACAGGCTCTGTAAGCAGACATTGGAGGGAAAAAAGTTGTGAGGAACAGAAGGATTTCTCTTAAGTTGTCTCCCCGAAATATATGCCAGACTTAGCTTGAGAATACTGTTAATTAGGCAGCGAAAATAGGTCAGAGGTTATTCTCCTTAACATCAGCCATCTAGAGTGGCCAGACTGTGTAGTCTGACTCACCCCAAATAGGGCCCATTCCTTTCTGTTATTGTTCCCTTGAAGCAGTGCCCAAAGGCAAGCCCGGGACCACTCTAAGATGACTAGGTCATCCCCCTCCTATTGCTTGTATTGCCTATGTTGCAATCCCTCCCTATGACGCAGGTTGTTGTGAATTGTACTGCCCCTCTCTGTGATGCATGGTGCTGCAATGTATCCCCCTAAAGTAATATGATGCGTGGTTAGCAAAAAATAAGGAGGCTCCCTGGTTCTCGGGAGGGTGGCTGGCCGAGGGTGGCTGCCAGAGGGCGGCTGAGGAAGGAGGGCTGCTCCCATGAGGGCGATGTACGAGAGGGCAGCTCCCGCAAAGGAGGCGGCTCCTGTTCTGGCAGCCTGGTTCCCCCCAAGAGGACCACCAAGCGGGGCAGAGGTGAGCAATGCTACCATGTGATATGTCTGACCGTATTATTATATTATCTCTCATGCTCTTGATGACTTTAATATAATACTTATATATCTCAACCGTACAATTGTGCATTACTGAACCCAGAAGTAGTATTACTGAACCAGTGAGTTCAAGCAGCGGGTGGGGCTGGCACCCCACTTCCTCGGCGTCATTTTTAATTTAATACTACACAAAGTGTTGGCTTGAAGAGAAAATTGGGTGGCTAATCAGAGCCTTTTCCTTTCCAGCTTGTGTTTTTCTTCTCCACCCCCACCCCCACCCCCACCCCCACCCCAGGCACCCAACCCTATCAGACTCTAGTTGGAAATTTTGGTGTGGATTATGAATGCAAATTAAAAGTAAATAAATACCTTCTTCAGATTCGTAACTCTGGGTTTACTGTTTTACTGTTGCTGACTAGATTTTTTGGTGGATTTTGGTTTGTTTGCCTTTATATTTGCTATCTCAATTATCTACCAGTAGATTGTTACAATATACTGCTTCAGATATCCTCCTGGGGATGTGTTTTGTTTGGTTGTTTTCCCCTGTGTTGGTGCTTCCTTGGGTTTCATTTGGATTCCAAAGAGCCACTAAAATATCACAATGCATTTTTTAAATTTTTTTATCGTGTAGGCCATCCATTATTGAACAAGTGTAGATAATCAGAAAATGTGTATTCATATGACCATACACACACCGCACTCACATACAAAGTAACTATGTAACTAATCAGGGAAATAATTCTCCTTTCATTCACATTGGCTTTAAAGTAATTTAAATTAATTCCAACCACCTCCTCCCCATGCCATTGGATTGGTTTAACACCCTTTGATGGTGTTGTTTGGGCTTTTCTCTCACATGCTAATGAAGCATTCACTTTCACTGCCACAACTTCATATAATCCTTGGGCAATTCTCACACTTCCTAATGACCCCTTCTTTAGAGAGCAGGGAATCTTGGAAGGAGGAAGAAAGGGAAATGAATTACTGGCCTACTATAGACTTACTCTGAAAATATATTCTGGCGAGCAGCTCCTACTGCAGAAGTGTGACTGTCCCTGAGGAAGAGACTCATTCCAGTCTACTGTGCACAGACAGGTCCCTCTGAACCCAGAGCAAGTCACTCTTGTTTTTCTGTAGCCGTGTTGATCACAGGGGAGATATTTTAGGAACAGTGAGTGTCTAGCCTCCCTTAGGAATGGGGAGTCTTACTTAACCCATTAAATGTTGCTAGTGCATGAATTCTATAAATGTCAAAAGCATTGGGTTCTTACTGCTAGTTCTTGACTCCTTACTGTCTCTGATGGAAGTCTGGACTGCCTTATGTAAAAGGAAAAATATAGGAAAAACACCTGTTTCCTACCCTGAAGAAATGAGAATTTTCCCAAGGAATACTCCAAACTTTTCCAGTTTGGCTGGTGATCATGCCTCCTCAAGTGCATTTTAGAAAATACCTAGGTGACAAATGCTGTCTCCAGTGGAGAAGTCCAAGCCCCCACAGAATGGACTAAATCACTGATTCTTCACACTGAATGCATATAGGAATCACCCTAACAAGTCTCCATGCCCACATCCATCTTCCAAAACCTCACTGCCATCCAGTTAATGCTGATGCAGAATGACCCCCTGCGGGTTTCTGAGGCTAAATGTCCATGGGTTAGAAAGTCCATTCTTTCTCCCATGTAGCTGATGGCGGTCTCAAAAGGCCTCCCCTGAAGCTCCCAGCCCGACATGTAACCACGACACTCATCTGAAACCAATTAAATCAGAATCACTGAGTCTAGGACCAGATGCTAGTATTTTCAAAAAACATTTTCACTTGACAAATAATACACTAAGAACAAGTCTGGAGAAGTGAAAACAGGGCAATTAACTTCCCATGTTGACAGTAGCCCTACTCAGCACTGCCCCATGATGAACTCCTCCTTGTGACAGAAGCACTTCAGCCAGATCCAGAGTTGGAGACCTTTAAACTTAGCTTCTCCTCTTTGTACAGATCCATTTTTCAGTGTGTGTGTTTTTTATGTCCCATGAGTGGATATTTATGTCATTTGGTTGGCGTGACTGCCCTCAGTGTGGAGTGAGCATTGTCTTACTTTTTGAACATGCAGTTCAATAGCTAGCACCACCATTGAACAGGGAAAGACAACTTGATAATTGAGTATTACGGTTTTTAAAATATCACTTTATTGTGTTTTAGTGAAGTTTTACTAGCAATTTAGGTCCCCATTCAATAATTTCTGTACAAATTGTTCAGTGCAGTGGTTAAATTCCTCACAAGGCATGACATTCCTATTATGCATCCACCAGTAAAGCTAGTCATGAAGAAACTGAAGAATTACACCTAAAGCTGGAAACAAGAGAAAAAAGCAATAGTTGGAAAAGAAGGCCTTAGTGACAGAAACGAAGCTGGAGATCACATGATAGAATTTTGCAAGAACAATGATGTCTGCATTGCAAACATACATTTTAGCAATATTGACAGACTATACACATGGACCTTCCTAGATGGAGAACATAGGAATCAAATTCACTACATGTAAGGGAAGAAAAAAATGGAGAATCTCAATATCATCAGCCAAAATGAGGCCAAGTGCTAACTATGGAGCAGATCATCAATTGCTCATATGTGAATTCAGGTTCAAGTTGAAGAAAATGGAAACAAGTCTATGAGAATCAAAATACGATCTTGGGTATATCCCCCCTGAATTTCAAAATTTCTCTAGAACACATTTGAAGCATTGAGCAAAAAAGCAGAAACCCTCATGCGCTGTAGAATGACATTAAGAACCTCATACATGAAGAAAACAAAAGGTAAAAGGAAAGAAAGACGAGCCAGTCAGGGAGCAGGATAGCAACGATGAAACATACAACTTTCCGCGAGTTCCTAAATGCTTCACCCCGCCCCTCACCACTATCATGATCCCAATTCTACCTTACAAATTTGGTTAGACCAGAGGATGTACACTGGTACAAGTAGGAACTGGAAATACAGGGAACCCAGGGCGGATGATACCTTCAGGGCCAGTGGTGTGAGTGGTGATATTGGGAGAGTTAAGGGAGGGTGGAGTAGAAAAGGGGAACAAATTACAAGGATCTACATATAACCTCCTCCCTGGGGGTTGGGCAACAGAAAAGCGGGTGAAGGGAGACGTCAGACAGTGTAAGATATGACAAAATAATAATTTATAAATTATCAAGGGTTCGTGAGGGAGGGAGGAACGGGGAGGGTGGGGGGAAATGAGGAGCTGATGCTAGGGGCTCAAGCCTCAAGTTGCAATATTGAAGAACTCAATGGGAGAAAGATTGAATGATTCAGGAAGCATCAAAAGAAGTGACAGGGCCCCTTTAACAAGAACAACTTCTCAACAGACGAAACCAAGAAGTAGCATATGATCAAGAACCATTGGAGTAAAGGCAGCTGTCCAAGGCATTAGTGAAAAACAAGGGTCCAGGATTTAGATGAATACCAATTGAAAGGTTTCACCAAGCTGGTGAACCTCTGGAAAAACTCACCTATCTATGCCAAGGTATTTGGAAGACGGCTACCTGGCAAACTGAAAGGAAGAGATCTGTAGTTCTTCCCATTCCAAAGAAAGGTAACCCAGCAGAATATAGAAATGATCATATAATTAATATGAAATGCAAGTAAAACTTTGTTGAATATCATTCAACAATGGCTGCAGAAGTACACCGAAAAGAAGCTACAAGATATTCAAGCTCAATTCAGAAGAGGGTGTAGCGTAAGTCTATTGGCAGGATAGCAGAAAAGAAAAAGATTTCCTCTAGGCTCTACTCAGTTTGCAAGGTTGTGGAGAAATTCTCTGGGCTAACAAAATCGGGGGCAAACATGGAGATTAGCTGGGGCTGCTGAGGCTGGCTTTCAAAGAATGTGCCAACACCCCCTTCTCAGGAGGAGGGTTTGGTTCAGGCAAGCGTGCTGACCATCTCATCCTCAGCTGATCAGCATTGCTGACCGTCAGCTGAGCCTTGCCAGAAAGATGCTTTCTTATGTTGTATTCACAATGCAAAGGCATTCAGCTCTGTGAATCATAACACATGATAGATGACATTGAAAAGTAGGAAAATTTCCAAACATTTCGTTGTTCCCATGTGAAACCTATACATGGATCAAGAGGCAGCCATTCCACAGAACACGATAACCCTGCATGACTTCAAGACCGGAAAGGCGTGCCTTATGGTTGTGCCCTGACTTGTTTAATCTGTGAGCTGACTAAATAATCTGAGCAGTTGGATTAGGTTAAAAACAAACAAAACTAGGCATCCAGATTGGAGGAAGCTTTATTAACCATTTAACAAGCTGTGATATGCAAATGATTCAACCTTGCTTGTTGAAAGTGAGGAGGATCTGAAACACTTGCTCATGGAAATAAAAAATTACACCCTTCAGAATGGATTGCACCTCAATGAAAGAACTCCAAAGCAATCGTCCTGAGTATCCCTCCACTGGTCTCCTACGACATACAACGTCCAATGGCTCCCATTCTTTCCTGTACAGTCACCTGCTTCCATAAAGAATAAAGATTTGGAATCTTAAGGGAAATTTTACTCTGTCACATGGGGTTGCTGTGAGTCAGAATTAAAAGGAATGCAATAAAGTTTTTTGGCCTTAGAAAAGCAGCATTAATAACAGAGAGTAAAGCTCACAGCTATACAGCCAAATCTAGACTTAACATATCCTTGGTAGTTGAGGTAATTAGTTTAATGTGCCAACCTGGTCGATAAACACATGCGGGGTTAATTGAAGGGTAGAGAGATAAATAGCTCAGTGAGTCTCGCCTTTCCAGTTCTCGGGTCTCTTGCTTTGTCATGGTTGGACCAGGGTGCAGCTGCCTTAGCCAGTTCCCTGTTCCAGTTGGCAAGGCTCACTTCCTGCAAGACATCCCTGAGGAGAAGCTGCATGGACCTACCCTGATGCAGCCCTGGGTGCTGGAGCACCCGTGTGGAGACCCCTGGCAGCGCTGAGATGCTTACACACTCACTGACTCGGCTTTCCCCCTGCAGTCGGCATCATTGCATGTGTTTTGTGAGATGGAGGAGGACTTTGTGGATTGGTGTCGGACATATGGGTTAATGATGGACTTGTGGGCTTGGGCAGCACTGGGTTGGGATGTTTTCTTGATGTGCACTTACCCTTTATATCAAACTCTCTCTAATACATTTGTTTCTGTGGATTTGTTTCTCTAAAGTACCCAGAATAACACAGTGGTCTTACAAATGAAGTTAGGAATGGAGGTGATTATTGTAATCAATAGTGTAAAATCATAGCCCCCAATTATTTTCCTAAGGAGAATAATGACTACATAAATTTCTAGTCAAGCTTAATTCCTCATGTTTTAGATAGAACTTTAAATCTAAAGAAAAGTAATAAAACTAAGACTTTTGCTAAAAAGAGAACGTTATTTATTTAAATTTTGCCCATAGATTCAGATGTCTCAGATGCCCACCCCCCGGAATATGTTCATGAACTACAAAAATAATTTATAACATTGTTATTTAAATATAATGAGATTTAAATTATCTTTAACTTGTAAAGCTATATTTTTCTGTTAATTCTTTCAATAACAGAGAAGAGCTAAGAGATAAGTATTGAGAAACAGAAGCAAGAACAATGAGTACGGCCCCACACATCAAAAGAAAGGAGGCAAGACTGCATTAGAAACTGTATTGTTCCATTAGGAAAAAAGAAAAGGAGAAAAAAGCTAACAGCCTCTTAAGCCTTACACGTTCTTTTTTCCTTTTTAAAGCTAAAGCTCTCAGCAGAAGCTACATGAATTTCATCAATATGTTTTTATGATTTTAAGCCAAGAGATTCTGTTAAGATTACCAAAATATCTGATGTAGCTCCTGGCAAGGAACAAAGTACATTTCACAAACCTGAAGGAAAAAGAGAAAGAAATATTTGCTGATGTGACCAAGAAGATTTTAGATTGAACTCTGAGGAAGACAAAATAAATATTCTGATTAAGGTACATTATTGAATACTATAGAAAGCAATAGATAAAATAACATTAAAAAAATAACAAAAAGAAACTATCATGAAACTCTTTACAGAAAAACACAGGATGGGTGAGGGGAGGCTTATGTAAAACATATATTCAGATCAATATACCAAGATAGAATAAGTAAATTTATAAATTTTAGACTTAAGATAAAAATAATTTAATATCCACATTCTCACGCTGAGCCCCGGCGCTGTGGTGGTGATGCGTTGAGCTGGGAACTGCGTGCTCAGCAATCAAAAATCACCAGCAGCTCCTCCGAAAGACTGCCACCAGCAGTTCCCGGGCCAGCAACTCACAAGTGGTTGTCAGGAGTCAGCATTGACTCCATGACCATGAGTTTGTTTTATTATTGTTATTCTCAATTTAGTTGTATGAAAAGGACTAAATCAAACGATATGTTTTGTTTAAAATTTCTAATGGGATTTGCTGTTGTTGTTAGGGGCCTTGGAGTCCCCACCAACTACTAGCAATTCTTTGTACAACAGAACTGCCGGGTTCGGTACCATCCTCACAACCCTCACTCTACGATGGCACCAATCTGTGTCATTAATAGTCCTCCTCCTCTTCTCTGGCACTCTACTTAGCATGATGCCTTTCTGCAGGGCTTAGGCTCTGCTGACAACATGTCAAAAGCAGTCTTTAGGGCAGCAGATCATACACATTAAGTTCAAACTCTCCAGGTGGCCTAACCTCAGTGTTGATGTAATTGGAAGAATCCCAAAGCTTGTGCCTGCTTCTTATCCCTGAATTTTCACCAATTCATTCTGTATTTCTACATGTATGTGATTTGGAGGCTAAGCTCCAATTACCAACTGAGAAGAGAGCCCTACCTTAAACACTAATATGCCTGGGTGAGGCCTTCACACTTTGTCACTATACCATTTGGAGGGTAATCCCATAACCCTGAGTTTCCTGTTGTCAGCTGACACCCTGCTTTTATAGAATAATCAGAACCATCATGACATTCTCTTTACCAACATCTGTCAACTCCATTCTCATCTCAGACCAAGCCACACGCGTTAGTCTGGGTAGACTAGAGAGAAAAAAAATCATGGACACTCATATGTCTCTAAGAAAAACCTTTATCAGAGCAGCCAAAGCACAGAGAGGACCGTAGGGCTGGACCCACTATGAGACTCAACATCCCTCACTGACCCATAGCCCTACAGAGGACAACACTGGGGACACATGCAATGATGCACTGAATGCAGGAAGATCACAGGCCAGTGGGTAGGAATTCTTATGGATCCAGTGGTGTTATAAGCATCTGAGCACTGGCAGGGATCTCCATGTGGCTCCTCCAGCTCAGGGCACTGGCTGCACCTGTGTCGCTCCATCAGGCTTGTCATTGTAATGTCATTGTAATGCCTGCAGGGAGTGAGCCTGTGTCCCGCCTCCAGTGAGCTATTTATCTTCTTAGTACCTCCAAATGAGGTCATCAAGCTGCGACCTGATTGACAGGCTAAACCCCACCCCTTCTCTCATAAGTCTCTAATTTACAACAGATTATGTTACTACCACACCACACTTGGTATTTACATATTTCTATCTTGATTCATTAACCTTTTCTGAGGTCACAACTATTTTTGCACCAAACCTATATCAACATGTCACCAGCTATCCATTAGCTCATTTAGAAGACCAGAGAAAAATAACCCATTTATCTGAAAACAAGATTATCATAAAATTGCAAAGACCTTAACAACTTTGCCTGAGAAGGTAAATATAAATAAGACTCAGTTAAATGCACTCTAAAGAAAGAGGATTCCTAATATTTGAGACAAAATTGCGAGGAAAGTTTTTCAGAAGAAAATATGGCTCACAAAGTATATGAAACTCTAAAGTCATGACTACATAATCTTAAATGATCACTTAAACATGAAAATCATCTAAATAATCACTGGATAGGGAACTGTCCAAGAAAGCAAACTTGATAGTGAGCATAAAGATCTTCAACATTTTTTGTAAGAGAAAAAAAAAAAATAGAACAGCTTAAATTTTTTCCCAAAAAAGGAGACTGCTATATTAATTCTAATGTATGTAAGAAAATATTTTAAAATAATTGGAGTAGTGTTGATGAGGAGAGATTTACAAGTTCAAAAATTCAGACCAGATATATGAGTTTGCAATGAGGTCCTTTAAAACATGTGCATGAAACACAAGTTGTTGGGCGTCATCCAGTTGGTTCCGACTCGCACGTTGCGGCTATTGCTGCAGCCATCTCACTGTGTCCATCCATCTTGTACAGCTTTTCCAGAACCATGTGTACAGACGCCTTTCGTCTGGTTGATACTTGAAGAAGTCCTTGGAAACGGTTCTACCATGCGATCTCTGACTTTGTTTCTATCACCAAGGCTCTATTTTCCAACTTGCCTCCTTCCTTTGTTTCTAACATTGGCATTCCAATCACCAATAATTATCAATGCATCTTGATTCCAGGTTTGATCAATTTCCATCTGAAGATATTGGTAGAATTCTTCAATTTTTTCCTTAATAACTTTTGTGGCTGGTGCATACATTTGAATGATAACTGTATCAATTAGATTTCCTTGAAGGCTACAGATAGAATCCTATCAAAGACAGCATTGTACTTCAAGAGAAATCTTAAAATATTCATTTTGATGATGAATGCAACAGCATTTCTCTCAATTGTTTAATTCCTAGCATAGGAAACCATATGATTTTCTGATTCAAAATGGCCAATAGCAGTCCATTTCAGCTCACTAAGGCCTAGAATGTTGACTTTTATGCATTGTACTTCATTTTTTATAATGTCCAATTTCCTTGATTCATACTTCGTACATTCCACATTGGTTATTAATTGCTTTTTGCAGCTGTTTATTTGCACTTTGAGTCATGTCTCATCAGCCAATGAAGGATCCGAAGACTTTACTCCCACAGGCTATATTCCATAGATATCATTCTGGTTGACTTTACTTTGGGAAGGCAGCGCTTCCTCAGTAGATTTTGAGTGCCTTCTGACCCGAGGGGCTCGTCTCTGTCAACGTTCTGCTTCTCTTCCTGAGGCTTCCTGTATCTGACAATGTTTCCATCCTGTCCATAAGGCTTTCAGTATATCATTTCTCAGGAGTGGGCAGCTGATTCAGTCTTCATAACCTGTTCTCAGTCTGGAAGCTCTGCTGAAGCCTGCTCATTTGGGTGACTCTGCTGGCATTAGAAATCACAGCAATGCACAAACCACCACAGTACAACAAACTGACAATTGGTGGACTGCCAGACAAGTGGTGTCCTAGGGATTTACTTCTGAAAATTCTATCACTAAAAACTGTATGGAATGCAATTTTACCCTGACGCAAATAGGGTCTTTGCCGATCAACTGGATGACAACTAGTTTTAAAGATATTATGAGGGAGCATCTAACTGTGCTCAATGGTTTTATGTCTCTAAGCTCAAGAACTTTTGTTCTAAGGTCTGTAAATAATTTCAGATATAGTCTTGACAGCTTAGACATTCTCTCTGAGAAATCGCAGCAATTAAGAGAAGTGAGAAAAATATGTAAATGGACAAGTTTTATCCACCATTCTAACAAAGACATAAAGCAGTTTGTGTGAAAACTGTTAGGAAGTGATCCTGACTTCATTTTTCAGAAAAGGAAAATTCTAAAATGGACCTTTACAGAGATTTTGATGTCTGAAAAGGTAAAACAGAGCACTAAATTTAAATTATTGCAGTGTAAGGCCTCTCTGCTTTAAAATAAGGTTAATAGTTTCTAAATCAATATTTTCTTCAAGGTGAAAAGGATACAGTCTATGATTTCTAGATTCCTTTCTAGTGCTGAAACTCCATAATAAACAATAGTTTTCTTGATGTCAGGTGAAATTTGACAAGTTTGACATCTTATCATCATTGTGTGCAAGAGGGACCAATATAGACAAAAGACTAAGGAGGCCAGAATGCACATTAATGGCTTCGTAAATGGCCCACATCATGTTGATTAATGTATCATGTAATGCTTGATTCACCTCAATCTCAATAAGGATTTGTCAGAGAGCTCTAATCACTCGCCTGACCATATTTCAATGATCAAACGGTGACTGCATACATGACAAACATCTCATTTCTATACATGTTATCAACATGTCGAAGAAAAGAAATTTTAATTGATTACTTTAGATTCTGAAAGATGTTAATAAGTTGTTACCTGGGAAAACTAGCAGAATATATACATACACAGAGATACATATATTTTTACTCCATATACATGTATACATATGATAATGTATACGCACTAACAAAAAACTTCCTGTTAAAAATTAATTTGAAAAAATTCGAGATGAAGGAAGTGCCTTGCCTGCAAGTCCCATGACAATGACTTAAGCATTTTCACTGTAAGTTCAATACAGCCAAAAGAACATCCCAATTTTTCTTGCTGACCACACTGAGCTACCCAAAGGAGTTAAGGGAGGAAGCAAGTAGGAATTACTGAGTCAAATCCTCCTTCGCCCTCTGGGTAACTCCAGCTGAACACACTGAGCCACCAATAACTTTCAAAA
Organism: Echinops telfairi; assembly: GCF_000313985.2. NCBI lineage: Eukaryota > Metazoa > Chordata > Mammalia > Afrosoricida > Tenrecidae > Echinops > Echinops telfairi. The sequence goes on from NW_022103920.1 coordinate 52,900,601, forward strand.
GGAAAAGAGCTACCTTAATTGTCCAGAGCCATCTAGACAGAAAGAAAGTAAGGCATCATGTAATGTCCATTTGGGTACACCCCCCGCCCAAGTCTATGGCTGTATGGGTGGTTTTGCTATTTTTTAGAGAAATAGTAGCAAAAGCTCTCCTACTGTTTATTATTTCCCAAAATGGCTTTAAAGATCCAAATCCCCAAGAAAGAACAAGCTTCAAGGTGCATCTCAGATGCCTAGTGCCAATTCCTCCCCCTCATTTCCACCTGGCTTCACTCACACACCAGCAGCCACACAGACTTTTAGCCCCAGTGCAAAGCAGTGCTGTCTGCTAGAGAGCCTCTGCTCCTGATATGATCACTGGGGATGCCAGTTCCAGGCAGCACCTGCACATGATCAACAACCAGCCTCAGCAACAGGCTGGGGCAAGTAGGGCTGTGACTTACACACCTGGTTCTCTGGCCACCTCCCTGCACTCCCTCACAGGTTCCTCTTCCCACCCTGCCCTGCACTTGGACATGCACAAAGCTCTGATCAGGTGCTGGCATAGCCCCACTGGCACAGCCTGCACCTGACTCGGTGGGCTTCCTATGTCTGATGGATATAACACTCAGCCATGGGTTGGCTGCCATAAGGTTCATATGTAATACATTTCATAGAGATTTAAATAAAAACTGTACAATGATTGCCTAAATCTAATATGGTTTTCACACATCTGAATCACATAAGAATGCTACACATTAAATTACCTAATGTCCTATTACATAGAATGTACGGTGGACATTACGTAACATCTCTGTAGAAAGAAGTGATGGTGTTGGCACCATTCACCCACTCCTCCTTCCTGCCCTGCCCTGCCCCCCTGGATGTTGGAGAGGATCACCCTTTCCACTGATCCCTCCAGTAGAAACCAGGTCTTCCTCTCCTTTGTGGCTGACACTTCCTTACATCATTGCTTTCAAAACTTGCCAGCGAAGCTCAGATGTAATTATTCAACTGACTCAGTTTGTTAAGGGAGACAAAAAAGAAACCAAACTCACTGTCTTCGAGTTGATCTGACTCATGGTGACCCTCTAGGGCAGGCACTGCTGCTGCGGGTTTCTGAGACTACAACACCTTACAGATGTAGACAGCCTCACCTTTCTGCAGCGGCACGGGTGGGGTCACACTGCTGACTTTTCATTTGGCACCCAAATGCAAAATCACTAGCAAGCAGTGCTCCTAAGGTTGACAAAGTGACCTAAATAAATAGGAATCCAATTATTTTGGTGGATAGAGGAGGTTAAACAATACTGACAAATATATCTTTAATATATTTACTCAAAGCCATAGATACGAAACAAAGCATATCCAATATGACTTGTTTTCTTCCTCTTTTTTTCACAAGGATGCTTATCAAAATATTCTTTAAGAAATTCTCTATGTTATCTATATAAAAATAAATGAAATTATAGTTCGGGCTTCACTAATGGAACTAGAACTTGCAGACCAAGGAAGGCAACCACACCCCGTCCACATCAGTCATCTCTAATGCAGGCAGCGCACTATGAGCAGACCCGCCACACCATGGAAGGCATCACACTCAGGAGGTGCTCCAAACCCACCCCCTGTCCTCGTGTCCATCATGGCGACCCCAGAAGACAGGGAAGAACTACCCCTGTGGGCTTCTGAGGCTACAACTCTCTTACAGAAAGCTCTGTCTTTCTCCCAAAGAGCATCTGGTGGTTTTGAACTGCAGACCTTGCTGACAGCAGCCCAGTGCATGACACCATCAGGGCTCCTGTCTGCAATTCAACAAGTGAGCACTCATGAGGTGAAAGCCCACAGGTATCACAAAATATACGGGCTGCTAACAAACAAACCACTGTCAGTTTTGAAAACATATTTGAAAGGAACAAAATAGGCATAACTTATTTTAAGACGCCTTCTTATGCATGTGCTATTGGCTTTATTCAGGATAACTGCAGAAGGATTAATTGATATTAATGAGCAAAACTTAGAGAAACGTTATAAAGATAGTATGGCCCACTTAACCCAAATCACCTAGAAGTAGTCCTAAAAAATATGTGAGACAACAGAGAGCGCAGCGCCGTTCATTCCACCTTCTCTGCAAGGCTCTTCACTGCTCAATTCCAGTGTTTCTATCATGCAAACTCTTGGGCGCTTCTCGTTTCACTTTAATGCAGAATCATGCACAGCATCCTTTTCCTTGGTACCCTATTGTGTAATTCGGACAGATTGATGTTTTAAATATTCCTTTACTAAGTGCTAAGTGATTGTCAGGGAAGAGCAAACACACAGAGTACAATTATTGGGTAAATAAAAATCCCAAGTCTCTGCATTCAGGTACCTGGCCTGCTCTCCGAGCTCCTAGCCTCCTCCATCCCACATGTGCTCAGGAATTAGCCATGCTTAGGTCACCAAGGACAGACACAACGGCATAGGCCTTCTCTTTGACCCCTCCCAATTTCTAAATCTTTTTTATCATTGTATTATCTCCCTTTAAAGCCCAGATCAAGAGAAATTAAGTACACTATCCTCTTTACCTAAGGCCGATCTTCACATGTTCCATACAGTCACTGGGCCCAATCTATAACACAGGTTCAATATTACTACATTTTAAGGCAGCACAAGTATAGCATTTGCATAGCTAAAATGGTATCCACACAATAAACGGTATGATTTTCTCCTCAACCTACTTTCCAACAATTAGAGCCATGACAAAATTGATACAGCAGTCTCCATATATGGAAAGTTTTTTCAGTTGTTCACAACACAGTATCAGAAATCCCCAAACTGAGCTGAGGCATTGAACAATCTAGATTAATGCTAATATCTTATCAACTTCTAACATTAAAAGATGGTATATTTCATTTTCATGTTCCTTTTCTTTGGACATTTTCTATGTCTTGCCACATTATTGGAATTAAATAGGAAGAATAAAGCATTAATGTCTCTTATCATCCATTAAGAATGAGTCTTCTCTTTTCTTATGTGTCTACATTATCAATGGCTCCATTTTTAATTGAGAGGAGGTTTTGTTAACCAGGGGTGGGATGGGTGGTGAACACATGCCAACAACAGCTAAGAAGCATGAGCAGCTGGCAATGGTCCCAATGTCTAGTATGTGCCTAAGAAAACTTAGATAGTCCCTAATGAATTTGCATGCCTTTGAGGGTAACATTTTACTTCTAGGGTTTCCTAGTTTTGAGACTTATTTTATCTTCATGTTTTTATATTTTATCTATTTGATTTCCACAAGCACAGAAATACTGACACAGAAAAAACTAAAGGTAGTGTTAGTCCTGCTTTATAAATAATAATAACCCATTTAAAAGCATATACTTAGGTTGTCCTGCTGAGAAAATGGGTTCTTGTGATAAGTGGGTAGTGTGCGGCATTCACATCCCGGTGTCAGAAGTGAAGAATCACAGGTACAGGGAAAGTAAGCTATGGAGATCAGTGACGCTGTTTTAAGTTTACACTCTACACCTTGGAGCCCACAGTTCCAGCCGTTAGTTCATTAATTCTATCATGGAAGCCCAGTGTTCCTAAGGGAAGAAAACAAAATCAGCCTTCTTTAAAGACCACACGGAGTGACTAAACAGTTCTCACACTTAAATAGTGTATTTGCAGAGCATAGTATAACACCCACAGATATATACATATACACTTCACAAAAGATTGTCATAGAATAATCCATGTCAGTAGTGCAGTATTCAGTGTCACACTTTTTAAAATGCTACCCAAGAAAACATAATGCATGCACTAATCATCCACTTGTGTTTTAGGTGATCCCAGCAAAATTATAAACAATCCAAACCTTGTCGGCTTTTAAGTATATGTATTTAAGATTATAAATCACAAAGAAAATGAGACCATTGTATTCAGCTTCTTGGGTCTACTTCCTTGGGTAAATGAGTCACACCATAATTAATGAGAGCATTGCTTTATTATTTAATTTACATTTGTGTTGTTTTATTTGGTGAGAATTTGTGTAAAGTGACCAGGAAATAAGCACACTGCAGTGTAATAGAAAACCATGCAGCACAACCTCAAATGGACCCATTTTTTACATTAAGAGGGTGTGAATTCCTTACTCTCATTCTATAGTTTTAGTTATCAAGTATTTGTTATCCCTTTATGTAATTATCTTTTTAGCTCATACACTATGCTAGAAAATGGGCTTGTAGATGTGGTACACAGTTCAAAGACAAGCTTCCTTCTCAAAGTAGTCACAGAGGTGAACAATGGAGTTTCATGTTGTAGTAATTTTACAATCTGTTGTCCATTTGAAAGGATTACAAGTGAAGGGGCGGAGTTTACTTGTCAATCAGGCCATAACCAGTGAGGCCTCTGTGTGGACATGGCCTTCTCCTGAGGGTTCTGGGAACTCCGGTATTCCTCCTGGGAGGTGGGAGACATTCTCTAGGCTCACTCCTTGGGAGACCTTGCAACTGACAAATACATGGAATTATGCTAGTCCCCTGAGCTGAAGGAGCCACGTGGACATCCATAAACTTCCCACCCACTGGCCTGTGATCTTCCTGTATTCGGTGCAATTACATGTGTTTCATAAGTCTAAAGAGGACTTTATAGATTGGTCTCAGACATTTGGGCTAATATCAGACTTATGGGCTTGATCTTGACTGGGCTGGGTAGTTTTCTTAATGTCCAGTTGCTCTTGTATATAAAGCTCTTTCTTACACACATATGAGTGTCTATACATTTGTTTCTCTAGTCTACCCAGACTAGCACACTTGTTATTGTTCTTGTTGTTCTTGTGCCTCTGAGTCAGTTTTGACTCTTTTCAACCCTATGTACAATAGAAGGAAACACTGCCCCATCCTACACCATCCTGATCATTGTTCGTGTGTTTGAGTACCCTGTTGTAGCCACTGTGCTAACCCATCCTGTTGAAGGTAGCTCCACTGTGGGAATAGCTCTGGTTGATTGAGATAGGGCCAAATGCTTTTTTGCTACTATGAGAGACACTTCAATCAGAATGGAGGAAATGTTGGGGAAGGCTTCCCACAGGAGGTGACCTATAAACTTATTCTTGAAAGGTGAGGTTGTCAAACAAATAAATAATATCAGGGAGGTGAAATGAGGAATTTGTCTGCCAGTAGCAAGGAAGTGCTGTAGTTCAGTATGGCCAGGACAAAGTGGAAACAAGGGTAAAATCGAGGAACAGAGGTAGTCCCAAATTACTGTGCTGAGGAGTTTGATTCTTATGCTATGGGCACTGAAGAACCATGATTTTGGTTCGGATTTTATTTTGGGGTTTGAATTAAAACTAATCATTCAGGTAGGACTTTGAGAAAAATGGATCACAAGAAGACCAGCCTGGAGTCACAGAGCCACTGGAGTCATCTAGATGAGAAATGACAGACTTTGAACTCAGAGAGTAGCTGTAGTGCTTCATGGAAGCAAAGAGATTAAAGAAATACTAACAATAATAGCTACTCAAGGATGACAGAATCTCCTGACTGCATAGATGTGGAGAAGCAGGGGGTGAATAAATGAGTCAAGTGGCCTAGCGCCTACACATCCTGCCTATACCTTTCTCTGCAATAGGTGTGGACGGGTAGGTTGCAGTTTAGAAGAGAAGGCGTTCAGTTGGAGTCCTTCTGATGTTGAGGTGCCCCTAGGACACACAGATGAAATATAGGTTAGGCAGTTTTACTAACTGATCTGCAATCTAACTCTCAGAGACATGATTGGGGAGGCATGAGCACCTGGGCTATGGCTGAAGTCGGAAGCTTGCAAGAAGTCTTTCAGTAGGTGCTATGTGAAAGGGAGATGCAGAAGCGTACCACCATTTCACCCAAGGATCCTGAGGATCGTTATCAGAAACAGGAAGAGTGAGGAGAGTGTGCGAGGGAAACCAAGGAAGAGGGGACTTGGAAAAGCATCTGCAGTGTCCGGATGCAACACCAGACCCAATGGTGACCCATCACGAAGTAAGAAAAGGTCTTTGTCTCAAAGGATAAAATAAAGGAAGGATGTTTATATAAAATCACAAGACATGCAGGCAGACTTCAGAGATACTGTGGGTTTGGCTCCATGTCCCTGAAATAAAGGAAAACCATAAAGCAATATGACAAAGACAATAAAACAAGTCACATGTTTGTGCTATATCATTGTCTATTAAGGGCTCGAGAGCACTATGAAAAAGTTTGAAATATTGTGAGACTCACCAAAATGTGACACAGATGCCTGAAGGGCGCACATGCTGCTGGGAAAGTGGCTGGAGCGGAGGGGAGAGCACACAGAATCAGGGCTTCTCATTGACATCGTATCGTTCACGTGTAGGTTAAAGAACCACTTCTCCCTGGAACTTTTCTTTAACGATCAGAGCCAAAAGTAATCTCTCCATCCTTTACTGATATCAATGTCATATATCATGTAGAATATACATGACAATCATTTTACTATTAGATTTCCATTTGTCGTTTTCCTCTCGCCCCTCCCAGATTGTAAAGCTCTTGGTGGACCTAAACGGTGTCCACTCACTTGCCCTGCCCACTTACTGCTCATCATTCAGACCAGGCTCCGGGTTCATCGCAGCCACCAGGGCAGGCACTAGCTCCCTGACTGTGTACCAATTGCTAGCCACAGTTTCCTCAGCCGAAAATGGCAATAAGAACACATTTCATGGAGCGCTGTTGTTAGCTTGTTATTAGTTTGCTTATTAAACTGAGCTTTGGGCAGTGTAGAGTATTCAAGAACACAAATATTCATTGCACTGGGTATACAACGAATGTATGCAGAATGAATTGAATAATTAAATAAAATCCATTTTATGTCACTGATAACAGTTCTCAGATACTGTATAATTCCTGAAACATTTACATTCTATATAACTGCTGTTTCCTCACATCTATAAATCTTTTGCCTATAATTTTTTACTTAAAATTCCTAGAACATTTCCCCTTCAGTTAGCACTTTTTTCTCATTAGCAATACCTGAGGAGTATATCATGAGGTGAACTGATTTCATTAACTAAATGTGTAACTAATGTTGAAGTGGAAAATGTGATCATGGTGCTTAACTGAATTAGAAATAACATCTCAGTTCTCAAAACTTCAGGCTAATCAAGATTGTACTCGATATTTGCATTTCTGTCAATTAGAGAAGTGGTCAAGAACAAGACAGTCAAATGTTAAGTCCCGTACCTGCTTTTTCCTATCTGCATCATCTTGGAAAAGTTACTTGATTTCTCTGGCCTCACTTGGCTCATCGGCTAAATGAGAAGAGAGCAAGAGAACCTAACACACAGGTTGTTCCAGAGAGTACTGCACACAGATAGCACTTACAGGACCTGGCACAGAGCAAACACAGCAGAGGTTTGCTGACTGGCTTTTCCACGTAGTTCTTAATAAGGTGGATACAGTGATTCATATTGATAATAAGCATTTATTTAATATCTAGTGATTTTTTTTCTAGGTTCAATTTTTCATTATTTAAAACACCTTAATTTGCTAGTACTGACAGCATATTTTCTAGCTCTGTGAACTACAGAAAACAAAATTGAAATTGATTTAAGAATCAGAGGATTATCTGAAGATTTCTTTAATTACCAATTAAATTAGCAAAGACAGTAAGTAGTAAATACATTGTCCTCTCTAAGTATTCTTAAATAAAGTGTTGAAGTCACACTAAACTCATTTTTCTTAATTTCTTGCTGCTGTTCCATATCATCAATAGGCATTTTACAGGCTGTTTGTGTTATCATCTATTTCTACCAGAGGTGAAGTTGGTCTACAGAGACAAAACACTATCAATCAGAAAAAACAGTGAAGAACATCTGTGCCTTAATATGAATCTCATTATCCAAGATAAAAGACATTAGCTTTTGGAGAACAATCTTCCACCATAGCATGTATCTTAGCCTGGGATATCTAGAGAAGCAAAATGAGTGAAGAAATTTATATTTTAAAATTAATCACATGGTCATAGAACTGAGCAAGCCCAAGTCCAGGCAGGTCCAAAACCATGGGTCAGATGTTAGGCTACAGTCTTCTTTTGATTCACATAGTGATGGATGGTGACTAAATCCAAGGTCAGCAGGTCACATGGCAGGCCCCTGGTGACTCCTAGGATTGGCAGGCACTATAGCAGACTATTCGCTCAAGTATAAAGACCTAGCAGATGATAAGCTAGAAGCAATATTGAGGTCCAATAAAAGAGCAAGCAACTTTTCCCAACTTAAATTGGAAGCAGGCAACACCCATGAGACCACAAAATTCTTTAAGGCTCAAACCTGAATAATGGTGTTACATTCCAATCTAATCTTATCCAATTATGGGGCCTACAACTGGTTGGCTGTGATTACACTGTATGAAGTGAGGTCATAGGGGATTCCTAAATGCCATCAAACCACTAAGAAGCCTGACCTAGCCAAGTTGAAACAAAACCTTAACTATCACAGTATTCCACTACCATCAAGTCTCTTCTAACACAATGATGCTGTTAGGTGATGCACACTGGATCTGACTTACAGCAACCCTACAAACAACAGAACAAAACACTACCTGGTCTTCCAACACCCTCACAGTCATGATGTTTGATTTCGCTGAGGCAGCCACTGTGTCAACCCATCTTATCCAGAATCTTCTTTTTTGTTGACCCTCTACCTATTGTGATGTGCTTTCCCAGTGAAAGATCTCTCCTGGTAACGTGTCCAAATGATGTGACACAAAATCTAAGGGTATTCTGGCTGCACTGTTTCCAAAACAGATTGGTTTGTTTCTGGCAGTCCATGGTACGTTCAATATTTTTCACAAACACCATCAATGAGAGACATCGATTCTTCTTTGGCCTTCCACCGTGCAACTTTCACATATGATTGGAAAATGCCACGGCTTGTACAGATGCACCACAGTCTTTTTTTTTTTTTTTT
>NW_022103920.1:52909599-52918865 GCF_000313985.2 Echinops telfairi
ACCTCCACAGAAAGATTAGGTAAGAGCCTTGAAGGGAATCCGTTCAGGCTGATGGGGGAGGAAGAACTCAGAAAAGGAGGGCGAGGATGGTTGCACAACCTGAGAGTGTCACTGTCGTCTCCTTTTATACTTGTAGAAGCCACAGGACTGGCGCATGATTTTAGAGGTCAGCAGTTCAAACTCACCAGCCGTCCCTCAGAAGAAAAAGGAGACTGACTGTCCCTGTAAAGATTTTTTTTTTTCAAATCATTTTATTGGGGGCTTGTACAACTCTTATCACAATCCATACATACATCGATTGTGTAAAGCGCATTTGTACATTCATTGCCCTCATCATTCTCAAAACATTTCCTCTCTTAAGCCCCCGGCATTAGCTCCTCATTTTTCCCCTACTTCTCCGCTCCCCACACCCTCATGAGCCCTTGATAATTTATAAATTATTATTTTGTCATATCTTTCCCTGTCTGACGTCTCTCTTCACCCACTTTTCTGTTTTCTGTCCCCCAGGGAGGAGGTCACATATAGTTCCTTGTAATCGGTTCCCTCTTCCAACCCACCCTTAAAGTAACACTCCTCCACTTCAACATTTTAAACAGGTTACATGCAGCAGATTTGCCCAACACAATAAATCCTTTCACTTCATGACTACCGTTCCTATGAGCATTGATTTTGGATATAAGTAAAATGAAATCCTTGGCAGCTTCAATCTTTTCTTCATTTGTAATAGATGCTGCCTATTCGATAAGTTGTGATGATTTTATTCCTTTATATTGAGTTGTCATTGTGCTTCAAATCTTCCTCACTTTCAGCAAGAAAGCTGAATATCACAGGTTGTTAACAATTCTCCTTCCAGTACAGATGTTGCCCTCTTCTTCTGCCAACCTCTCAGGTAATTTGGTCAGCATATGGATTGATAGGTATGGTGAACGGATACAACACTGACACACATTTTTCCTGATTTTAAACCATGCAGTACTCCCTTGTTCTGACTCTTGGTCCATGTACAGGTATCAAATGAACACAATGAAGTGCTCTGGAATTTCTTTTCTTTTCAAGGTCATCCATAGTATGATATGATCCATAAAGTCAAATGCCTTTGCATAGTCAATAAAACCCAAGTAAGCATCTTTCTGGTATTCTCTGATTTCAGCCAAGATCCAGCTCATTGTGCCAGTTCCTCTCTAAATCCACCATGAATTCCTGGTAACTTTATTTTGGTATATTGCTGCAACCATTGTTGAGTTATCTTCAGCAAAATTTTACTTGTATGTGATATCAATGAAATTGTGCAATAATTTCCATATGCTGGTGCATCACCTTACTTGGGAATGGGCATAAATATGAAACTCTTCCAATTGGTTGGCCAGGTAACTGACTTCCAAATTTCATAGCATAGATGAGGGAATTTTTCCAGTGCTTCACCAGCTTTAATATTCAATCAAATCCTAGAACCTCATTTTTCACTAATGCCTTCAGTGCAGCTTGACATCTTCCTTCATTCAATATCCTAGTTTCTTGATCATAAGTTACCTCTTGAAATGGCAGAATGTTGACCAATTATTTTTGGAAAAGTGACTCTGTATATTCATTCTGTCTTCTTTGATGCTTCTGACATAATTCATATTTTACCCATAAAAGTTTTCAATATTGCAGATTAAGGCTTAAAATTGTCTTCCTCTCTCAGCTTGAGATGTGCTCAGAGAAATGAAGACTGTGTTTCTGTTTTGATTTTTACTTTCTAACTTGGCATTTGTCCATTTCATTACAATATTCGATATTGTATGACGTTCCTACTTACGTAACCTTATTTTGGGTGTATGAGGCTTTGCAAACCTTTAAAGTAGTAGACAGCCTCATCTTTCTTTCGAGGAGTGGCTGGTTAATTCAACCCATCAAACTTGGCAATCTACTTACTGTAAAATGTGAACCACTCAATTACCCTTTCTAAGCTTCAGGTTTCTTGTTTATAAAAGTGAGGATGAATACCAATTTCGTCAGATAACTGGAAATATTAAGTGAAAGAGGAGCCCTGGGGACATAGTGGTTATGAGCTGGGCTGTGATCCACAAAGCCACCAGTCACTCCTCAGGAGAAACACAGGGATTTCTAAGGAGTTACAGTCTCGGAAACCCACAAGGACAGTTGTATCCTATCCTATAGGGTTGCTGTGAGTCACAGAGGGTAATTAAATCCCTGACCACTATAGCTGGCAAGTTGTCAATGTGAAGCATATGTAAAATCTGTCCTGGTGCTGTGGGTTAGACTTTGGGTCAGCAAGTTCAATCCCACAAGTTTCAAAACAATACCTCTCCGCTTTAATAGCTTAGTTGTGTTTGACTAACTCTCACACCATAAAGTATTAAAATCCTGGACAATATAGGATAGTTTCAAGGCATCTGAAGTTACTGAAGAGAAACTAAAGCAGGCATGAACTTTAGCATCGACAACCCATTAAGGAAGAGAAGGCTTTGGAGTGAGTGTCACATGACCTTTTTCCTAGGACTCTGATATTGGTATAGGAAAACATATCTGAATCAGAAAGGAAGAGTCGTAATGAAGATACGAGACAAATATCAGAGTTCACAACTGGAATGAAGCTGGAAATTAAGGGGATCCCTGCCAAAATTAGGGGGTCATTAAAAAGGGAGCCCTGAAGCATTCTTCTACTTTTATGTCAGAACTCTAAGAAACCTACCATAAAGCGCACGAAGGAAACTTAAGAACAGAGAAAGTTAACTTGGTAAATAACTCAACCATTGACTTGAAATCCCGTGAAAATGCAGTAGAAATAAAGACAAACCATCTAGAGTCTAGTACTAACCAACACAAACAGCAACTTTCTGATGGAACAAGATAACCTACTGCTACTCTATAAGGCTAGCAAAAGAAAATTTAATACTTAACTTAATATTTTAATGTTCAACATCCATTAAAAATTTATAACTAAACCCAAAATTTAAACTCACTGCCATTGGGTGGGTTTCAATTCTTAGTGGCCCCACAGAACAGAGTAGAACTGCCTCTGTGGGTTTCTGAGACTGTACCTCTTCACGGAAGTAGTGGCTTAGCCATCCAACACATAATCAATCAATGTACTGTGGCATCAAGACTCCTTAAAGATATCTCAATTAGATTTTAAAGTTAATCAGATTGGGATTTTAAAATCACCATGGATTAATATACTTAAAACTAGATGAAAAGATGGAAATTTTCAGCAAAAGGACTTAAATGAAATTATACAAAAAATATACAAATTAAACTACATAATCTCAAGATTTTTTTAATTCAAGCAAAATAAGTATGAATAAAGTCACACTTAAGAGCATTATAGTAATGTGATTAAAATCAAAACAAAGAGAATACCTTAAAAGCACCTGGATCTTGGCAAGCATATTATCTTGATTGTAAACAAAAACAAAAAACAAACTAAGATGATCAGCTAACTTTTCAAAATAAATATATGTAGAAACAGAAAATAATAGCTGGCAGTCCTTAAAGTCTTTAGAAAAAAATTAGCTACCTTGAAATTCTGTACCCAGTTAAGATATCGTTTTTAAAGACATTTTCAGAAAAGTTAAAGCAAAGGAATCTTCTTACAGACAGACCTACACTATACGAAATTCTACAGAGACTTCTTTAGGCTGAAGAAAAGTGACCTCATATTAAAAGTTTTAGGAACCTGTGCAGCAGAAAGGATACATTTATGGACAAAGATAATACATATTTTCGATTAAGACAAAAGCATATCATCTGTTGTAGAATTTACAGCATACAAAAGTAAATATCCAGACTATATATGGCCGTGAAGGGTATGAGGGAGAAATGGCGTTAAACAGTTTTAAGTGTTTTGCTTTCCAGGAAGTGATGGATGTATATTATAATAAGAAATCTTGTAACGAAAAAGTAAGCATGGAAAGAGTACTGAAAAAAATTAAATCTAAAAGACAATTTTAAAATGAAATGATATAATAAGTAAATGGCTAATATAAAGGAAGCCAGTACAGGAAAAAGAATCCATGGGATAAATAGGAATCAGAGATCATATTTAATGTTAATGAACTCAACTCCATAATTAAAATACAAAATTTATCCAACTAGACTAAAAATATGCTGATTACAAAGAAGACATTTAAAATGTATGGATATAAATAGTAAAAGAATGAAAACAGGTCTTCCAGGTAAACAATAACCAAAAGAAAATGGTGTGGCTGCATTAATATGGGACAAAGGAGACTGTAGAGCAGGAAGAATTGCAAGACATACGATTGCGTATTTTCAACTAATCAAGTCAATGGGAAGCTACAAATTATGCAATTATAAATTTATGAATACTGAGGGGTGTAAATTTCAAATACATAAAACTAGAGTTGATGGAGTTAAAAGAATAATGTACAAATTCACAATCGTAGTGGAGATTTTAACCTACTACTTTCAATAACGAAGAGAATAATCAGACAACAAATCAGCTAAAGACATAGACATTTAGAATGGCACTATTAACAAATATAATCTAATTTGTATCTAGAACACTATTCCCAATCAATGTAGTGTACATATCCTTCTCAAGCACATACAGAATATGGAACAAAATAGACCATATTCTGGGCCATACAGGAAAGGTTGTAGAATTAAAATCTAATACTTTACTAGGAGTGAAAAGTATTGAGGAATAAAATCATTTGAATATTTATTCACAAAGTGAATCTGACAGTCTGTAAGTGCAATAAGCCTTTGTTATTGTTGGATGCCATCAAGTCAGCTCTGGCCCACAGTGACCCAGTACTCACAAAACAAAACACAGCACAGTCCTGTGCTGTTCCACCAATTGTTCTATGCCTGAGCCCATTGGTGCAGTCACTGTGGCAATCCAGTTCATTGACGGCCTTCCTCTTTTTCACTGCCCTTCCACTTTACAAACTATGCTGTCCTTCTCTAGGGATTGGTCTCTCCTGTCAACATGTCCAAAGTGTGTAAGACAAAGTCTTGACATCCTTTTCTCTAAGAAGTACTCTGGTCTTACTTCTTATAATATAAATTGGTTTGTCCTTTTAGCAGAGCAAATTCTTTGAAGACATATTATGATTCAATCCAAAAATAACATCCAGAGGTAAGAAATCACCATGTTTTCCTACCTGTTTTTTGGTAAGTTTATAGAATCATTAAGAGAGGGAATTAAAATAATCTGTCATTTTAAGGCCTTATAATACCAATTAAAATTTAAAATTCATCTGTTACAGTGCATTTTTCAAATAGAACAATTTATATCAAATTTTCCTGAATGTTCCCATTGAATGTCTAACTCATAAGACAGGCTCAAAAAGTTGTTTTTCTAAAATATTAAAGACTGCCTCATGAAAACAACAAAAACAACCCTAGCAACTACTAGTCATGGCTTCCTGAAACACGAAAGAAACTTAGACTAAAAGGAGTCAGAAATATAAAACAAACATAAATTCACCAGTGTGTGAGGCCAGCTGAAAATCCAAGCTCATATTCAATCTTACATAAGACAAACATATGGGGAACTCTGCTTCTTCAAATGTACAGCAGGATCAACTCAACTAAATTAAAAAAGTTTTTAATAACTGTGAAAGTCTCAGGTGGATTTTATATAGACCCTCTCATTGAAATTAAGGACTAAACGAACTCATTTTCTCAAAGTGATCACTGAAATTCTACATTATTGTCAGTATATTCAGCTTACAGTGTTTTTTGAACCTAAACCTTAAGTCAGCATTCCAGTAGGGGGGAATCCAGGTTCATTTATGAAGGGTTTCTTGTATTGAAGCTTTAATTTCTTTGATTTTGAGCCTAATTCATTCATCTGGCCTATTCTTTTATTTAAGACATTAAATATATTGGTCTCTCAAATTGGAAAGTATTCTGCAGGGAGGAAACCTTGCTGTCTTGATGTCACCCCGACATCCAAATAGGTGTCTTGTTGAGATTGTACCATTTTGGAGTCTTTACTTTCTACAATACTGTGCAGAAAATCCATCTTTAGACAAATCAAAAGAAACCAAGAGTAGCCCTTGATCTTCCAGACTGTCTCTGAGAAGGTAATGCCAGTCAAACAAGTCTCCCACTGAAGGACCTGACTGTGTGTTCATGGAATCTCAGAGTGGCTCTTAGATTTGACAGTTGGGAAATTTATGTAAATGAAGAAAAACAGGTACTAAATAGCACTCAAAGAACTGCAATATAATGAAAACAGAGCTTGGATTTGAATAGTCATTTACTTTATGGCAAGCCCCAGGCGTTCGTGACAGAAGAGTGCAAATGGCTCTACTGATACCAGAGCCCGCAGCAAATGATACACCTTTGATTTCCCAAATCTGTTGCCAGAAATGTCATACAACAAAAGCCCAATGCTCAATTAGAAATCAAAAGGTAAAGGCTTATTGAAGAATAAAACAGAGCTAACTGAGGAATAGAAGTCCTAGTGGCAAAGCGGGTGATGCACTGGGCTGCTAACCACAAGGTCAGCAGTTCAAAACCCTCAGCAACTCCTAGGGAAAAAGACGAGGCTCTCTGCTTCTGTTGGTTAGCATTTACAAAGGAGCAAATGAGTTTTACCCAAACCACAAATATTTTAAAGTACTTTGCTCTTTGCATTCTACTTGGCTAATTTTGCTTGGTTTCATGAGAACATCTTAAAAATGCCCTGGAATACTTAGTGTAAACTCAGTTGTGCTTCTCAGAGCGGCAGTTGATTGCTTTCTCCATCTCCTTGGCATCAACAGGAGGCGAGCTTTGTGTTAGCAAGTTAGCCGAAGTGTCTCTATTTTAGAGTCTGCTGTTATACTCCATTCAAAAAATTGACGTCATACAGTTTATGTTCATTGATTGCCCTGAATTTAAGTCAGAATTCAATAACAGAAAAATAGAGATTGAGATTGACCTTAAAGTTTTGAAAATCATGCAAGTTACTATTAAATAACCAAAGTTTTATAGATTTCATTACCAAAAAATTAGAACAAATCATTACAATAATTTGAATGGAATGGTTTTAACTGAAAACAGAATATACCAGAATCTGTATGGCATAGCTAAATCTATATATGTATATCTATAAATATCTATAGATAACTTTACATGAATATACTAGAATAGAGAACATTTTAATAAAAATTATCCTATTTCCCATAGCAAAAATTTGGGAAAAGAAGAGCAAATCAAAACAAAAGCAAGTGGGAAGAGGATAAGAATGATGAATAGAAATTAATAAAAGGAGGACTTGACAAAAATAAATAAAATTAACAAAGCTAAAATGACTTTCTGAAACAGTAACAAAATGGATAAATCCCTAAAAAGGCATAAACATTCTACTGAAAATCTTAGCCAGGGCAATATGGAAAGAAAAAGGAAGAGAAACTGAAAATGCTTCAAAGAAAGAAGTAAGGTTATCTTTGTTCATAGATAATATAAATACATTCATATAAGCTGAAAAGAATACACAAATATTAGAATGAATATATGAATTGAACAAAGTCTCTAAATTTAAAGTCTATATAGCAATTCGAAAATAATTTTTAAAAAATACATGTTTGACAACATTTTAAAAATTTCAAATACCTAAGACTAAATCTTACAAAACATATGTAATCTCTACGAAGGAAACTGTAAAGCGTTGCTGACAGAATTAAAGACCTAATTAAATTTTGCATTCCAAAAATATAAAGAATACTCAGAAACCAATAAGAAAAAGTAGACAACACATTTCTTAAAAGGTCAAAATACACAAGTACATCATAACAAAGATCTCAAACGGCTAACATTTGAAAAGTGCTTAAAGTCATTACTCATCAGAGGGAAATGATAATTACAAGTATAATCATTTTTAAATTCGCTTCATACCCCTAAAATTCATCAGATAAACATACTCATATCTTTTGCCCTAAACACTACTGATAAGAAAGTAAATTGGTAAAAGCCCTTTGAAAAACTGTTTAGCAGTACATATGCAAAGTAAACATGCCTATCTTAAAACCCACAATTCTGCTCCCAGATAACACTTCGGATATTTGAACACATACATATATATTTTTTAAGTTTCCTAGATTCTGATTAGCAGCCTACTTCATAACAACAACACTGGAAACAACTCGGAAGCCCATCAACAGGTAAATAAACACTTTAGTTTGTTCATTTAATAAAATAGTGTATAACAGTGAAAAGGAACAGATTACTATTATACACAATAATCCATGTGCCCCTTAAAGACATAGTATTCAGAAAAAGCTAGATACGATAGTGCATATCCTATGTAATTTTATTTATATAAGTTCAAAAGGAGTCAAAATCACCTATGGTGATAAATGTTATAATTATTATATTGAGATAGAACTAAAAATATTCATTGTATAGAGATACTAGGAAATTTTGTGGAGCATAATTATGGGTGCTGATTTCCCAAGTATATGCATGTGCAAAAATTAACACAAGATTTTTCTAGCTTACACTTTCTATATAACTTAGAGTACAAGATAGTATCTTTTAATTTTAAAAAAGACCAGGGATCAAGAATATAAATCATGTTTTCAAGACTCTGATACCTCCAGATGTAGTCTTGATGTATGAATTAATATCATTTATATATTTTAGCCCAAACCATGAATCCTTAAAAAGTTTTTCTGAGTCACCTCTGTCGCCTTCACTCTAATATAGAATATTTTAGCTGTGCATATAAAAAAGTGAGTTACCACAAACTATTAACCTTCTGATGTTAAGAAAAGGAGGTGCTAATAAATGGATAACTCATTTATTTTAAAAGTAGTACTTTTTGCAGACAAACATTATCCTATTACAAGATTGCGTTAAGTAATGACATTTTGCAGAAAAACAACTATAAATAAACAGAAAAGTCTAAGGATAAATTTATAATGTAAAGGGGAATTCTTCTGTATCAATTAGAAAGTGGCTTGCCACGTATTTTTGCCTTTGAAAATTATGGACCCAAATAACTCTACGGGGATAGTGTAATATTAATTTCTGTACTTATTTAGAGAAAAGGACACTTCTGACAAATGCAATATTATATGATTAAAATTTGAAGAATATATAAGATAGCAACCAATACAGATCAGTAAAATGCTACAAGATTCATCTGGTCTAACCAGGTCTGCAAGGCGAAACTGGGGTCCTGGTAGTTGGGGAGAGGAAGCGTTCAAGAACTAGAGGAAGGTTGTGAGTTTCATTATTGCTATACTGTACCCTAAGTAACTCATCTCCCCACTCCCCCTCTGCAAGGTATGTCCAGTTGTCTA
>NW_022103920.1:52919487-52921074 GCF_000313985.2 Echinops telfairi
GAGCCCCAATAAATTGATTAATTAAAAAAAAAATGCTACAAGATTTGGTTTTTGAAATGAAAAGAAATAGCTTCATAAGAAATCAGAGTAGTGAGAATTCACCGACATGGAAGTTTCTTTACCTTTCTCTGAAGTCTGGATTGCTCCTGTGGCTGCAACAGTGGGCTCAGACATAGGGAAAATGGTGAGGACCTCAGAGGGTCACTAAGGGTTGATATCTGTTTGTTGGCACCTACCAATAACAAATTCTTTATGCTTTCTCTTATAAAGCATTTTAAAAATCTTACCCTGAATTATATCTTGCACATTTATTATTCTTAACAATCACTCAATGAGTGTCGTGTATATTCCAGGATTAAGCTAAATGCCAGAAGTAAAACAAGGAACCAGAGATTTTTTTTTTGCCCATACAGCATTTGCATTCAAGTGGAGGGAAGATTAAAACATAAATAAGGAAATAAAATTGTAGAAGCCATATGAAGGAAAACAAGATTCAAGGAAACAAAATTAACACAGCAGGCATAGAACCTACTTTACATGAATGGGAAATAAGGCAGAGCCACTGAGGAGATAACATTTAAGAAGAGAATGGAGAGTGTTTCAGAGGTTTTGAGTCAGAAAAGAAATTGGAGTGTTACGAAGGCGAAAGTAGGCCCCGTGACTAGTGTCAGAGGAAGAGTGAGCTAGGAGATGGAGATGTCCCGTGGTCCTTATAAACAGTTTCCAGTCTGAGCCCTTTTGGGCTGCTACCTGCCAGGACAACCGTTTGAAACCATTAGCCACTCAGCAGCAGAAAGATGGGACTGTCTCCGTAGTCTCAGAAACTCATGGGCAATTCTACTCTGCCCCACAAAGTTGTGAGTTGGCATGGATGGGACAGCAGCAAGGTTTGTTGTAGGCATGGTGGTGGAGAGTGGGGGAGATGGAGGGAGAGGGGTGAGAAAGAGTAGAAGCGATACAGATAGTGGCTTCTAAGTGAGATCCCTTCTGTCCTCGGTTTTTCTCTTGCCCTAGATACAAAGAATTAACAGAACAAACAGCCAACGAAAGCTAAATCCATGTGCTACATTCCTAGACTAGAGGGAAGGAGACCTGGGCTTCCAGCTCCACCACTGTAGCAGATGGGAGAGGGACTGCATGTGAAATAGAGGAAAAAACATTCTACCTTGTGGGCTGGCTTCTTGTTTCAGCTTTCAGTTGCATACGTTGTACCTCAGGCTGCTTACCAAATTTCTGTCTGCCAGTTCCACCACATTGTTCGATTTGGGTTCCTTTTAACTTTAATTTTAGTGTGGGCATGAGGATGCTGAGCTGCCTCCACTGCCACTAGGGGGCCTTTGTTCAACGTGGGGGCCCAGGAAGGATTTAGATATTAAATATAATGGACGGCGATTTAAATGTTTGAGCAAAAACAAAGCCCACATGGAAGAAGCACACCAGCCTGTGCAATCACGAGGTGTTGAAGCGATCAGGTATCAGGCATCATCAGAACAAAAAATCATATCATTGTGAATGAGGGGGGGAGTGCGGAGTGGAAACACAAAGCCCATTTGTAGGCCACTGGACATCCCCTTACAGAAGGGTCTC
>NW_022103920.1:52921308-52932787 GCF_000313985.2 Echinops telfairi
GGGAGGGTGGCGGGAGGGTGGGTGGGAAAGGGGGAACCGATTAAAAGAATCTACACATAACCTCCTCCCTGGGGGATGGACAACAGAAAAGTAGGTAAAGGGAGATGTAGGACAGTGCAAGATATGACAAAATAATAATTTATAAATTATCAAGAGTTCATAAGGGAAGGAGGGGAAAAAATGAGGAGCTGATGCCAGGGGCTTGGGTGGAGAGTGGATGTTTTGAGAACGATGAGGACAATGAATGTACAAATGTGCTTTACACAATTGATGTATGTATGGATTGTGATAAAAGTTGTATGAGCCCCTAATAAAATGATTTTAAAAATATGAAAGAAAGAAAAGAAAAGAATCCAATTGATAAGGTTCAATACAAGTTTTTATAAATGCATCTATGTATCTTAAATAGTCTATGATAATTAAAAATAAAGAAAATGATGATGCCAACCTATGTACAAAGGTGCTTGACACAATGGATGGGTGTGTGGATTGTGATAAGAGCTGTAAGAGTCCCCAATAAAATGATTCAAAAAAATGTTTGAGCAGAGATTAAGCATGTTCTTATTTACATTTTAAGACATTTCTGAATCTCATGGAAAACATTTTATACACCTATTTTTTTTCCTTCCATGTTCTTTAAGTCCATCGGCATTCAAATAGTCCGTCCCGTTTTCGTCTTGTTTTTTGTTGGTGATACTACAACAGTATTGCATTGCAAAATATAAAATGTTTTCCATGAGAAACCAAGAAACTTACACTGGTTTGACAGTGGTCAATTACATGTCCCCACAGTTCCGATGTGCCTGTTTACCTTGCCCACTCCTTTCCCTCCTCCTCTCTACTGGCTGCTGTTTTAAACTTTGCCCTTCCCCATATTTTAATTTTTATTACAGATCAAAACTTTCAATTTTATACTGATTAAATCAGTACTGCAGTATTTGATTAAAATTATTTTTTTAAAAAAGACATTTGTGGTGAAGATTAAGTTTATGAAACACAAAAGATCAAGTTGGAACACTTCTAAGGTAAAAATACTTTCTTGTCTTGGACTGGGTCATCACCATTGATATTAAATGCTATAGATTCAAAAGATATATTTGGTAGGTAGATTTAATCAGACTTTGTTGTTAGTTGGCATGAACTCAGCTGCAACTCACGATATTGTCAGGTCCCATGCTGACCTCACAATGGCATGTTTAGAGCCTATTATTGTAGGTCATGTGCCAATCCATTTCATAGAATGTTCGTTATTTATTTATTTATTTGTTCTGGCAGACCCTTCAACCTATTGCTCTATTATGTGTAAAACCAAAGCAACCCCACTGTCAACTTATTGATTTCGACTTATCGTGACTTGCTAGGACAGAGTAGAACTGCTCCTTAGAAACTTTGAGACAATACATCGTGTTTGAAGTGAGCAGCTAGTGGGTTTGAAACAGAGACATTTTTGTTAGCTGAGCCCACAGGGCCACCAGAATTCCTTCTGAGACTATATGGAGTGAAAAAAAGGGGAGAAACCATAGGTGGCCCACCAGAATTTCTGGCTTCAGGAATATAGCAGGGGCAAGAACACTGGGCCACTCTAAGTTGTCACCCGTCCCCTCAAACCCACAGTTTCAGGATGAGCAGACACAGAGTGGAAGAATCAGCAGAAGCACCTTCCCCAGCTGTCCTCCTTTCTCCCCCGCGCCATCCTGCTGCCTCGGGTAAAGTGCCTTTCATAGGCATGGCTTCCTCACCCCAAGTCTGTCTGGACTTTCCCAAAGGGCAAGTACCCCTGCCTCCTAGTCGAAGTCTTTGGATCTCTTGTGTCCAAAGAAGGAGACACTGGCCCCTTGACAGCTGACAACAACTGCTCAGTGGTGTGTTGTTCACCCCTTGTAAAGGGTGTCAGGGCACATGCCACACCTACCATACATAGATATGCCTCTGGTACCATTCACTGGGCTAGAGAAGGCTCGGGGTCCTAGTAAGGAAGAGGATAACATCCGAGTGGGAAACAAGAGCTATATTTTGGACATCTATGCTTTAAAAATTCATTAGGAATTCATTTTTAAAAGGTGGGGTCTTGGGCAAGGGGGTTGATGAAATGCTTTCATTTGTACGAAAAATATTTCTAAGGATTTCAGAAGTCTTGGGACCTCATTCTTTTCCATAGATGTAAATTTTTCCTGCTCTGAAATATGCAAGAATTTGGTTGGATATCTCAAAACATTCAAAGAACAAGAAAGGGTGGTAAAAATCTTCCAAGCATAGAGACCATCATAACCCTCGAGAAGGAACAAGCTGTAAAGGTGAGGAATGGTGCACAGAACACATCTGACCGCCTCCAGCTTCACGAGAGAGGAGAACCCAACAATGCACATGCCCAAAGCTGATTCCAGCAAAGCAGTCAGATAGACCTCCAACTTTCCATTTCCTTTACCCTATTCTGACACCAGCCAGCCTCCCTGACACTCTACTTCTCTGCTCGGTTCAATAATCTGCTGTATCGGTCACACAGAACTCGCAGACATTACTCACCATAATGAGTTTATTCAGCAAGCTAAGACAGGATCAGATCATTAAGGATACAGTTCTCTTGTCTCTGTGCCTCCTCTCAGCCAGGCAGATAGGAGTATCTTTCACTGATTCGCTAAGTCACGGATCCCCTTGGGCTTTGTCCTGCTCAGGCATATATTAAGAAGTCCCTTTAGCAGGAAAAATGCCCAAAGAGCACATTATATGGCAGCCAACCTCCTGCCCAAAGCCCTCAGCCAGTACTTTCGGGAGGTCAGGAGGCCTGCTGCTCTGTCTCATGGTCTCAATGCTGCCACTCTGCTACCTGTCCATGCAGGAGCCTCTTATCCCAGACAGCTCTTCTTTCTTGGTGGCCATGAGATTCTCCATTCCTGCTTCTGAAATGACGCAGCAGACTTGCAAAACTGAACAATCCCTGCCTTGGAGTCCTCTATAATGCATTTGCATGTTACCACCCAGTTATTTGGTGGGAATTGCAATGACTGTGGATAGAAGAGCCATACTGTGTAATTTCACTTCACCACAAAGTTAAGGATGAAATCAAAGCTGACAACAGGATAAGGGCATACCTAACATCTATGCCCCAATTTCTCTGAAAACATGAATGATATGAAAATATAAAGGGCAATGTGCCTATGTCCAGAGATCTACTTCACAAATCCTCTTTATTGGCGTATCAGTATATATTTAAGAGGGAGGTGTTCTTTTCATACATTCTTGATAAAGGACAAATTTCCTGAAACTCTAATGTTTTAACATTATTAGAAAGATGAAGCTTCCCAGAGGAGGCTGTTTTTCCTGACATTATTCTCATTTATTTCATGCCCATCTAATTGGATGGTTACTATCTTTTCTTGACCTTCACATCTTAAAGGTTCTAGCATTTTCATTACATCATTCATCTTGGAATTCTTAAACGAAAGTTGAGAAATAAGGAAACATCAGAAAAAAAGGACAAATAGTCTCTAAAAGATTTTATTCGCAACCACGTATCAACTCAACGTAGGAAAGAAAGTAAAACACTAGCTCAAAAACTATTATAATATATAAATTGTTTTTCTTAAATACAAAAGTTCCTTTAATTGCCTTGCATCAACTAAACATGTATCAATATTTTAAAGAGTTTTTCATTCTGTTTTATCACGTGAATTTTTGTCTGTTTGCTTGTTCATATATCCATTTTGCCAAATTTCATAGTGTGTAACTTTCAAGGATTCAAGTGACATTTATCTCCAACTAAAATATACTAGTGACTCTCATAACAATACTTATAACAATATTGTTAACTTTAAAGCTAGTACTTACTGAGTACTTACTATGGACTAGAACACTGTTTTATGAACTTTCATATTTGAAATAATTGTTACTTATTATTAAATCTACTTTAGAGATGGAGACAGTTGTTAAGTGACTTGCCCAAGATGAAGGTGCATATTTAGCTAGCAGTTGGCTTTTTATTCATCAAGCATACATTTCCTTGCAGGTATTTCCTTAGACTCTGGGAATCATATATTTAAGATACTAAATTAATTACACTAATTTTTAAATTAGTGTAATTAAAAGGTAAGCTAAATCTTTGTGTAAATAGTGTGTGGCCACATGGAATTGTCTTTTTTATGTTCCGCTGTTTGAAATATTTCACCCAAATACAGGAAATTACTTTTATTCATGAGTTCTTCAAATTATTGGGCATCTACTACATGCTGGGCACTCTTCTGGGAACTTAGCTTCTTCAGTAAAGAAAATTGGAGAATATGCCACACTTCACATTGATCTTTGTAGTCCCACTGTCTCCCACACTCTCCCGCCCCATACACACTCAGTTGGAAATTGGTGCATTACCAAGTAGAAATCTATGTGAAGATTACAGAAACGCAGGCACAGGTGTAGGATGAACTTGGAACTGGCTTAAGCAAGCTTGTCATGTGCTATCAAGTCGATTCAGACTCATGGTGACCACATAGGACAGAGTAAAACTGTCCCAGAGGTTTTTCTAGGTGGGAATCTTTATGGAAGCAGATCCCCAGGGCTCTCCTCTGACTGAGCCTTAGAAAGCTAAAGCGGGATCCTGTACTAAAATGGGAAACAGGGCGTGAACAGCTTAAGAGCCCACTAACAGAAACCAATAAATCATGTCAGATCTTCTCCCAGCTAACAGACACCTGAATTTAAAAACAAACAAAAACTGTCGAATCAATTCTGACTTCTAGTGACCATTTAATGCAGAGTAGAACTGTGCCTTTGGGTTAGCTGCATATTTCTCCCTCGGAGTGGTTAGTGGGTTTGAACTGCAGACCTCACAGTTAACAGTCGAATGTATAACCCACTATACACTATACCACCAGGGCTGAAATTCTTCATGACGCCAACTGAAAATGCTTCCTGGAATAACTCATGAGAAGGCCCAGCAGGGAGCAGAGAAAGGATCTCAGAGAGAACAAGGGCCAAGAAGAGAGTTAGCCTGATTAATACAGAAATTCTTTTCATTACAAAGAGCATTCATGAGCACCTACTCATTCTAGATTATTTTGCTGAATCTGGTAGTTCAAAAATTAAAACATCTCCTCTGGGTCTTTCTAACCATTGCCAAGTTCTGAACTTGAAGGGTAAGTCATTTAATAACTCTGTTGCCTATTTTAAAGGCGTCACACAGGAAATGAAAGACAACTTCCTATCGCGACACTTCAGTTCCACAAAGGTCACTCCGTATGAAGTTTAGAAATCATTTGCATACTATGACTTCCAGAGTTCTTCATGAGCACTCAGTTCTAGGCGACAACGGAATGATAATAAAGGTGGTTGTTAAACCAATATAGAGTGTGAAGGAGAGAAATTAATTTGATTTGGATTGACACCAGCGATATGTCCCTTATCTAGTTTTAAGAATAAAAATGTTCTACACACAATTCACACTGAAATATAATAAAAACCCATCCTTAAAATTATTCCCTCAGCATGAAAATATTTTTTTTTAACTAACTTCAAACATTACAAGGAGAAATACAGGGAGGCCTACTTTAGCTGAACCATTTTTTAAAAAAAAATTAATGAAATAGGGAAATGAGAGGAAATCATAACCAAAGTGTTAATTATTGATCCATGGTGCATTTATTTTTAATACCTCATTTGATTTAAGTTGAAGTGATTTTTCCCCTTTTAATTTGGCTATGGAAGTTAAGTCATGCTTCAAGTTTTGCTGTTTTCCTGAGGAAAATTGCTCTATCAAGACATTGCTTGTTTGAGGAGCTGCAAAAATAAGTGGTCTTCCAGATAAGCATTCTACATATTGAAAAGGAAATAACTGCTTTCTTCATTTCCTCACACATTATGTTTGTTCACAGGCTACTTTCATGTTAATTCTTTTCAAAGGGCTGGTGCTGGGTAATGAAGGAAGATCAAGGGCTCTCTTTCATGACTACAAAGTTAATTACTGCAATCAGAGAGCATTTGCAATAGGGGCTTGTACCATACTTATCACGTCTTTAAAGTAGCCATTTGCTTGATTCCTGGACAAATCACCTAAAATAAAGAAGTCCATAAATGTACTTCAATTACCTGGCTGATTTATTTATTCCCTTTATCCCCAACTGAAGTTCACTGAACTCTAGACAAGAAAAGACAATGAATTTGGTGGTTGATTAAAAATAGAGAAGTTGTCACGAAGAATGATCCATTTCCTTTCTCCTATAAATAGATGCTAGATTTTGGAAAGGTGATCATTATAAAAAGAATATATGATTTGATAGCTGCAAGAGCAAATTTTGTTTCAATCCTGAAAATTAAAGTTACGTAAGGGCTGGAATTAAAACCTTTCCATTCAGCTCACTTCTGAATACATTTCTTATGGCTAATATGATAAAAAACATTCTGAACTCTGAAAGTGGTACAAAGGAGCGACAACCTAAGACTGAGACCCTGTACTTGAATAGCACAGGTCGTTTTGACAATCAAAAACAATACAGTGAAATACCACTACTGTATATGACTCTTTTCAATGTAATACAATTCTAAATTTCTAGCACACACTCAAAAGTGATTTCAAGAAGGGTCGCAATAGACGGCATGAGACAGATCTAGATTCTAATTCTGCTCTTATTTATTTAAGCCATTTAATCTAAGTTTAATCAGCCACTATCAAGTCAATATATTAAGAGAGGGAAAGCTAAGATTTGGCATCAGCTGTGACCTAGATTTAAGTCAGGAACTGCCACTGAACTTGTCGCCCTACTGTGAGCAAGTTCCCTGAGTCTTCTAAATTCTGTTTTTTCAGCAGGGGGAAAAAAACAAACAACCACCACTTATCTTTCAATCGGTTGTACTGTGGTGGTTTGTGTGTTCCTGCGATGCTGGAAGCTATGCCACTGGTATTTCAGTATGAAATTGATCATCAGTCTGAAAGTGATCAGACATGAAATTGATCATCAGTCTGAAAGTGATCAGACATGAAATCAAGATGTACTGATAATTATTGGTGATTTAAATGCCAAAGTTCTAAAGACAGAGGAAGTAAACTATGACCTCAGTGATAGAAATGAAGTTACAGATGAAAGAATTTTGGAAGATCAAGTACCTCTAAATTGCAGATATCCTCTTTCAACAACATAAACAGAGATTTACACACGGACCTCGCCAGATGGAGTGGCACAGGATTTCTTTTCCTTCTACAGAGTGCAACAATGGAGAAACTCAATATCAGCAGCCAAAATTAGACCATGGGATGACTGTGAAACAGACCATCAATTGTTCATTTATATATTCAGGTTGAAGTTGAAGAAAATTAAAACAAGTCCATGAGAGTCAAATTATAACCTTGAGTGTATCCCACCTGAATTTTAAGAACATCAAGAAATAGACTTGATGTACAGCGTACTAATGACAGAAGATCTAATGAGCCGTGGGACGAGCTCATTCGTGAATATTGTGCAGGAAGAAAGAAAGCCACCATTAAAAAGACAGAAAAGAAAAGACTATACATAGATGTCAGGAGATAGTCCAAAACTTGCTGTTTAAATTAGAGTAGCTACAAACAGATGGAAGAAGGGATGAAAAAAAAAGAGCTAACCAGAAAATTTCAAAGGGCAACTTGCGAAGACAAAGGAAAGTATTATAATGAAGTGTGCCAACACCTGGAGTTAGAAAGCCAAAAAAGAACAGCACGTTTAGCATCCGTATATCTTAAGCCGAAAGACATAGAAGGGTGTCCCTAGCTTTTGGTCCTTCTGCAACAATAACATAACAGTGCTAATAGCACCCACCCTTGCACTGATAGTAATCCTCTTACATACCAGGCACTGAGCGGACAACTTGCCCACGTGATCTCATAACATACCTACAACAATTCTACGCTGTGAGGGAGACATGATTGAAGGCATTCTATAGATGAAGAAATGAAGACCAGGACGTTAGTTCAGCACGATCTGATGCCAACGCCCATTCTATTTTGCCTGCTCTCTTGGTCTCAAATCCCTATCCCTGTGGAGAAATTCAAGGGAGAGAGAAAGGTGTCTATTTTTAATGATTCATTTTGACTGAAATTTCCTAAAGAATGAAGACCTTGAACTATAATCCTGTGAAAACAGTCTAAGTTATTGTTAAGTAAGTCATCCATAGAGAATAAGAATTGGAAGGAAATTGAATGAAAAGGAAGAAGAGAGAAAATAGTTGAAACTTTTTCATTAAACAAATTTAACTTTTCCCCAGATTAAAACTCACTGCCATTGTGTCAGTTCCAACCCATAATGACCCTACAAGATAAACTAGAACAACCCTTATGAGTGTCTGTGGTGTAAATCTTCGTGGGTGCAGAGCCTCATCCATCTCCCTTAGAGCAGCTTGCGGGTTCAAACTGCTGACTTCACATTTAGCAGCCCAGCACGTAGCTTGCTACACGACCAGGGTCCTTCCCTTACATTCAGGGCCTTTGAAAGTTCAGTACATCTCAGAAGATGAAAAGAATTAGGACATTCATCATGTAAGACTGAGTGATTGAGTGTAAGTAAAAAAGAAAGAGAGAGAGAGAAAGATGGAATAGAATTTGTTTGTAGGCAAAACCACTGGAAAGAGCATTCTGACCCAAGCAGTAAACATGAACTAGGAAGGGAGAGAAAATGTTAGCACAAGTAAGACAGGTAAGGCCAGCTCAGTGTTCTGAGAGGTTTGACTGCCAGAAGTGTACACTTGACTTGTCAGAGGATAGAAAGCCTTTGTTTATTCTTGCAGGGGCTATAATAAAAAGAGAGAAGTTAGGGTGTGTGTGTGTGTGTGTGTGTGTGTGTGTGTGTGTGTGTTTTGCTTTGTTGGCAATTTTTGGGTTTTTTCTGCACAACCCATTTCCTTAAACTATGTTTAAAAATAATCTTTAAATTATGGTACCATAAAAAGAGAGAAGTTAGGGTGTGTGTGTGTGTGTGTGTGTGTGTGTGATTTGCTTTGTTTTCAATTTTTGGGTTTTTTCTGCACAACCCATTTCCTTAAACTATGTTTAAAAATAATCTCTAAATTATGATACCATGAAGAAATGTTTACATTAATTCAATAAGTCTTCTTATTTTCTAAGTTCATCATTTAAAATAATAGACATTATATAATTATTTCCTTGCTAAAAACTATTGAAATTCCTTTACGTATTTCCCTTCACAAACTGTCTATACAAATGCATTGCATGATGCTTATTTAGCTTTAAGAGGCATGGAATTCTAAAACAGTCTTTGGTTTAACAAAAGTAAGGGAACAAACATGAACTCTGCTAACTATTCTCTCTGTAGAGTTTTCTTATTCATCCAAGATGCAATGCTACAGGATAACATTATCAGATACATTTTGTGGATAAAGAATTTAGAACTCACATAATTTAGGGAACTCGTCCAGTCTGACAGATTTTACATAGCAAAACAGTCTGCGCTAAGAATGTGTCTATTCAGTGGCAGAGAACTAAACTGAAACCTTTTAGCTCTAATTTCCTGTTCTCCATCCACTTTCTACAGCGCCAACTACGATGTGCCAGGCTCCACGGAGTCCTGGTGGTGGTGGCGCCACTGGGTCAACGATGGACCTCTGAGGTGGGGGATGTACAGCCACTGCTTGCTCTGTGGGAGAACAGTGAGGACATATGTTCCTGTAAACACTTACGGCCTCGGGATCTGCATGCGGGGAAGGGTCCCTGTGAGCTGGAATTGACTTGAGAGCAGCGAGTTTAGTTTTTTGCATCAAGACCTCAAAGACTCCTCTCTGAACCAATTATTAATACATTCCTGGAGCCCCAGTGTAGTGGTGGCTACAGCACAGGCTGCTAAGTGCAAAAGTCAGCTGTTCGGAACCACCAGTTGTTATCTCGGAGAAAGACACGGTTCCCACTGTCATAAAGAGTTACACTCTTGGAAATCCACAGAGACAGTTTTACCGTGTCCTATAGGGCCACTATGAGTTGGCAACTTGATGGCAGTGAGTTTGTTTTTTTGTTTTTGTTTTTATTTTATTTCACCTGACAAGGAAGCATCTTGTCTTAAATGTCTTGATTTGGGGTTTTATTTTTAAAATATCTGGAACCCTAATGCATTAATGCACAATTCTTAAGCCTAATCCAAAAGCTAGAGAAAAATGGTGGTTGCCTACCTAGTCAAGGTTAATTAATATCTATAACAGAGCAAGACGACTGATCCTGGAAAATCCCCAGGGACTCTTCTCTAAACAGAACCACAATAGCAATATTTACAGCAGCTTCATCTCTCGAATAGCATAAACCAGTCCCATTTCCAGTCCCCTTTTTCTGTGTGCCAAACTAGGTCTTCACTTGAGGCTCAGGAAACACAGCCCTCCTAAAGACGTGTTCCTTTACCAGGAAGCTGCTTTTTTATTTTCTTAGTCTAGCACATACCTTTTTTTATTTGTAATGGTTTTGTGTGTGTGTATGTATTTGGTCAGATACTTTTATTTTCAAGTTTTATTGTCACATAATTCACATATTCTACAACTGAATAGTTCAATCATTCCATCATATCAAGGGGAATTATATAATCACCACCCCATCTATCCTAGAGCATCATCCGCCCATCTCCCATGGTTCAACCACCTTTAGAATGAGTTGTGCAAACACGATCAGTTCTAGTAAATGTCATAAGGTGCTAACACTGAGTGGGGGAACACTAAAGGATTCTTTGTACACTTCTGAAGACCTTAAATCCACAGACCCAGAAAATTAAAGGTCAAAAATGAAAGTTTAATCATAGGAGAGAAATATAGAGAAGGATGCCGTTAGACCACATCAGAAAAGAGCTGTGACCTGCTTATTAATTAGGAGAGACTGAGATTCAGGAAGGAGAAAGGGACTCAAATTGAACCAAACCAAACCACCCAAATGAGCTCACTGCCTTCGAGTCCCCTGTGGACCATAGCGGCCTTTAAAACAGGGTAGAACTGCCCCTGTGTTTCCAACACTGTCATTCTTCCTTTCCCGGAGCTGCTCCTGGTTTCGAACTGCTGACCTTGCAGTTAGCAGTCCAGTGTGTCATCACCGGGACCAGTTCCTTTCAAAGGATAAGTGAAAGTTTCCCTCAATTTACTTAATTAGCACAAGGTAGAACTTAATAGTTTACACAGAATAATTAGAAACAAACCTTGCTTTTTTATATTTTTCAGTGCTCTGTCAGTTAAATATGTAGCCTAACTCAAACTTGGGATGGTTTCTGTGATGTTTGTTTTTATGGTTTAATAATTGAGCAACTATTATGCTTACTGGCTATTCTTTTTTTTTTTAATCATTTTATTGGGAGCTCGTACAACTCTTATCACAACCCATATGTCCATACATTATATCAAGCACATTTGTACAATTGTTGTCATCATCATTCTCAAAACATTTTCTTTCTACTTGAGGCCTTGGTATCAGCTCCTCACTTTCCCCCTCCCTCATGAACCCTTGATAATTTATAAATTATTATTTTTTTCATGTCTTACACTGTCC
>NW_022103920.1:52933897-52946694 GCF_000313985.2 Echinops telfairi
GGTTCATTAACCAAGACACTAATGGGTAAGAGCCAGAATGTCATTTGTTAATCTGCAATCGGAAATGATGGGCTCGGAGGCAGGAACAACTACATTTGCATGGCTACCCAACTGCTGTTTCAGACAGACATGAAGCAGGATGCCATTTCATAATCAGAAAATAATTTGAGAAGCATGAAATCAGAATCAAGAGAGATGGTTAAAATGAAGGTAATTCATTAGCAGAGCCTGGTTCTGCTGAAGTGTTTTACATGGAGGTTTCTGTTCTCATCTTTTCACATTAGTTGTGAATTTCAACTATAAGGAATATTTAGGAATATTTCAATATAAAGGAATATTTCAATATTCCTTTCAAATTCTTGGGAGACACCTCACACCAGTCTTAACTACTAACCACAATTTTAACTTTTCACTCACATTTGTATTGTTTTAATAAACAAGCTTGTAGGTGCCTGAAAAAAATGTTTTCTACCTTTCTCAACCAGAACAAAAATCACCTGAAACTATTTAGTAAAACCAGACAATTTTCTTATTTGTGTTCCAATATCTTGACACAGAATGCAATTAAGGAAACAAGAAAGTAGTGCATTGTGCCATGCTTAGAGCATTTTCCTAAAGTTTTCCAGAGAATACAGAACATTTCTAAGAATAATTCACTGTGGTTGAGGTCATGTCAAAGAAATGATTACTTCTGTCATATGTTCTGCGTGGTAGCTGGAAAGAATTAAACACAAATATTCTAAGATGCACAATATCAAAAGTATTCAACTTTGTTTAAAGAGGAACGGTGCCATTGGGTTATCCTTTACAAATTTTGAATATAAGACTTTAATCTGAGATTAGTTTATGTATGTAATAAATGATATTTAAATGAAATATTCTATAACTTCTTTCATAAGTCTAAACACAGTCTAATCTAGAAAAGCTTTGGTAATACTTAAACCACAGTTGCATTCTGCTGAACAGATTCCAGTTAGAGATCTCAGCATTTCCTTCATGGTGTTTTTTATCACAGTAACTTGAGAGCTACTAAAAAGTAAATATAGTCAGATCAGATGATAAATGTTCAATTTAAATATGCTTTAGTAGATTCTTAACTGTTTTGACGCCCTGCATAATGATTGACTAGATTACACCCAATCTCCACTGAGTGACACAGTTAAATTTCAAAGACTAGACTGTGGCAGCAAAATGGGAATCACGGACACATGAAGGACGACCACGTCAGAACACAGCCGTCACCACACAGCTTCCAGATTCCAGAGCTAGAGGACTACCAGCCACGGAAAATAACGGCGACCCAAGTTGGCACATGATCTGTGTCACAGCCAGAACTACTCTTGCATTTGTTACTGCCAGACGCACATTGCTGCTGTGCAAAATATTGTGATAGTAGATTATTTACTAATGTGGTAAATGTGAAATGCTGGATAATGAGTTAGTCACTACGTTATCAGAGGATATATTGGGATAACCATAACTACTTGCTAGCCATGTTTGGGCAAAGGAAACTTTATTGAAACTGCAAAGTGATTCAGAAGAATGAATTTAGTTGCCTTAGACTCAGAATCCAGAGATCAATTGATAAAGTCTTTTTTTATAAAATAAGGAACATTCCTACTGGCACAAAAACTGTTAATAAAAAGTTGAGGAAACCTAATCTCTAGCAATCTTAAGAGCTAAAGTAGTTTAAGTTTCATTTTGTTGCATGCTACTGCTCAGGCTATTTCTTATTTCCACATGATATATTTCTTTTGTTCTAAATTAAACTGAAATAATTCATCATGAAACACATATAATTTTCTCAGATATTTTTATCTTCTTGCACTTTCTCTAAAATCTAATTTATTCATAGAGGAAAGGTATCCAACATTACAGTTGGATCAAATAAGATCATTGCCTGGTTTCATTCAAAAAGTTCGTGGAAAAAATCTATTACATTTAAATTCCATTTCTCAATGAACTTATTAAAGCCCCATCATGTATACTCAGCATTATTTATTTTGGACACAAAAGTAAAAATACTCCTATGGAAAACAAAAATCTCTGCCTCTGTGAACTAGCTGCTTCCCAATAGTGACTCGTGATTCAAGGTGTGTAGCGGGTTTCAAGGCTGTGACCTTGCAGAAGCAGCTCATTGGGCATTTCTTCGGAGGCATCTGTGGGGGGGTTCAAACCACAGCTTTTCAGCTGGTAGCTGAGCACTGCACTGCTTGCACCACTCAGGGACACCTGTGCACCTGCAAGTGTTCCACAAGTTCAACGAGATGGTGACTGGCTTGGGAGGTGCATAGGCTGAAGTTGAAGTTAGATTGGGTTTACCTAATCCTAAAAGAATTGTGTATACTGCATAATAAATGGTACCTTCTCATATTTGAAGAGAATGCTTATATACATTTGATTGTCATATTGGATTATCGCATTTGAATATTGCACTGATTATCATAACAGTACTGGGAGGTAAGTAGGATCAGGTCAATACCCACTTCATTCTGCAGAGAAAGACACTGAAGAGCAAAGAGAGTCAGCGTCTTGTCCAAGATCACGGAGCTCGGGTATCTTTAGCAGAGCTAGAACTAGAAGCAAACCCTCTGAAGAAGCACTCCTTTCCGTCCTTCTTCTAATAAAGTCAAAGGTTTTAAACTTACCTGAGTGCAAACTGGTGTGAGACCATAGAACAATGGAAAAGGTGTAAAGGAGACAAATCCTGCCTTTGATGATCTGGGGAATTACCTGAATCCACAGTCTTTGACTGTGACATTTATAAGACCAGTGATGATCAGAGGTGATGGGACTGATTGGTCAGGCCAATAGCTCCTCTAATCTGCTGTGTCCTGTGATTTCCTTCCGTGGTTAGAGTGGCTAGCTTGCCAAAGAGGAGTATTAAGTTAGGCATGTCCTTGCCATATACATGGCCCCCACAGGCAAGTTTTCAAGTTCTGTTTGGAAACACTGGGAATACACAGACCTCTCACATTTCCAAGATTCCAGCATTCTAAAACAACACTTAAATCCCTGCTCCACTGAAGTTCTTACAAATAGTAGAACTATAAACTGAAATGCAGTTTTAACCGCTTAAAACTGCAATTACCATTCTCCTTTGGTAGTTATTCCCCACAAAATGTAATCTTCACTTCAGTGGAAATGAAAGACCAGACAAGCATAAAGGGAATGGTCCTTGTCTTCATTGAACCCACTCAACAAAGCATTTTGATTCTCACAAGCGCTCGGGTACCTGACAGTATAAAACTTGAACACATCGCTTAACTCAAAGAGAAACGGTCAAATGTGTCAGAAAGTTACTGACTGTTGGGACATTACAGATACTCTTCAGGTGGAAAATTCAGGCAGAACAGATAAAAAAGACACAACCACCAATTTCAACAAATAATCCTGAAGATAAACTTCTGTTTCATATTTTAGGAACACACAGTAATGATTACCTGTGGGTTTTGTCACTAGAAATCTTGACAATGAGACAGATTGGTTTTTGTTTCATTTTGTTTTTTCCCAGATGAATGCATTAAAAATATATTTCTAGAAATTTAATATAGATTTTATAAAGCTCTCACTTTATAGCACAGCACAAATCCTGATGTCATTCCCCAGAAATTCCACTTCGAGACAAAGTTTTGTTTGTTAAGAATCCTTTCACAATATCCTACTCACCAAGTTCTCTTAAAGAGATCTGCCTTAAAGAGGTGGGTGGGTCTATACTGTATTAAGTTGTAGAATCAATGCTTAATGGGATTTCAAGTTATTCGACAGACTTTCTCTAACAGCATACTCTTGAAATCCAATCTGAAATAAGGGACCAGAGACTTTAAATAGCAAGAAGGGTAAGAGCCAGGACTAAATGTCTGGAAGAAGCACCTGCCATCTAGAGATCGTTGAAACCCATCAGAAGAATGTGTAGTAAATGTCTAGTCAACGCTATTCCTAAATCGGTGTGGATGTCCAGGTTTCAGTAGATACTGGGAGTTTGCTCTGTGAGACTCAGCTCACAGACACTGCAAGGAAGATGGTGGACACAGTTATTTTCAAATTCCTCCCCTCTTCCCACATTGCTTCGCCTGCTTCTTGGATTTCCGGTCTCCTCTCTCACATATCTCTGAGTAGACTCACAACAGAACTGTAACTTTAATTTGGAATGAGGAGCCACTTTCCCCTTAAAGAGAAAAATCACTGCTTAATGAAAGCCTCACTTAGGGATGGCAGGACCTTCTGCCTCTTACACATCACAGCTGCGAAGGATGAAATGTTATTTGGGGCTGAAGCAATGCCCACATTTTGGGTTGCAGTTGCCAAAGGCTTATGGAAAGGGAACTTTTCACTTTGTTGTCGAGCAATATGCCTTCACCTTTGACTGAGCCAAGGTGAGTGATTCACTAAGAGAGAGCGTGCAAAGCTGGTGGCATAGTCAGAGACGCACAATTGCCTTGAACACTTTCATTGAACTATACATCATTACGAGTCTCTGTGAAACAACCAAAACAAAAGAGAATAATCTGTTTATACCTTTTTGAAAGGACCTTTCTAGTGTCAAGTTACCGATTTGTTCAATGACTTTTCAAATAAATTAGAAGTTTGAGAGTTTGATAAAATGTCTCCTTATTTTAAAAAATATGAAACGTTGTGTCTATTTATAAAGTTATTTAACCCAATTACTTTATTCTTTCCTGTTGGACTTAAATCACCCTTTAGTCACTGCAGGAGATGATTCCCGTTTTTCTATACTACGTTAGTTTATCATTTCTGACTGTTGGGAGTCTGCATGACAATCTCATTTAAATAATACAACCAAATGTTTTCTTACTGAATATTGATAAAAGTACTTATGTTTTCTTCATTTCTCATAGGAATTAAAACATATTTTAAACTAAACATCTCTTTTTTATAGTTACGAACAAGTAAAGTGGAATAATTTATTCTCACTTTTTTATTAGATATTTTCCAGACTAACTACAGAAGTATAATAATTAGTTAATGAAAACTAATAAAGGAAAACACTTAGTCATCCATGATAGAAACTGATGTCATTCCATTAGTACCTGCATAGTTCTTTTTTGAAAAATAACATTTTATTATGTTTTTGTGAAAGTTGACACAGCAGCTTAGATAAATTCAAGAATGTTGTATACGTGATATTGGTTGCATTGTTTTAAAGTTTGGATTTAATACATATAGCATCTAATCCTGTATTTCAGTCATGTGAAGTGTGGTCACATTCTTTACAGTGCATGAGCCATTCGTTCTATTCTGGTGGTTCTATTCGCATTCGTTTCATTGTTTTATTTAGACTTCTTATGGTCTCAGCTTTGAAAGAAAGTTTGAAGGTCTGTCTTCCTCTAGGTATTTTTTTATGAAGAGAGAACAGTGTGCATTATTTTTCAGCTAATTTATTATTCACTTACCAGGCGGCCTTGGGGTTGAGTTTCAACTCAAGGTGTAGAGAGGATAGTTTGAGCCAGGATTTGTGTAGACTCTATGTGCCATCTTTGCGATCACCTTTTGCTTTCTTCCTGTGTGATGTCCTTGGTGACCTCCTGCAGCTCCTCTGGTCTTCTCCCATCAGTGTTTAATCTGTTCTTGAGATAGATATTCTCAAATTTCAGATGAGATGGACTCAAGGTCATGGCTTGGTGCTTATGGACTTGTTTGCCTTCTTCAATTTCAACATGAACTTAACTATGAGCAATGGGTGGTCTGTTCCACAGCTGGCCTCTTGCTGGCTTTAGCTGGTGATACTGAGCTTCTCTATTATCTTTTCCCACAGATGGCATCAATTTCATTTCTGTGTATTCCGTCTAGAGAAGTCCACATGTATAGTTACATTTTGTGTTACTGGAAAAAAAGGTATTTGCTCTGAGAAGGTCCTTGATCTTGGGAAATTGTCACAGTGCTCTCTGGCTTGGTTTCTGCCATCAAGGCCATATGCAGATATGTGTGTGCACGTCACACAAGCCTGCTTGCTGAAAGTAAGGGGGACTTGAGGCATTTTTGATAATCCAGGTTTGCAGCCTTCGGTATGGATTATAACTCAATAAAAAGAAAACAAACATCTTCACAACTGGACCAATAGGTAAGATCATGATGAGGAGAAGACTGACGTTGTCGAGGATACTGTCTTGCTTGGCTCCACACTCAGTGGTCACGGAAGCAGCAGTGAAGAGATCAAGTGATGCACTGTGTAAACCTGCTGCACAAGAGCCTCTTCCAAGTGTTGAAAACAATGATGTAATTTTCAGGATTACGGTGTGCCTGACCCAAGCTATGGTATTTTCAATGTCCTCATATGTATGTGAAAGTTGGACATTGAATAAGGAAAACCAAAGTAGAAGCAATGTGTTTGAATTATGATGCTGGTGAAGAATACTGAAAGTACCAGGGACTGTCAAAAGAACAAACAAAGATATCTTAGAAGAAGTAGAGCCAGAATGCTTTAGAAACAAGGACGATGAGACTTCATCTCATGTACTTAGACATGTTTTCAGGAGAGATAGTCCCTGGGGAAAGGCATCATGCTGGATAAAATAGTGGGGCAGCAAAAAGAGGAAGACTTTCAACAACATGGTTAACACTGTGGCTGACTCGATAGGCTCAAACATAAGACCAATTCTGAGGAAGACCCAAGACTAGGCAATGTTTATTTCTGTTGAGCCCAAGGTCACTATGAGTTGGAATCAACTCAATAACATCTAACAACTATGTTTGTGCTGTAAGTTTTTTCTCTGGCGTTTGGTTTTCTTATTTAATTTAAGCTCGCCAAGTAGAGACCAATATCTAACATCTTTAAGAGAATTTTAAAGATTCAGAACATATTGGGCTACAAAAAGATGTCATCATTTCCGATGCATTTTTAGCATAAACCAGAACAGATTTAATTTCTTCCTTTGTAAGTTCAAATGTAGACAACAATCTTTAAACACTACTCCCAAACACGCCAAAGGGCAACATCAAACATTTGGAAGTTTGCAATACACCAAAGGAAAGAATAGTGATTTGCTCAGTTTTAATCAGCTCAATATTAATTTCATGAATTTTACACCTAGAGAATTCTGATTGCTATAGCTCTTACCATGAATAAATTTTGCTCTTGAAAACTGTTAATTAATTCTTACACCCTGGAAAACTGAAAAGCCTAGACCGCTGAATATATTTACATGAAAATTAACATTCTTTTCTCCTGTTTCTCTAAAATTTCTTTAGAGATCAAGTTTTCTCATTTTATTCATACTATATCAAACACCCATTAATACAATTTCCTTTTCTCTAAATTCTCAAAGCCGTGACGTTCAGAGAAGCCTGAAATACTCCAAAGTCTAGAAAGCATGGGCAAATGAACAAGGTTCACTGTGAACTAATCCCTTTAACTTTCAGAATGCTTTCCATGTCAGACTACACTATTTTCTCACACCCTGTAGAACTTTTCCCTCTATATCTGTGATATTTTTTCTGAATGCAAAAGGGAGATTTAATAAAAGAATTTGTAGATGATGGATGATATGTTTTGATATGAGCACAGAATCAGGTTGGCAATGCTAACATATCATTGAATGTTACAGAACTATTCCAATTAGATCGTCATAGCGGCAACTCTCTTCATTCCTCCCTTCTTCATTTTAAATTGTCTTGCCTTTTCCTTTCAGTGTCATTTATTTTTCGATCTTTGGACCATTTAGTTTCCCATTAAAGTGAAACACAAAGAATAGCTTTCATTACATCTTAGAAAAGTGAGGTGCTGGTCGATTGGCACCAACATACAGGTCCCTTCACTGGGGAACGTCGAGCGTCACCTCTATTTCCTTTCTTTGAGACAGACAGTTCACAATGGATAAGTGATCTGAAAATCAAACGGTCATTTTGCTGTATGAGGAAGCTACGCCTGAAATGGCAGCCTGGCCCAAGTCATCTTTACACTGAATTGTGAGGAAGTAGACAAAGCTCTAGACGTATAAAGAAGAAAAAAATGTATTTTTAACGTACTGAACCATGTACAAGTACCTATTCTCTCAAAGCTGTTAATAAAAGGAACACATAGTTTCTTCCTTTGTTTTGCATACATAATTCTGAGAAATGTTCATTAGTGTGAAATGTTGCAAATAAAAGTAAAAGAATAAAATAGAAATTCTTTAGTCAAGTATCTTATTTTTATTACTGGACTCTCTAGTAATCTTGTACAGCTTAGAGTATAGCTGTAAAAATTTATCTGATCCATCTCACTAATCTCCTTTAGAAAAACTTGTTTCTAAATCATGACTTTTATGTACTTTTTAAAAAAGATCATAAGACAAAGTTATGCTGATTTTGGAAGACAATTGTACAAAACACTAAAACAAACACAAAGTGTCAAAACAGCACAAATTTTATATCAGAACCTAATCCATTTAAGATGATAAATTCACACTTTGTTTATACAGATTCCCAGACTACCCTAAGTTTTTTATAAAGAAAAGATTTTAAGAGGCATGGTTTTACAATGACTTCCTAGAAATGTGAGACCATTTTCAATTTCAGCCTTTCTTCATAATTGAATAGTCTTCTATTTTCCAAGATGAAAGCACACATGGTACTGTAACTATTCCTTAGGGTTTAAAGTAAGGCGAACAGAGCCCGTTCTTTTTCATAACTTGATATGAAACCACAATCAAAACTAGATTGCGTGTCCTTTGTATTGCTAGGTAAAGAACTATGGAAAATGCAACAACCAAAAAAAGGTAAGCGAGTCTACGAGCTCCTGGCGCTCACTGTGGAAGAGAACTTATAAGAGCAGCAGATCCGAGAACGACAGTGAGAGCCACTCAGGGGTCTAGAGCAGGGCAGATCGCATCGTTCGGTTTGGTCAAAGAAGGCTTCGTGGGAGGCTTTTTGTGGGCAGTACGCTGCCAGGAAATGCCAGAATGGAGGACACTGCACATCACGTAAAAGACACGTAATGATAATGCGAAGTCAGAGAAGTGTGAGTCCACAATGGATCTGATATCTGATACTCAAGCCGTTAAAAGACAGACATAACGGAGGTGCCTGGCACTCTAGGAATGTCCTCTTGAACTGGGGACATGGGGCACCATGAGCTGATGCCTTGGTCTTCTTCTTGACAAATAATAACAATATGAAAGGAGAAGCACGTTGAAATTCATGACTGCCGCACCATTACAAAACAAGTATTTCCATCACTTTGCTGTATCCCTCCTAGGGATTTGTCCAGATGGTTGAATACTTTTACCTAGAAGTCATCACGCAATGTTGCATTCAGAATTTTTTATGGAATGTTATAATATCGAACATATCTTTGCTGCTTTTTAAAATATTTGTTGAAGAAATACACTTCCCTAGAAGACAGAATGAAATCTAACAGCAATGTTGGAGATGAGGCACGGGGAAGAATTTTACGTTCGTGAGGAAAGCTGTGGATTTCATGCAAATGCACTGGTGTGGAAGGTCCTTCAGCGTATGACACAGCCTCACATCTTGAATGTTCCTGACTGTCCTGTTACCAAACAGTTTGCTCTATTTTCCCCACCTACCACCTCTCGCCTTCAGTCCACTCAAATTCTCAAATCTCCTTGAGTTAGCTTGATATGATTGTTTTTATAACAAACTGACTTGAATCCCCAACTTACTCTTAGTGTGAACTTGGGAAACTTGAGTAACCTTTCTAAGCCTTATTTCAATTCTCTCTAAATTAAGAGTAATAATAATAATAATACCACTTATTCATAGGAAACTAAAAAGAGAGGGTCAGAGAGACACAATGTTCAGAGCCCCAACTCTGAAATTATTCTGCCTGTGTTCAGAATCTAGTTATAACACTGGCTATGGGAACTGGGACATTATCTAACATTTTCTTATCTCTGTTTCCTCATCAATACAATGGGGATGATAATATTGGAACACATTCCTGTCCAGGTAATTATGATGAAAAAAAAGTGAAATAGATAAAGAAGCTTGGAATCATCCCTGGCACATGTAAGTGTTAGGTAAGCTTACATTATTTTTATTATTATTACTTAAAATACTTGATATAGTGTCTGGATCATTGTAGGCAGCCAAAAAAATTAAAAGCCTAACAATATTTTTTGTTTGTTTCTTTCTTTTTGGAACTCATGAAGAATTCTTTTATCAATTCTAGCAATCAATGTTTGTTTTCATTCTACTAACACTAAGGACATGAATGAATCTAGTTTTCATGGGAATAAATTAGCCAGGCATTGTTGCAAGCATTTTACAAAAGTAAAACTTCATTGAATTTCCCAAAACCCAATCATATCATTACTAAGCTATTACTACTATTGGCTGCGATCAAATTGATTCCTAGATGTGTTGGCCCCACGTGTACACAGGGTGCTTAAGGTTCTGACCATTCTGAACCTGTCTCCCAAGGCATTTCTGGGTGGGTTTGAACCCTCAACCTTTCAGCTAGTTTTAGATTGCTTAACTGTTTGTTCTACTCATGTACCTTCTGAGTACATAGAAGCACATATGAGTTATGTAATTAGCTGAGTTATCAACAAGATACCACATGTCAGTGAATCCCACCCATTACCGGGAGTTTAGTATATACAGGACCCTAAATCAGGCTCTCTAGCGCTGGAGTCTATGCACTCAGCCTATCACCATGCTGCTCCCGAGAAAGAATAGCATTTACCCCAAACATAGGTCCTTTTCTCAAGCAATCTTCTGGACCTCCTTCCAAGTACCATGAGTCTATTTCTTGATACTTGAAGCACTCTGGGAACAAGGCTGTAAACATACAGGCTCACCCCCCACCTTCCATTGGCCACACACAGAAGCCTAACAGTTCAAGAGATGTCTGGGAAATTCCAAAACCAGAAAGCAGATGAGAAGCAGTGGGGAGTTTTATCCATGAATGTCTTCACACAAGAATCTAAATGCTGATTGAGGGCATGTTGCCCTCTATTGAAGACAAACCAGCTCCTGCTGGCAGGAAGCTCAGCATTGACAACAACCATTGAAAGGGATGCAGAGAGGTTTGCCAGCTGGGGATAGACATCTGGCAGAAGATCAGAGGGACAGCACATCAACCAATGCAAACGAGTGCTCGATTTAAATGCATTTTGCCTCAGTACTATGCAAGAGCTTGCTGAGCCACAATTGGGAGAACAGCAAACGGAAGAAAAGAAAGTTACCCAGAAGCAAAGCAGTTTTGAGGTCATGAGGATGCAACTCCCAATTATGGATCATCAGGGAATTCTCCTGACCAGGACATAACTGAAGCTGGCCAAAATGTGTACCTTTAGAGTTTAAGAATATCGATTTCTTGGTTTAATTTAGGATATTTGTCTTCATTTAAGTATAGTAGAGTACCTTGCCAATTAGCTGAGTGGTACAGTTCTTGCACTCCCTCACTCTTCCTTGCCCCACCACACACACACACACACAAAGATGGAAGAAAATATTTTATTTTTTTCACCTTATTAAAAAAAAGAGGTTATACTATTAAAAGTCAACAAACAGACCTTGAATTATTTACAGGCGTTTCCTTTTTGTGTCATTGGTATTTTTTGTTGCCTTGTTTTGCTCTGTCTTGTGTGTGTGTGTGTGTGTGTATGGTATTTTTTGTTGTTTTGTTTTGCTATGTCTTGTATATATATATATATATATATATATATATACATATATACATATATATTGCATTTCATCATTTAGTTAGATGTTTAAGCTCTCATAACTAGGTTTTTACAAGCTAGTGAACACTGACAAATTATTTCTCCTACAGAACTATAACCAGACATTCCCAGACAGTATAAATATATGGTTGAACTAACATTAATACACATCGCCATTTTATCAATTACATAATAAAACAAATTTTAAAGTATCCAAATATTAAGTTACACAGCTCAAAAGGCATATAAAAAGTAGAGTCTGCTCAATTCATTAGCAGAAACTCATATTTTTTTGCAAGAAGTTGGCAGGAAGGGGAAATCACACTTCAAACAAAACATTGGTAAACAGCTTCCAATTGATGAAAAGAAGACAATTTCCGAGATTTTTATAATTAAGAATTGTTTAGCTACAACAAAGCATCTCTACTTTAAAAAAAATATTTACTAAATTAAAGAGCATATTCTACATGTTCTGCACAAGACAAAGACAACATTTTACTAAAAATATTTAATAGCCCCTCCCATCCCATTCTTTTTTCAGGCCTGCCCTCTGTTAGATTGCATCCAAAGTGCAAACATTAAATTAACTATAAGGCTTTACTTTTTTGTTTGTTTGGAGACATTAAAAACATGTGCTTCGGTACAATGTAGTTTGTTTCAAAATGAGGGTTTTCCATAAAAGCACAAAATGACAGTAAAGACATTAATGACACTGTAAGAAGACTTGTTAACAACACCACCAGCACCCCAAAAAATCAATGGTTGTGCAAACCTGATGAATCTGGGAGATGTTATTATCTCTGCAGGTCTATCTTAATAAGATAGGTTGTATAAACACTCTGGAGGAGAAAATAATGGGACCGAAGGTTTCAGGGGGAGGTAGAAGAAAGGAAGTGGTGTTAACAAACCCAGGGACAAGGGAACAACAAGTGATCCAAAACCAGTGGCGAGGAGGCTTTAGGAGGCCTAGTAGGGCTTGATCAAGGGCAATGTAACCAAAAGGAATTACTGAAACCCAAATGAAGGCTGAGCATGATAGTGAGACAAGAGGAAAGTAAAAGGAAATAAAGGAAAGAACTAGGAGGCAAAGGGCATTAATAGAGGTCTAAATACAGGCATGTACATATATAAATATATTTATATATGATGGGGAAATAGATCTATGTG
>NW_022103920.1:52947350-53005838 GCF_000313985.2 Echinops telfairi
TAGAAAGGGGAAACCGATTACAAGGATCTACATATAACCTCCTCCCTGGGGGACAGACAACAGAAAAGTGGATGAAGGGAGACATCAGACAGTGTTAGACATGACAAAATAATAATAATTTATAAATTATCAAGGGTTCGTGAGAGAGGGGCTGCGGGAAAGAGGAGAAAAAATGAGGACCTGATACCAAGGGCTCAAGTAGAAAGCAAATGTTTTGAGACTGATGAGGGCAACAAATGTACAAATGTGCTTGACACAATGGACGTATGTACTGATTGTGATAAAAGTTGTTTGAGCCACCAATACATGATTTTTAAAAAATAGGTTATTTCGCTTCAAAATAGAATTATAACCTAAGTTGTGTGATCAACACTTCAAAGGCTCTCGTTTTATTCTTAGTCAAAGCAATCCTAAATCACATGCTGATTTTGTGTGTGTGTACGTTTAAGCAATAATGGGAGCTAAATTTAACCCTGTGTTCACAATTCTAGATCCTGAGGTCTAATCCCAATCATGCCTTCTATTCTGAAGCTTCTCAGTTCACTACTAGTAAGTCAATACCAATTCGTAGCCACCCTATCAGGCAGGGTAAAGCTGGCCCTGTGGGTTTCAGAGGATGTAAACCTTTAACAGGAGCAGAAAGCCTCTTCTTTCTCCCATGGAGAAGTTGATGGGTTTGAAATACCAACCTTGTGGTTAGCAGCCCAATGTACAACCACCGGAATTATATCATCAAAGCTATT
The DNA here is from genome assembly GCF_000313985.2 of Echinops telfairi. NCBI lineage: Eukaryota > Metazoa > Chordata > Mammalia > Afrosoricida > Tenrecidae > Echinops > Echinops telfairi. The sequence goes on from NW_022103920.1 coordinate 52,948,094, forward strand.
CCAATTTTCTGCATTCTACCTCATCTATATAACTCCAGCGAATCCCCTCTAGCCCCGCACCCCGGGACACTGGGCAACTGGGTTCACCCACAATTCCTATTCCACTGCTTCCAGGGCTTCTTTCTCAGGACATCTAATCCCTGATCATATGAGTGGCTATTTCTGGGCCTTCAATCTGGTAACTCGTGTGAATGTGACTTGTAGCCAGATTTCGATTTTATTGTCAGTTTACCTTCCGTTTCAGGTGAGAAGCGTCCCTCCACCAGCTCCCTCTCTGAGCATCATCACAGGCAGGCTAAACAGAACCACCGCAACTCCCATGATCCCACCCAGGACTGCAACTCATTTCCTGTAATCACATTAAACCTGTAATTGTGCAAGCGTTCTGTTTTCATGAGGCATTACGGTACTTCAGACTTTGAAACGGTATGAAACTGAAAGATATCAAAGTAATGTAAGTCCCATATTAAGACCACTTGAAATGATACAAAATGTAAAGGTATCAAAGTAATATAAAGACTAATTTAAGTCTAGGAATTTGGAGATTTTAAAAATTAGGCCTCAAATATAAATTTTACCATAAATGACCCAGTTAAAGACATATCAAGAAGAATATCATAAGACTTGCTGGAGGTAGAGAGTATGGAAGGCGGTCAGTCATCTTTGAATGACTTTGGGAAAACAACATTTGACTTCTTTGTGTTAAGTCCATGGACAAGCAATGGAAATAACCTATGTGAGTATCTTGCTACTAAAAAACAGAACCAGAATGCCATACTGTTGTTCTCCACATAAAAATCAGTATATTTTTATATGCTCATTAAATTTATTTTGAGTTGACCTTTTCTCCATAGTTACACAAGAAAGACCACTTGTTTATAGAGAGAAAAATAGGCTGCAAATGCAGCTGCTATTTCCTTTTATTATCTTGGGGATTTTTCATCCTTTCATAATGCAAATACAACCAATTAAAGATATAAGTCGCATAGTCCACTCTTTTTTTCTGCTGAACTCCTGAATGTTGAATGAATTATTTTTAACATGCCTACTTATTAGTTTCACCTAGCATTTATAAGGCCTCCTTCCTTTTTAAAAAATTATTCCTTCCTGTGTTTTTCTAAGTCCTCAAGTACAAATGGATTCTTGTCCCGTGATTTCACATTTTACAATCTTGGAGACACACAGAGGCAGTTCCAGCGTGTCCTACAGGGTCACTGCGAGTTGACATCAACTTGGTGGCAGGGAATGTGGTGTTTGGGAAGGTAGTACCTATGATACTTAATTTCATTTTAGTGGAAAATAAATCCCAGAGAAAATCGAAAAAGCCTTGAATAAAACTTTGAAGAACTAGGAAGTGTTTTGTGATTTAGTGAATCATCACAGGCCAACCTAAGTTGTTGCCGCTGCTTCTTATGTATAGATTTTTTCTCAGTAACTTGGAGAAAGGTGGATATTTTATAACTTGACAATGGAAAGGAGAATTCAAACTGCAACTCTGATCCCTAGCGCATAACTATGCTTTTATAGATCTGTTTGGAAGTAGTGCAGCCCAATGACTACATTTTAGGCTTTAGAATGAGATCATAACATGCTTTTAGAGGGTTTATTATGTGCCAGGAATATATAACAATAATCCCCAGGGTAGATATTATTTTTACCTATATCCTACAAAGGTAAAATATGCCCACGTTACAGAGCTAAAACCTGATCAAGCTGGATCCTACACCACGTTTGTCTGAATCCGTTATCCCTGCTTTCAACTACTCTGCAGTGCCTCCCTTGACTTATTCCTGGCACTGTCAGTTAGTAGCAGGACTATATAAGGTTACTTATGACAAAAGTAACCCCTACGTACCTCAGTTTCCTCATCAATAAAATGGGGACATACTAGAACAGAGCTATATAGTGTGTATTTAATAAATACTCATTGTTTTTATTCTTAAATTTTAAAATATAGATGGAAATAAATGACTATAAAATGCCCATATCTTTTGGGGACATATTTAATAACAATAGATAAATTTACAAGCCAAATCCTAATAAAATGCAACTAATCAGTCTATATTTTTACATCAATATATTAGACATATATTCTGAGTCATTAGTGCACATTTCAGCAATATTAGTTGGCAGCATGGTAAATATACTAATTAATTTTCTATCAGTATTTATATTTTCCAAAAGAAAGTTTCACTTACTGTTTAGAGTCTCACCACTTTTTTGTAATGTCTGCTCAACACTGACCATTCCACTAACATTGCCTTCCTAGTGACCACTATCATCCTTTCACTAGCACATGTATTGGCCCCCGTCAGTCTTCCCTTTACAGCATGGAGGGCACAATGCACAGTGCTGTTGTTGTTCACTTTGTCATTAGGCGCCATCTAGTCGGGTCTGACTTATAGTGACCCTGTGTACAACACAAGGATATATTGCCCAGTCCTACATCATGTTCACAATTATTCCTGTGGTTGAGCCAGTTTTGCAGCCAGTGTGTCCACTCATCTTGTGGAGGGTTTTCCTCTTCTCATTGCCCGTCTACCAAGCATGATGTCCCTTTCTAGGACTGGGCTCTCCTGACCGCATGCCCGCCGTACACAAGAAGAAGTCTCACTGTCTTTGCTTCGAAGGGGCATTCTGGTGGTACTTCCCCAAGGCAGATTTGTTGGGTCTCCTGGCCGTCAGCGGCATTGTCGGTATTCTTGCCATCATCACCGTTCAAATACATGGATTCTTCCTCAGTCTTCCTTATTGACTGCCACAGTTCACATGCATGTGATGTAATTGAAAATAACACGATACCCAACGGGTTCTCAATTGTAATTCCCCATCATAATTAACTTACTGCTAATTATATTTATACTATCTTGAACCCTGTACTCTAAAACCCTTTTCAGTTTTCTAGATTCCTCTTTTTCCACCTATAGCCTTAAAGTATACCATTCCACAGCATTCTTTGTCTTCTTTGACTTTCATTCTTCAATTTAACCCTGCCTGGAAGATCGGATATCAGCCTTGAACCATCCCTGCTATTAACATATACCTTAAATCTAATCTAGTCTTCAATTCTAGATACTCAGTTTCAAACTTCTGGGAATTGTACATGAAATGTTGGGCAAATACCAGAAAATCAACATGTAAAAGCAGAATTCTCTCCAAAACTGAATTTTTCTGTTTGTATTTCCTCTGTAAATGACATCCGAATACTTTCAGACCTTTAAGCTAAAAACCAAAAAGCTATTTGAACTTCTCTCACCACCCAGTTCCCTAAAGTTTATTCTTCAAATTCTGCTTCATTTACCTTTGAAATGGCCCCTTAAACTTTTTTAATTACCTGTAATATGAGCCATTCTTATTTTTTTCCCTTAGAAACTATCATTCTCGCCTCCTTACTCATTATTTTTAAATGTTTTTGATTTGCAGCTCCAGAACGACTACCGATCCCCCTAATGTGGTTATCCGAATCCCCTCCTTGAAAGCCTTAAATGATTCCTTATTGCATTTAAAATAAAAGTTAGTCTTGCATTGAAAGGTTTCCATAATTTACCCCAGACCCAATTCTAACCATGCCGACCTCTTATTTCATGTGTAAGGAAACACCCTCATATACATGTGCATACTCCCCACGTTAACAATCTCATAAACTGAGCTCCATATTTACCCCTGTATGCCTTTACTCCGTGTCTTAGAGATCTACTGTTGCAAGAGCAGAGGGATGACTTTTAAAAAGAGGGATTTATAAATGGAGACGAGCAATCTAAATGCAGGATGTTAACTCTAGGGGCACTAGCTTTCCCTCTCTGTTGGTTCACAGATTAGGAGAAAAGCCTTTGTCTTCTTTCCATGTCTGCGGGCCTAGAATTCCTTAGCAATCTCCATATGTACTGCCATCGATCTTTCCCTGAGTCTAGGAAGTTCCTACTGCAAAGATACTGGGTCCAAATGACATGGTCCATTCCCAACTTTTCTCTCATGGCTGTAAGTCCCTCTGATCTCTCCTTGTGTTTAATTATTTTTATATGTCATAAGAGAGTAATTCAAGACACCACCTCATTAACCCAATAGCCGCTAATCCTGCCTCATTAAGATCATAGAGACGAGGATTTAGAACACATGGGGTAATTACATAAGACCACAACATGGAGGATAATTACATAATACTGAGAATAAAGACCCACCCAAGTTGACACATATTCTTAAGGGGCATAATTTGACCCATCATATTATTTCTCCCAGCTCACACAGCCACCCCCCCATAAAACCTTATCTACCTTTAATGTAAAACCCAACTCGGCGACTATTATTCCCTTGCAGGCTCCCATTTTATGCTTTTGGGGGGCAAAAATAAAGCCTTCCTCATATTTGAGTTGTATGTCCCTAATTCTTTCTACTAAGCCATAGGTTCCCAAACTACCTCCACTTTTTCAGGGGGTAAAATTTATAAAGATTACTCAGCTCCCCAGGTGGCAATGAAAAACTTTCGTACTATAGTCCACATTTCAGAATAAAGTATAGGTATCTGTTTTTGCAGCCCCTGTGGGCCAACTGAGCGCCCACCCACAGGGGGCAACACGGCCCACTTTGGAAAACACCGTCCTAACGGAGCTCAGAGGGCAAGGAGGAAGAAATTCGTCTCCGCCATTTTTTTTCAGCTCTCACAGCATCAAGCAGTGTGCTAAATACATGAAAACGCTCAACTGGCATTTACTACTAATTTCTGTGGTGGTTATGAGAATGGGCCCCTCAAGCTTTCAAGTACAGAGAGTGTCACTGACCGAGACCGAGGACCCCTCCGGCTGGACTCTGAGCTCCATTCAGCATTTGCGATTCTAAGCCTACAAGCTCCCCCAACAAAGAACTATGTGGGAAAGACGGGCAGCTGCCTGTGGCTCAAGAACGGTCCTGCAGTCTTATGGAGCATTTGTACTTCACAAGGGGCCCAAGGTGCAGCTGCCCAGGTTTCTGTGTCCTTTCTCTTTGTGATCTGACCAGCATCGGGTCCCATGTCTCCCCCTGCTTGGTCCAGCTGTCCGACCCCTTTAGCTTGAAAATATTTTCCTTAATAAAAGTATTTCAAAATTAATTTTTATTTGGCCTCTCCTCTTTGATCAACAAGTCTTATTTGCCATATGTAACAAGAGTACATCTCCCTCCCCTAGCTTCCTCCATCTGGTGCTGTAGAGATCTTGCCTTTGAACAAACTGCTTAAATAATAAACAATAATAACAACAACGGTATTTGACTACATCACCATTCTCTCATTAGACCACACAAAAATTCTATGAGGGAGATGACTACAACTCCTACCTTAGAAAATGAGAAGAAAGATCAAGAGAAATTACATGACCTCGGCAAGCAAACATCTTGTAGGTGAGAAAGGTGGGGTTCAAACATGGTTTCTCTGACCCGGGGACACTATGCACTAGGTATTGGACTGCAAACCATCAGCGCAGCTGTACAAACCCAACACCACCTTCCCAGGAGAAAAGTGAGGCTTTCTGATCCCATAAAGAGTTTTCAATATCAGAAACCCTATATAGGATCACTATACTTGGACCCTAGGGTAATGGGTTTGGTTTAGTGTTTGAAAGCCAAACTACCCCTGTCCACAAGGTAATGTTATTGTTAAATTCATCAAGTTGATTCCGATGTAAAACCACCCCTCGTGACTGAGTGGAACTGACCCAGAGGGTTTTATTGACTGTGTTCTTTATATAACTGGAAGAAGATGAATGTTTCTTTTCCCGTAAGATTTACAGTTCTGGAAACCCATCGAGGCAGTTGCACTGTGCCCGAGAGCGTCACTATGCATCAGAGTCTACTCAGTGGCAGGGGGGTTATGCTGTTGAGTTCGAGTCCTCTTTTCAGGGGCAGATCACTAGATCGTTTTCTCTGTAAAACCACTGGTGGGCTCTCGAGCTGCCAGGCTTTCAGTCAGAGGTCAAACCCTTCACCATTCTTCCACTAGGTCTTAGAAGGATACTCACACAACGGGACGAGATAGGAGAGAACAGGTGTATCAATATATGCACACATGAGGAAAATGAGGTTATGGAAGAGAAACATGATTGCTCCTAACCTGCTCTGTTAGCTCCTTGGCACTGTTGTATTCAGATGTTGAATCCAAAAATAGTTTATTTGCCTAAAATTATGATTATGATTTACATAAGGTAATTTGGGACTAAAACAATATCCAATTTCCATGTTGCTAGAATTTGAGCCAATCTAGCCAGGGGGGAAAAAGAAAGGAAGGAAGGAAGAAAAGAAAGATTTGCCTTATTAGCCCGACCTCTGTGGAAAGGATCAAGGATAATTTAAGATACATAGATTAAAGACGAGCCTTTTCTCCAACAGGGGCAGGCATTTGAGCACAGAACTCTGAAGTCAGACCACTGTTACCGTGAAGTGTTGTGGAGTTCATGCTGACTTACTGTAGCACTCTAAACAACAGAAGTCAACATTGCCCTTCATTGCACTATCATTCCAATCAATGCGACGGTCTAGCCTACTGTTGCAACCATCACGTCAATCCGTCTCACTGAGGACTCCGTTTCTCTGGCCTTCTACCAAGAATTCTGCCCTTGTCTGGGTACTAGTCTCTCCTGATAACATGTCCAAAGCATGTGAGACAAAATTTTGCCATTTTTACTTCGAAGGCGCATTCCAGCTCTTTCCAAGACAAAGCCGTTTGTTCTTCTGACAGTCCTGGACACAGTCTGTATTTTTCTCTAACACCGTAATTTGAAGTCGTCAGATTTTCTTCAGTTTTCCTTATGCGTTGTCCAGTTTTCACATGTGTGTGAGGCAATCCAAACAACTATGGCTTGGGTAAAGCAGACCTTTGTCTTTCACATGATAGATTTGCTTTCTAAAGAGGGTTTGGCAGTAGATTTGCCCACTGTGATGTCCTTTGATTTCTTGATGATGCTTCCATGAGCGTTGACGGTGGTACTAACTAAACGGAAGTCCTTAGCAGACGTTCCTCCTTTCTCGGAGTGTTGTTCACTGGGCTGGTTGTGAGAAGTTTGGTGCTCGGTATTTGAGGGATAATCCCTCCCGAAGGGATGACTTCACCACGAGATGCATCAAGTCCTCTTCGCTTTCAGCAAGCAGAGTGGTGTCATCTGCATATTGTAGGTTATTTTAACTCCGATCAATCCTGATACTTAGTGCTGGACTGCCTACGGTCCAAGGCTAACTGGCCCTCTTTCTGTATCTTTGGCTAATTATTTGATAATTCCTGACTTAGTTTCCTCATCTACAAACTGGAGTATGATAGTAAGACAAACCTCAGAAGATAATAATGAATATTAAGTAAGTTAATACGTCTTCAATTATACAAGTAGTTTCAAAAAGTTCTTGGAAAAAGTAGAATTGAGAAAACATGGAAGTGCCCACAGATCATAAGTCCATTAAAAACATTAGCTTTAGTTTTTATTAATAAATCATTTTATTTGGGGCCCTTACAGATATGTATACATTACATATTTTATAACAGTCCATACATCCATTATATTAAGTGGATATGTACAAATATTGCCACCAACAATTCCCAAGCATGATCTTTCTTCCTGAGGCGAATGGTCTTAGCACGGTACGCATCACTTGCTTGATTTTAAGTCCAGTGCTCTTATTTATCGCCAGGTGCGCTAAAGCCTCACCTAGCTTTGTTGTCTGCCACAGAACAGACATGATTCTTTTTCATTTTGATCAAAAAGATGTCATTGTCAAAGAAATAGACTTGATTGCTTTCCAGCGCATGTCTTTCTACAGTGAAATATACCAGGCAGCTCCCTCTTACTTCCATTCAGCTATGTGTGAGCAAGGGCTTTTATAAATTCACAGTGGCATTTACTGCCTACAAGCTGAGAGAGACAGAATATTAATCAGCAAGTGGCAATCACTTGATCCTGTCTTATTATTCTGTCTACTCTTCTTCATCAAAATCTCCTTACAAAGAGGAACTGTATCACTGATTTAAATTTATGAAAGCATTATAAAGTGATTTTGAGGCTTTTATTCATTTAAACAATACCAACTATTTTTTAAATAATCCAGTTTCAGTATCTGCAGATACTGATAGAGAGTTAGCTGTGGTTTAAATGCCTCATCATCTAAGAGCACCCCGGAGCAGTGTGACATCTCTGTGGTTCTGGCAGACATACGATGTAAAGGTTTTCCAAAGCTTACTAAATTCTGGGTGTGAAAAGATGGCCATTGAAGAAAGAAAGGCCTTTTGAAATATTAAAGAACAGGTAAGACTCTGCAGCACTATTGATTCCAAAAGCACAGAAGGAGTACTTAGAACAGAAAGAAACATCCAAAAATCATTGTGAAACATTGCACCTGCAGTCTTCATTCATGTCAGTGATTCTAAGGATCAATTAAAAAAAATGTTGTTAATTAGTACTAAGAGTATTTTATTGATGTGCATTCATTTACTAACCAAGGAACCAAACTCATCACCATTGAGTCTATTCTGATGCCTAGCGACCCTACAGGGCAGAGGAGAGGTGCCCCGCATAGTCGACAAGGCCCTAACTCAGTTCAGGTGTAGACTCCTCCATCTCTCTCCCATGGAGCAGCTGTGGGTTCAAAGTGCTGATCTTTCCATTTGCAGTGGAGTGCTTAACCACTGCACCACTAGGGCTCCTGAGTCATTTGTTAGAGGCTGGAGTATCTGAAACTGCGAACACTGTGAGAGAAGCAAAATGAATGGCTGCATGGCTGAGTGTCATCGTTCAGGATTTAAATGTGCCTTATTAGCAGGGATTTATAAAAATGGAAATGCAAATCTGTTACCATTTACATTCTCAGGCCTACCCTACCTTAAGACACTATGTCAATCTGGCTTTCCTCCATCCATGCATGAATTCCCTGCAACAATTTAGGTTAACGAACCACTACCTAAGAGTTTAATGCAAGGGGTAAGTCAACTTAATAAACACTGGGAAAGAAATGGGGCACTATTTGCTTTAAGATTTATTATAATCTAACCATATATATATAGAGAGAGAAAGAGAATGGTGATATGATAGGACATTCCTATGTTTCTTTGGTAAATCTCAGACATCATTTCTACTAGGAACGTCAGTTTGTTTCCAAACACTTGAGACTAATTGCTGGTTTGCTAGGAGAGGAGTGGAGCATTATTCCCGACATGGGAACGTGGCAGGGCGGGTGTTCCACTGTTCTCTCACAGCTACCTCCCCTTCTATAAAGGCAATTCTGCACAGTGTGAGAGATGGTGCAGACAAAAGAGCACCGTCCGAATTCATGACAGCTGACTGTCAGTAGCATTAATGCTATTTAGTTTGTGGCCTAAGGCAGCTCACTTATACCCTCAAGGTCTTGGACTCTTATATTAAATATAGGAAATTGGAATAAGATTCTCTGAAACTGCCTGACAACTCTAAACTTCTCTGGTTTGTTAGGATCACTTTGTTGATAGACAATCTGAGGCCTAATTGCTGTGTTGCTATCATTAGGTGCTATGGTATCAGTTCCAACTCATAACAACCCTACTGAGAACAGAATGAAGCACTTAACTGGTCATGCACCATCATCACAGTCATTCCTGTATTAGAACCTAGTATTGTAACTACAGTGTCAATCAGTTTCATTCAGTGACTTTCTATTTTTGCTAGCCTACCACTTTACCACACATGATGTCTTTCTCCAGAGATTGCTCCCTCTTGATGGCTTGTCCACTTAAGCTCTATAAATGAGATTAAAACTGATCCCCTACTATTTTTGAGCTCGATGGGGCACTGTGTGCCTGGCAAGATGTAATGCAAATCATTTTTTGAATTTGTTTGGGAAGAAAGGTACTCATATATCATGTACTGTATATACTCAAGTATAAGCCAAGTTTTTCAGCACATTTTTTAATGCAGTTTTTGTGGTAAAATTAGGTGCCTTGGTGGATATTCCCGTTAGCTTATACTCAAGTATATACGGTTCTTTTGAACAATCTACTTCAGAACCAAACCGATTTTACCTTGATTTGACTATGGTAAATTCCCAATTAAGCATTCATCTATATAAATGAAATTCTTATCCAAACAATTGTGGGGTGAAGGAAGATACAACAGAGAAAAACAATGACTTTCTCTATTTAGAGTAATTCAAACCTATTGAAAAAGTCTGGTCTGGGTTCTTAAGGTCTCAGAAAGAGAAGATAAAAACATTTTTAAGAGTGCACAAGCAAATGTTGTGAAGAAAGCTGACGGTACCCAGCTACCAAAAGATATAGCACCTGAAGTCTTAAAGACCTGAAGATAAGCAAGCAGCCATCTAACTGAGAGACAACAAAACCCACATGGAAGAAGCACACCAGCCTGTCCCGACTCGATCGCCGAGGACAAAGTGGGTGCATAAGCAAAAGTGGTGAAGAAAGATGATGGTGCCCGGCTATCAAATGATATAGCATCTGGGCTCTTAAAGGCTTGAAGATAAATAGGCGGCCATCTAGCTAAGAAACAACAAAGCCCATATGGAAGAAGCACACCAGCCTACCCTGACAGGAATGCTGAAGACAAAGTAGGTGCATAGGCAAATGCGGTGAAGAAAGCTGATGGTGCCCAGCTGTCAAAATATATAGAATCTGGGGTCCTAGAGGCTGAAAGATAAACAAGGGGCCAGCTAACTGAGAAACAATAAAGCCCACATGGAAGAAGCACACCAGCCTGTGAGATCACACTGGTTTCAAAGCGATCAGTATCAGGCATCAAAGCCAAAAAAATTATAGCATTGTGAATGAGGGGGAGTGTGGAGTGGGGACCCAGGGCCCATCTGTGGGAAATTGGACATCCCCTTACAGAAGGGCTGCGGGAAGGAGACGAGCCAGTCTGAGTGCAGGGTAGCAATGATGAAATACACAATTTTCTTGAATGCTTCCCCCTCCCTCCACTATCATGATCCCAATTCTACCTTAAATATCTGGCTGGACCGGAGGATGTACAGTGGCACTGATAGAAACTGGAAATACAGGGAATCCAGGACAGATGAACCCCTGAGGACCAGTGGTGAAAGTGGCGATATCGGGAGGGTGGAGGGAAGGTAAGGGAGAGAGGAGGAACGGATTACAAGGTCTACATATAACCTCCTCCCTGGAGGACGGACAGTGGAGAAGTGGGTGAGGGAGACATCGGAAGGTGTAAGATATGATAAAATAATAATAATTTATAAATTATCAAGGGTTCCACAGGGAGGGGGGAGCAGGGAGGGAGGGGGAAAAATGAAGCGCTGATACCAAGGGCTCAAGTAGAAAGCAGGTCAGGTGTTTTGAGAATGATGATGGCAACATATGTACGAATGTGCTGGACACAATTGATGTATGTATGGATTGTGATAAGAGTTGTATGAGCACCTAATAAAATGATTTTTCAAAAGTCTTTAATTGTGTACTTTTATTTCAATTTTTATATCATACCTTTAATAATTTCAAAATCCTGAAAATTAAAAAATTAGTAGACTAAAAGGGCTCATCTATTCTTTCTTTTATTTATTTTTTCAAGGAAAATCACTCATCCAATTCTCTGGTAAGATTTTCTGGGCCATTTATGGGATTGCTAACACTGCTCCAATACCAAAAGGTAACGAAGCCTTAGATGTGTTCTCCAGGGGCCTACAGCGGAGCACACCTGTGACAAATAATGACCACGCAGTGTGGCAAATTTGGAAACAGGGGTGCATATGAACCTCAGCGGAAACAAAGGATGGATCCTTATTGACTTGTTAGGTCTAGCATGCCCTGAAAATGTAACATTTTACAAATTTAGGAACAAAATTAATTGGGAGGAGGGATATAAAATTTACTTACTCTTCATGGGTTATATAGCACTTTTTATGTTTCAAGGACTAAAGCTTATATTCTAGTAAGGAATACACTAGATAAAGACTGAGCAAGTAATTACACGTGTGATGAGTGAGACAAAATGGGAAGTGTAGAACGTTCTAAGAGCATCAAATAGGACTATCAAGCTAGACTAAGTCATCAGCATGCTTCTCTGTAAAAACTATTCAAGCTACCATAAGAAGGGTTACCTAGGTTAGCAGACATAGCTGATCGTAGCTTGAAGGGAGATTCAAGTGATTCATTTTAAATAATTGGACAAACATCCTGGTGACTTCAGAGTACATGAGAGTGAAAGAAATAAAAATTGAGAGCGAAAGGCAGGCAGGAGTAGTAATATAGAAAGTCTCCTAAGATATACCAAGATCTGGGACTTTATTCAAAATAAATACGTTGGGACAGGATAACATTAGAAAGAGGAAGATTAGTTATTCCAATTGATAGCTGCTTGGATTAAGATTATGTAAATGGAGATGAAAAGAAGGTGGAAAATTCATTTAGAAAGTAGATGAGGGGTTGGTGATTGATTAGACACAGAAAAGTTTTAAATAATTAGGATTATTCCAGGGTTTCTGCTTTGAGAAACTAGCTGAACACTGAAATAGAGGCTATAGCAAAGAAATGGGGCAAGATCTAGAGTCCCAGAATGAATATGGTATCTTAGGACCAGTGAGGTATCAGATGTGAAGAGATGGTGGGCGTCAGGAAAGAGTTAACACTGACACAGAGATAAGGATTGAAGCCATGGGCATGGCTGAGAGTGAAACTTGCACACTGAAATGTAAAATACACATACACACATATATGGAAGACCAAGGAAATACGAGAAAGATACGGTATTCCATTCTCGGAAAAGTAAAAGTCACTTATGAATTATTCACCTATCCCACATAAATATCTTGATATTTATCCCCTCTTTAATTTTCATTCTGCCTAAGAGCGCAACAAAGAGTGTTACAATCAGGTGTGGAATGAGAGTGCATCACTGTGCACATCACCAACAGTCACCTCCTCCGTGACAAGTGCATACATTAGGAATTATCTGAAGGTGTTTACTACTTTGTTCATCCACTCATCACAGATTTCTTAGGCACGTACTATGTGACAAATAGTCTTTTTAAGCCCTGCGTACTGTAAGAAAATAAATAAGGTCGTGGGGACAGAGAGAAAGCTGATTTAGATAGTTTGTTCAAGCATTTGCTTGCCTCGGGTCCTAATAGGGAGCTCAGCCTTTACCAGGTCAGCTGTCCAGGATGAAGACACACACCTTGCGTATGTTTTCACATTCTTAATCACTGGCAAAATAGGCACCTGTCTTCTCAAGAATCCCCATCGCTCAGGACCAAATCGGCAGTCAATTAATCTACCAAGCTTATGAATAGTTCAAAAAGGGCTGCAAAGGTGCATAGTATTAACAGATGAAAGCTTCCAGTAGCCTAGCCTCCATGCTGATTTGCTGATGAGTTTTTAATTTCCTCCTCATGGCTGCTGGGATCAAACACCAAATAAGGGAAAATTCTAGGAGGCCTTCATTTGACCCCTAAAACTCTGCAAATCGCTTCCTCTCTCTGACACAAATAAAGTGGAATCTGATCAAATAACAGCAAATATCTTCCTGTATATAAAAAAATAGCATCTAGAAAAATTTAATAGCTACTTTTCCATTTCCATTAGGTAATTTAGATCTTACCTTTAGGCCATTGTATTAAACTTAAAATTAAATATTAAAAATATATACTTGAGTTTTCAATATATTTAAGAGGAACCAAAAAAATATCTTTCTGCTACTGAACCAAGGGATTAAATGGTCACCAGTAAATGTGTCTTTAGTGTGATCATCTCCAACATACCTCCATTTAGCTGTACTTTTTGCATTATCAAGAGGATGACACCTGTCGAATGAAGGTGGAAAATGATAGTGGGACAGGAGGAAAGTAAAAAGAAATAGAGGAAAGAACTAGGAGGCAAAAGACATTTATAGAGGTATAAATATAGGCATGCATATATGTGTAAGTATATTAATATATAGCAATAAGGATATAGGTCTGTGTACATATATTCAAATGTTCAGCATTAAGGTAGCAGGCAGACATTGGGTCTCTATACAAGTAATCCCTCAATGCAAGAACACTTTGTTCTAATAACCATCATGCTATGATGCTTGCCTTCCCAACACTATCGCTGAAGTCAAAATGGGCGCATAAGCAAATGTGGTGAAGAAAGCTGATGATGCCCGGCTATTAGAAGATAGAGTGTCCGGGGTCTTAAAATCTTGAAGGTAAACAAGCAGCCTTCTAGCAGGGAAGCAACAAAAGCCCACATGTAAAAAGCACGCCAGCCTGCGTGATCTTGAGGTGTCTACAGGATAAGGTATCAGGCACCAGAAGACCCAAAACAAATAAATATATTGATGCAAAAGATGGGGGTGGAGTGAAGACCATGTGTGGATAATTGGACCTTCCCTCACAAAAGGATCAGTAGGAAAGAACGAGACAGACAGGGTGCAACACAGCACCAACAGAAATACAACATTTCTCAAGTTCTTTAACGCTTCCTCACCCCCACTATCATAACCCCAATTCTACCTTACAAATCCACCTACACTGGAGCATGTACATTGGTATAGATAAGAGATACATTGGTACAGATAAGAGCTCTGAACCCACAGAATCCAGGACAAATAACCCCTCAGGAACAGCAATGGAAACCAACTATAATGACCAACATATAATCCACATCCACCCACGAGGAGAACAAGCAACAGTCACATGAGTGAAGAGAGACAGCAGGCGGTGAAGATACAAAAATAATATTTTATAATTTATCAGGGGTCCGTGACAGTGGGAGGGTTGGGGAGGGAGGGAAAAAAATGGGAGCTGATATCATGGGCTCAAACAGAAAGAAAGTATTTTGAAAAAGATGATGGCAACATATGTACAAATGTGCTTGACACAATTGATATATGGATTGTTATAAAAGCTGTACAAGCCCTGAGTTAGTCCGGGTAGACTAGAGAAACAAATCCAGAGACACTCAGATGTGTATAAGAAAGAGGTTTATATACAAGAGTAATTGAATATTAAGAAAAACATCCCAGTCCAGATCAAGTCCATAAGTCCAATATTAGCCCCTATGTCTGATACAAGCTTATAAGTTCCTCTTCAGACTCATGCAACACATGCAATGATGCCAATTCCAGGAAGATCACAGGCCAGTGGGTGGAAAGTCTTTTGGACCCAGTGGCAGTGTAACCTTCTCAGCGCTGGCATTGGCTCTTTCAGCTTCAAGGCTCTTGCTGCATCAGTGTAGCTCCATCAGGCTCCTTATCAATAATGTCTCTTTTCCACAGGAATGTCTCACAGGGAGTGAGAGTGTGTCCCGCCTCCAACAAGCTGTTTATATCCTTAGCACCTCCAAATGATGTCATCATGTTGTGACCTGATTGACAGTTTAAACTCCACCCCTTCACAATCAAGTCTCAAATTGACAACAGATTGTGTAACTACCCCAAGACCCCAATAAGATGAATTACTAAAATTTACTCAAAAAAAGAGGATGACATCCAAGATAGAAAAATTTCTGAGACAAAAGAGAAAGGAGGGGTCAGCAGCAAGAGTTACTCTACTGATAGAACAGACCATTTGGCGAGTACCAAAAAGGAAGGTCTGAGAGACCCTGTGCGAGTGCACAGTCATTGAATGCCTTGAAGGGCATCCCTGGGAGGCCTGGAAGACAAAACAATGAACATGGAATCCTAGAACTTTAAAATGGGCCTGGGCCTTAGAGATCGGCGAGGCCCGAAACCCGCCTTATGTGAAACTACAACTCGGGACCAAAGGACACCCAGTGGCACAGAAATTGAACGTTGAAAGAGACCCTTGTGATTGGACACACTCCTTTACATCACTGTTTTCCATACTCATTTGGTCATAAAAACCCGTTGAGGTGCTTATGAAAATTATAGATTCCTAGCTCTTTTCCTGCCCTGTTGGCATAGTAAATTCTACATTGGGCTGCTAACCATAAAGTCAGCAGTTCAAAACTATCATCCACTCTGTGGGAGAAAGATAAGGTTTTATACTCCTGTTGAGACTGACAGTTTCAGAAACCCACCCAGATTCAAAAGCTACGTCCTATAGGGTCACTATGCATCAGAATTAACTGCATGGCAGTGGGTTTTTGAGTTCTCTCGCTTTCCACCACTGCATTCAGAAAACAACACTTAAAATGTTCCTATTATCCAAAAATAATGAGAACGCTCTTCTTTATAATGAAGTTTCTACATGAATGTGTATGTTCTAGTTTCCAGACTTTTCACCATCTAGTTAACAAGCTCGTTATTTTTTTTTTCCTGAAGCACTTCAGAGAACCTGAGACAGGTAAGGGACTGCCAGAAAGGCTGCAAGGGTGGCCCGGAGCATTCTCTGTTCCTAGCAACTGGGCTCTGAACAAGCTCAAGCTCAAGTCCAGAATACCAGTGAAGTGGTTCACAAACAAAATACTCCAAAGGTGAACTACCTACTATGGGAGAATCGCATTGATTGTATTTAACATTGGCATGGCCTTTTCTGGCACCTCTGACATGCTAGTTCTCAGGTCACAGAACTCATGAATTGCAATCAGGACTTCTGATCCTTAAAAAATTCAATATATTTATACAACATCCACCTATTTCAAAAGTTTTCCTAGCGTTGACTGTTCTTGGAGCAATCCTAATAGCCCCAAATTATAATTATTCATACTTATATGCTATGAAATTTTATTTTTTACTTTGTACAAGTTATAGATTCTGTAAAGGGCAATAAATTTCTCAGGTACTAGAGAAATTGTTGGATGAATCCCAATGGATTAATCATTCCATTCACCTCAATATGGTCATAATGCTATGCAATATAACATCTATTGAGCTCTATCTATATAGGCAAAAGAAAAGAGTGTGAGGAATATGGTTCACATGATAATTATAATAATGATTTAAAGGGAGGGATGACACCTATGAGAAAACATAAAACAAGGCTGGGGAATTGTAATATTCTTCTGGTACATGGGGCCACATTGTAGAATATTGACTAGCTTAGCACCCATTTGTCCTGTCCACTGAAAGAAAGGGGGAAAGAATAGTTACATTGAGGGCCGAAAAATGCAATCCCAATTGAGATCTAACCTCAAAAGATAACTAAATTGATACTAAGAAAATATTGTTACTCCTAAGAATGTGTTGTTACCTAACAGAAAGAAGTTTGTCTCTTCAAATCAGTCGGTGTAGATTTGTAATCATTGTGATGCTGCAGTGCTGTCCTGCGGTACAAGGGGCAATTCTTTGAGGGAGGGGGAATATGCCACATGGAACACCTGTGTAAGATGATTATAAAATGTCGTTTCTGGAGACTTAACAGTTTGTCTGCCTGGGGACAGTGTTCACCTTGTTCCCTAGCTGCGCCCTCACATCCGTGTGAACGGTGAAAGGCAGAGACTGCGTCAAACTGGAGTACTTTCCTTGAAGCCTCGCTGCTGATGCATCATGTAAGATTTGTGTCAAAGATAGTGTGTGTGCATGGTTACAAATGGATTTTAAATCACATGTGTTTCTAATTATAGATCAGCGCTGCAGGCTCATTAATTATAAATGAGGTAAGCCTCAGGAGAAATTGCAATTTCTCTAGACTTCCTCAAAAAATGTATTTTTTTCCTCAAATAGTCACCATTTTCACAGACGGTGGAACTGTGATTTAACATGAAAGTGGGATCACTCCTGGGTCAACAATGTCTTTCTAATAACACTATGGTAGCGGTCATCTGTGTGTAAAGTAAATCAACAAGAAGAGATCAAGAGAAGGGGTTAAATAAATCCCTCCTCCAAAATGAGATCAGTTCACTGCCACTGAGTTGATGCTGACCTATAGTACCTTCTAGGACAGGTTAGTAGGTTCCTGAGACTGTAACTCTTTATAAGCGAAAGAGCCTTCCATTTCTCCTTGCTTGGCAATAAAGGAGCAGTGTGGTTGCTAGTTCCCTTTAGAGTTCCGCATCTATGACTACTTCCCTCCTGAGTGATTGCTCCGGCGGACTACCTGGGGAAGAGCTGGGCAGGTGGGCTCCAAGCCAGGCAGAACTTACCTCCCATCAGTGCCCATTGTACCCACCAGGTGGCCAAGCTCACAGTGTCTTTCTCTATCCATTCCAGAAAGACTGACTGGAAGTCCCAATTTCCATACTGTCACACCATTTGCTTGGAAAATTGTTAAGTTCCTTCACAGTAAATTGGAGAACCAAGCAACAAATTGCCCAATTACACCATTGCTAGAAAGTGTTCTTACATTAGCATCAAAATCTATGAAATCGGTGTCTATCAAATTCTAATATGTGTTGGAATGACTAGAGACATTGCTTAAAATTCAGATGTTCAGTCAATCGGCCAAGGCTGGTGTCTAAGAATATACATTTCTAGCGACACCTCAGTTGGTCTTCCTGCTGGAGAAGAACATCATGCCGGGTGACGTGGAAGGAAAGGGGAAAGGAAGATCCTGGACGAGACAGAGTGACGCTGCTATGAGTGAGCCCTTTTTTGCAGACGCTGTATCCAGCTGTCTCTTTAAGGCCGTTCCTCTTGGGCACCGACACTCCTCTACCAGCACGATGTCCTTTTCCAGGGACTGGTCTCTCCTGATAGCATGTCCAAAGTACGCGAGACAAAGTCTTGCCATCCTTTCTTCTACAGAGCATTCTGGCAGTATTTCTTCCAAGACAGATTTATTTCTTCTTCTGGTACAAACAGCTCACAGTATATTCAATATTCCTCGCCAACATAACAATTCAGATGCTTAAATTTGTACATATGTTGCCATGTGTTTGATATAATGGATATATGTATGGATTGTGATAAGAGCAGTATGAGCCTCCAATAAAATGCTTTTTAAAAAATGCATAAATTATTTTTGCATCATTTCTTCTTTGGTTTTCCTTATTCATGGTCAAGTTTTCACATGCACATGAGGCGATTCAAAAGCAGGAAGTTTGACTACGGCACACCTTAGTCTTCAAAGTGATATTGTTGCTCTTTAACACTTTGACGAGCTCTTGTGCAGCAGATTTACCCAATGAGATGCATCATTCGATTTCTTGACTGATGCTTCCATGAGCCCTGAATGTGAATTCGGGTGAAATGAAATCCTTGACAGCTTTAATCACTTCTCCATTTATGATGATACTAATTGTCCAGTTGTAAGGATTTACATTTTCTTGATATCGAGCTATAATGCACACTAAAGACTGTATTTATCAATACATGCTGGAAGTCCTCTTATCCTTCAGTAAACAAGGATGTGTCATTCGCATACCACAGTTGGTTGAATAAGTCTTCCTCCAACCCTGATGCCCACTTCTTCTTCAATAATCTAGCTTCCCAAATGATTCGGTCAGGATACAGATTTAAAATTATTTGATTGCCAGCTGCCTCACAGTCTACGTCCAGGTTCCACATGAACAAAATCAAACTCACTGCTTCCAGCACTACATCAGTTTATCGAAACATTTCCATTAGTATTCTTCACTAAAGACTTGGGATTTTTCCTTCAATACCATTGGTTCTTGATCATGTGCTACTCTTTGAAATTGTTCAATACTAGTCAATTCTATTTGTTAAAAATAACTGTTCCAGGCCTTTCTATATTTCATTATAATGCTTTACTTTGTCTTCTTAAGCTGACTTTTGAAATTTATGTTCAACTCTTTTACTTCCTCATTTCTTCCATTTGTTTGACTACTCAAATTTTAGAGTCCTTTCTGACAGCCACTTTGCTCCTTTCTTTCCTTCGTGCCGTATCCGTGGCCTGTTGCTTTCCTCGGGTAGGATGTTCTCCATGACATTCCACAACTCACAGAGTCCTTGGCCATTAGAATTCAATGTGTCAACGCTGTCTGCACATGGTATCTACATTCAGGTGGCATGTACTTCTGATCATATTTGACCCTCTTGGACTTCTTTTCATTTCCCGCAGCTCAAGTTAAACATACATATGAAAAATTAATGGTGCTTTCTGAAGCTAGCCAATTGCCTTGTTTTCCTGATGACCTTGACCTTCTCCATCATGGCCACTCACAGATAAGAGTCCATTCGATGACTGTGTACTACAGCTGGCAAAATACAAATGTATAATCTGCATTTACATTGTTGAAAAAGAAATCTTTTCGATGAAAATGTCAGCTTTTCAAAATTCTCTCATGTAATTTTCCAGCTTTGTTTCTATCTCCAATGTTATATCTTCAACTACTGATCTTTAATCTTTGTTTCCAACTGCACAGCCCAATCATTTGTAATTATCAAAGCATTTAATCACATGTTGAACCAATTTCAGACTGAAGAGGTTGGTAGAATTCTTCAGTTTCTTCAATACTGGCTTTAGTGGTTGGTGTGTAAATTCCAATTATAGAGTATTAACTGGTTTTTTTTCTTGAGCATATAGAGCTATCCTATCATGTGCAGCAATATACTTCAAGATAGATTTTGAAATGTTCTTTTTGATGTGCAATGTAATATCAATTCTGCTGAATTTGCTATTCCTGACATAGTAAACCACATGATTGTCTGATTCAAACTGTCCAATATCCATCCAACTAAGCTCCCTCGTGCACAGGACAACAATCTTTATGTATGCCTGTTATTTTTGATGACTTCTAATTTTCCTAGAGTCATACACTAACATTCCTCATTGTGTTTGCAGCTGTTTCTTTTCATTTTTAAGACACTCCCCATCCATCGAGGAAGGTCCTGAAAGTTTTCCTTCACCTGCAACATTAACATTGACTTTACTCAGAGGTAGCTGCTCTGTCCCAGTCACGCTTTAAGGCACTTCCCGCCCAAAGGTCTTACCTGTCTGCATTGTATTCGACTATGTTCGGCTGATGCCCAGGAGGTTTTCATTGACCAAACCCCAGAAGTGGACTACTTCTTCCTTCTTCCTATTCCATTTCTCGCCAGAAGTTCTGCAGATACTTGCTCATCGTGGTGACCCTGCTAGTGCTTGAACTAGCAGGGACTTCACTATCAGCAGCATGTCAACAGGCAAGCCACCACAGTACTACAAACTGACAGATGAGTGAGGATTGCTGCATACATCCCCCTCCAAATTGAGTGTCATAAAGCCACCACTATTAGGTTATGCTCATGTATTATGTGGATGAGGAATTAAAAATAAAAAGTTGGCAGCCTTAGGCTAGGTGGACTTGGACATGGTGATACAGAGCTCTCCGCACAGATTAATTGTGGACAAGGCAGAAGCAGGAGCATCTTTCAATACCTGGCTGCTAGAGTCCCACAGTATCTATCACTTCCACCATGTTCTAGCGATTACGAGAATCACAAGTCCTCTCGTTTCAAGGGTAGAGCAATCAAACTTCAGCTACTGATTAGAGTAACAAAGTGTCCTTATGGAAGAACAGGTAGGATGGCCATCTTTGTAAACTAAAGTTTGCCATAGTCACTCACTCCCTGACTCACTGCTATTGAGTCAAAGCTGACTCACCGCCCCCTACAGGACAGAGGAGAACTGCCCCTTTGGTTTTCCCAGCCTGCAAATCCTCCTAGCAGTAGAAAGCCTTCATTTCCCATTGTACTTTTGACTGATGAAAACCCTATAGTCATGGTACTCCAGAGGCCATTGTTTGACATTGTATTAACTGCTTCATGCCCCACTCTTAGTCTAACACTCCACAGTTCACTGGCATGACTAAGGAAAAAACTGTGGTCCCCCACCCCAATGTGCTACTAGTGATTGTCTTCTTTGTCTAAGAACTCCTTCAGGCTATGTCAGCTCCCACCCCAAACCAAAGACCACTCATAGTCTCATTTGAGGGCAGCTCTCTAACTCCAGGTGAGAGGACTGAATCTGTGCTCCTTGATGGCACTTGGTGCTCCTCCCACTTCAAGAGTTGAATTCCATTGCAGCCTCTTCTGGTGCTCAATATGCCAACACCACGTGAATTCAATTGCATCCTCACATGTTCCCATCATTCTCCAGATTCTTTCTAGAATCTATTTCATTGTAACTAACCTCTTTCTCTAAATTTCTCACAACTGGGCCTTCAACAGCCTATTGCAAGTATTTAAAACCATATAGAGCACAACCCCAAATTATCACTTTCCATTATACTTCTCCATCTCAAATGAAGTATGATGTTACCAAGTTTTTGAGTACATCATTAAAATAAAGGAGTAAAAGTACTTTTCATATTTGCCGTATTTACATTTTCTGTTGGTCTAACCTGGGCCTATACTGAAACTTAATAGAGTCATTTTCTTTCGTGTCAGGAACAAGATCTGAATACTAAGAATAAAAACAAAAACCTGAAATGGACGATTTCAGTGATGCAGTCAGAACTGAGGCATGGGATGCAGAGACCTGCGTGGGAATCAAATATAATAAGCAGTCAACAAAGTCTCCAAACAGAGCCAGAAATAGAAGCTACAGCTTAGGAGAGCACATACAGGAGAATAGAGGAGTCCTCTTTTTCCAGGGAAATTAAATTAAAAAGTCAGGAGGAAGATAAGTTAACTATAGCACAAGGCAGAAGGTGATACACAGCACAAGAAAGACACAAATAGATTCACAGGAAGTTTGTAGGTTTTATTGGAAGAATCCTCACTTTTAAGCAAAGAAAACTCTTTCTCAGGATGAAAAGCAAACCCTTTGGAAGGCATTCACAGTTCCTTATGATTTCCTTTCTAGCTCTAGCTCTTCTCCCAGCATCCTTCCCTCCCCCCTCCCCCCTCCCAGCCACATATGTTCATCCTTCTTTCTCTGGCTAATCCCTAACTCCTACCAGTCCTTGAAGACTCCCTTCACACATTTCCTTCTCAGGCAATGGCGACAGATACCAGCTCTATGTACTCCCCTTATCTGTTAAATAAAATACTATCATGTACATCATCTTTATCTGTCCTTCCCGATCTTCTTTACTTCTTAAGGGAAGAAACTACACGTTTCCTCTCCATCTCTGTATTTTTAGTGAAAAGCCTGACATGTTGTGGCACTGACCAAACGGACGTTGAATATATGAATGCGAACTCAGAGTTAAGTCAGAAGCCAGGTGAAAGAAAGGTTTTAAGAAAAAAAGATCAAGTGAGAATTTACTGTTTTATAATCCCCAGGTATATGACGAGAACTAAGAAGGTATTACTATAAGATCTGAGAAAGTTTTACTAAACACAAATACTGCAATGTCAAGTTATTGTATTTCAACATATTCTCCAGCTAGGCCTATCCACTCTGAAAGAGGTGTTTCCAAATCTCTACCCTTTCCCAGAAGAATTCTGTACTCTTTAATTTACATTCTGTCAAATGGTAGTTGTGGCATCCTCAAAGGATTTAAATCATATTCCTTTTGAATGTTCTTTCAGTTTGGGTAAAGGAGAGCCCTGGTGGTACAGTGGTTTGGGCATTGAGTTACTAACTGAAAGGTCAGCAGTTCAAACCCAGCAACCATGCCACAGGAGGAAGAAAAGGCTCCCCATTCCCATAAAGATTTATAATTTTGGAAACCTTAAGGTGTCCTAGAGGGTCACTAGGAGTCACGATAAAGTCGATGACAGTGGGTTTGAGTTAGGCAACCAAAAAGAAGACCAAAAGAGGAAGCAAAAATGTGGGGTAGGTGAGATTTCCCAAAGAAATTCTCATGTGATAGCTTCTGTTACCCTTAAAGATTCCGCAAGTGCTTTGTTGTGACGTGGGAGAACATTTTCCTCAGTCTAACCCTCCTGGGATTTTTTACACCAATGCAGTTTTCTGTTTTATTCAAACTAACTTCTTCCTGATATGACTCCATGATCATGCATGCCCTCTGAAATAAATCTATAAAGATTATCCCTATGGAATCACCAAAATCAGTTGCCATAATCTCTGAGCTGACCTCGCTGCCTTAAACTTAGCTGGCTAATTAGATCCTCGTTGGAAGCCACTACTTTGATTAGATCTTTTTAAAGGCACCCTAATGATACTAAGACAAGTGCATAGCTGAGAGAATTTGTCTGTGACCATCCACTGGTTGCAGAGACATTTTAAATATATTTTGTCTGGAATAGGCTCATACAGGCATGAAATGACACCCTCGTAGCAATGTTCTGTTAGTTGGTTGGTTTACTTACCGGGAATAAGCGCATGAATGTCAAAGTATATGAACTAAACCAGAGCTCAGCAAACTTCTCTCTGTGGACTGTTTTTGTAAATAAAGAGTTTTATTGAAACAGAACTTCACACATATCTTTATGTATGACCAAGGACAGTTTTCACACTACAGCCGCACAGTTGAGTACTTGTTGTAAAGACCATCTGGCTTACAAAGCCAAAAGTGCTTACTCTCTGTCCCTTTCCGGAAAACGCTTGCTGACCCATGAAATCTAAACATCAAGATGGGTAAGGCTTAGAATATATCAAAATGGCACATAATACCCTAAAAACAACTTAGATTGCCTCAAAATATATTTTTTTCTTTGAAACTTTCTTCTTGTATTTTTAAACAATTTAAAAATTATTATTATGCCACTGAAGCTTGACTCCTCATGGGTCAACTTCTTCCCCTGTTATATGAGACACTGGAAGGGGCCACATAAAAAGGACCTAGACTCTGCACTCCGGGAATTTAGAATTAAGACAAAAATTCTGCTTCCAGGGAAGCACCCAGAGTGTCAAGGACAGAGCAGTGCAGAGAAATTCTCTACGGGATGGGAATAAAAGCATGAATGAAAGTCAAACATCATTTAGACTTATTCCGAGTCTTGGCTGTCTTTTTCTCAATCTACTGCAGAAAGTTGGAACAAGCTGAACTGTCTTGAAAACTTGAAAAACTACAGTATCCTGAGATTCAGCCCCATCCCCAGCAGGGAGGCTGCCGAGTAAATCAGTGAATTAAACTAGGCAAATCAGTTATTAGATTTTATATATGCTAACGTCCTGGCTCCTGCACTCGGTCCTACCACTGAGCCCACAAGCCTTCTCATCATCCCCTTCCTTCCTCTCAGCAAGCTCCCGCTTGTCCTTTCCCCTTTGAGTACTGAGGTGTGACTCTCTCCATATGTTACTGCCTTTCATTTGCCACACACCGAGCTGGGGCATCCGTGTCCACATCTGCTCTACGGGTTGGGGTTTTATCATTTAGCTAATGAGCAGGCAATGAAACTGGTAAAGAAAGCACAATTAACTCCAACCCTCCCACAGTGAAATGTAGTAGTGGAGATACATAATTATCGATGTGGGGTCTGCACCGAATCAGAAAATCTAAAGAAACTCAATTACTTCATTTCCAGAGTAGTTCTTGTTGGTAGGCTGCCTTTGCCAAGCATATGCACTTTTTTAAAGGCACCTTTTAAGTCATGAGTTTTCAGTTGCCATAGTAAATTTGTCCTTGAAAAAAAAAAAGCCCCGTTGCATCTGCTCTGATTCCCCTTCAGAGTGAATCCAGATGCGGTCCCTCAGGGTGACTCCTGGTTGCCTCCCTCTTGTGAGATCATTCCAAAGCAGATTTCCTAGTTGAAGAATGTTGAGGACCGTGAGAAAAAAACATTACATAACAAACACAAGAACATGGACTCCAGACCCAGACAGCTTGGCTTCAAATCCCAGTTCTACTGACTTCTATCAAAATAATCCCTTGGCACCTGTATACCTGTTTCCACATCTGTAAAATGAAGATGTGCCTGCTGCATGAGGTTGTAGAAGGATGAAGTAGGTTGACATAGCTAACATGTTAGAACAGTGTACAACATGTAATGTATACACCATTACTCGTATTGCTCATGATCAGTCTATATTTTTCTAGAGAACATCCGATTGTTACATATTGTTCTCCTTGGAAGTGACCTAAAGACCTGGGATTACCCTTTCTTCTGTTCTATTAGTGCCATAGAAATTGGTTTTCAACAAAATGTCACATATGTTTCTAACATGCAGAGAAGAGATTCCTAAATTGACAACGCTCCCACGTTCATTACCAGTAGACCGATACACTATGACTTCATCCTGTGCTTCAGACATGTGGCTGGGAAAAACCACTCCGGAGAGAAGGGCGTCATTCTGGGTAAAGGAACAGGGCAGGGAAGGAGAGGCAGGCCCCACCAAGATGAACTGGCACGGGGGCCACAACAGTGGGCTCAAGCACAGGAACAACTGTAAGGATGGTGCGGGCCGGGCACTGTTTCCTTCCTCTGGGCATCGACTTGCTGTGGGTCAGACCCAATTCAAGGGCACCTAACAACAACAATGTGTCATTTAAAGGAAACCCAAAATTCCATATGCTAATGGATGATGAAATAGTTTATTGTGCCAGCCTGGCCGATAAACACAAGTGGGATTAACTGAAGGGCAGAGAGATAAATGCCTTGGTGAGTTTCGCCTTTCTTGTCTCTCACTCTTTGATCATCGGACCCGTGTGCAGCTGCCTTGCTTGTCCTGTGCCTCAATTTAAAGGCTACACTACCTGTGGGACCCCTAGCCTGTGGACTGTGTCGCTGTAAGTTGAGGTCCCTTTAAGACATCGCTGGAGCTGGGGACTGGCAGTTGGTGACCTGGCTGGCAGTTGGTGACCTGCCTTCTGATTGGCTGCTGTGCTGACATAGCCTCGCTCGCTCTATAAATAGAGGAAGATCTGGCAGCAGATCGGACTGGAAGGACTGCTAGTCTCTAACATCTCTCTCACGGCAGTGAGTTGATTTGAGCCATTTGTAGTGTTTTATAACTTAACTGTTTCTTTCTTGTATTGTATATTTAACTGTATATGATTTAACAGTTCATTCCTTGTTATATATCTACTTATCTTTATAAATAAATATATTAAATTATCAGCAATTTGGTTTTATCTCTCTAGAGAACCCTAACACAGATGAAATTATATATGTATGTGCTTATGTATTTTAAATAGTCTAACAAAATCGAGGCAAGTTGTCTGTGTAGGTGTTAGTCTAAAGTAACATAATTTTACAAGCCACGTGGGGGAAAATGCCTCCTTTTGTTTTCCTTCATTGCTTTGATCATATAAAATCGAATTCATACTTTCAAATTACTCAGTCAATCCATATTATTATTTAAAAATAGCATAGCTGGTTGCAAGAGGAGAAAGATATTTAAAAGTTTGAAGGCTTTTACCTGGAAGGAAAAGCCCAGAATTCATATCTCACAGGACCTCATTTGTCAACTATTGCACTTGTTACTCCATTTCATTT
Source organism: Echinops telfairi (assembly GCF_000313985.2). Classification (NCBI taxonomy): domain Eukaryota; kingdom Metazoa; phylum Chordata; class Mammalia; order Afrosoricida; family Tenrecidae; genus Echinops; species Echinops telfairi. Next base: position 52,975,159 of record NW_022103920.1, read on the forward strand.
ATTTTGTGCACTTTCATAAGGAAAAGTAGCTCTTTGGAAATCACACTAGCTATATTTCTCTCCTCAGTACCTTTAGAGCGCTCCATCTAATTTTCACCAAATTTGACAGAAAAGCCAAAACCTTGAATCTTTCCAGAAACTTCGTAGATATATACATAAAAAGGCATACTCCCAAAGAACCTTGAAAGTTATCAAATAACAAGACGAAATCAGACCAATAAATCAGACAAGTATTAATCGTCTAAACATTTTAGACCCCCACATCTGAAAGAGGAGCCACTTTACCTGGTAACCTCCCATAATTGCTTTGACTCTCTCATCACTTATATTCCTGACATACTGTCTTCCACCGGAGCGGCTACTCTGAAAGGGGTCCTTTGAGGGTCACTTGTGGCCTCCGAATTGCCAGACACTCACAAAATGGCCTTTGAGCTGCCCTCGGTTTCTCTGAACTTGCTAAGGCATTTCGAAAGTGTCGGTCGGCACTGGATCTTGGCTACTCTGATGACAATCTTCTGAAGGCTCCAGGTCTCTCACCTTGCCTGACCATGCTTTTTATGCATGCCCTCATACCCAGGTATTCTCTCTCTGTGGCTGCCACCCTGCCCAAGGCCGCCTTTCTCAATAAACTAAATGAATGCCATGGTTTGAATCACCGCCTCTCCCCGCTTAATTCCACCCCCAACCGCTCTACAACTATGACATGTTTCTGCCTATTTTAAATCTTTGATTTATTTGTGTAATTGAAACTGGCTGGGACAGCTCGAAAACCATCATCGTTGTGCTACGTTCTTTCCTCACAAACAAACTCCTCTTCTTAAAATTTCATTTTTATTGCTTGGTAACTTCACACTTGGTATTAAAACGTGGATGTTTTCTGCAGTTTCATCCTCCCCCTCCTCACCAGACAGCATTATTCCCCAAGTTACGTTGATTCTTCCCATGAAATAACTCCAGATCCTCTCCCTTCTTTTCAGTTTCCAGGACCACCACCAACATGAAGTCATTGCTGGAGTTCTGCATCCATTTCTGCACTTCTCCCTCTCTATCGCCCGTCCCTGCCCATAACTACCTGATGCATTTGTACATGCTTGTTCACATCGACCATCTAGTCACAGCAACATCCTTACAAACTCAGGCCTTTAGAGTATTGTTTGATACTGTTTTGGTTGCCATGGTTCTTCATTGCTGTTGCTAGGTGCCATGTGGTCGGCTCTGACTCATTGAATTCTTACGTCTAACAGAACAAAACACTACCGAGTCCCAGGCTGCCCTCACATTTGCTGTTATGCCCACTGTTACAGCCACTTTGTCAATCCATCTCATCCAGGGTCTTTTGCAACCATCCACTTTGACAAGCATGATGTCGTTTTCCCGGGATTGGTCTCTCCTGAGAACACGTACAGTATATGTGAGATGCATTCTCACCACCCTGGTTTCTAAGGAATATCTGACTGCACGTCCTCACGACAGACATGTTTGTTCTTCAAGTAATTCAAGTACATCAATTATTTTGCCTCAATTCCTTTCTGATCATATAAATAGTACAATTAAAACTTAGAAGGCAGATAGCTACAAAATCAGGCTGCATATAAAATTAAACCATGCAAAATGACATTTTCTGTCACTAAATTTGTTGACGATTTTTAGTTTAACATGGTGTTTACATAGTATCAAGAGAGACCTGAATAGAGTCGTGGAAGAGGTAGAAAACAATCTAGACAGGAAAATTGATAGGATTTTAATGGAAAAGGAAAACCAAAGATGTAAAGATGAATAAAGTGTTAGTTAGGAACACCATCAAACTTCATCTGAGTAACATTAATGGATCGTTTTGCTGGATTGGGGGGAATAAAAATAAGGAAAGGTCAGGTCCAAACTGTGGGGGGGGGTCCTTAAAATATATCTGTGTGCTCTCTGGTAGTTCCTGGACAAGCAGGGCTGTATTCTTTCACTAGAGCTATTCAAATCTGTACACGAGCAGATAACCCTAGAAGGTGGACTCAATGAAGAAGGAGGCATCAGTCTTTCTGTCTGGATCATCTTCTGCGTCCTGCAGGACTCTCTTCAGGCCTCTCTTGATACTATGTAAGCACTACCTTAAACTAAACATAGTCAACAAATTTAGGGACAGAAAATGTTGTCTTGAGTGGTTTAATTTTATATGCAGTCAGATTGTGTAGCTATCTGCCTTCCAAGCTTTAATTGTACTATTTATACGATTGTGGGCAATTCATTTAAATTCTCTAATTCCTAATATCTTCATCTTAAACTACATTTCATAGAGTTTGCTATACCTATCTCATAGGATATTTTTATTGTGCAGAAAACAGGTTTGTAAATATACGAGTAACAATAGGAATATTGGAATGCAAAGACCTTCTTTGACATATTCCCCAGTTCTCTTGTTAGGATCACAGTAAGATCTAAGATAAAGCAAAGAAAACGGAGGGAAATTGAATGACAGCTAGGTAAATGAACCTGGCTACAGAGGCAATTGTTAAAGTAAAAGATTATGGCAAATGTTGATGTGATTCAGGTAGGAATTCTTCAAACAGAGACCACCGGGCAAACAAACAAACCTCACTGCCATCAAGTTGATGTTGACTCCCAGGGACCCTGTATGGCAGAGTAGACCTGCTACTGTGAACCTCTGAGCCTGGAAGTCTTTACAGGAGTGGAATACCTGTCTTTCTCATGGAGAGCAGCTACTGAGTTTCAGCTGCTGACCTGGTGGCTGGCAGCCCCATCCATAACCACTATGCCACCAGGGCTCCTCTGAAGGCAACTTGTCAACACTTCTTAGTGCTTGCTAAGTGCCAGGCAATATCCTGAGGATTTACTTATTTCATCTGGGCAACCATCCAAACAAGTAGTGAGATAGTTTATTGTGCCAGCCTGGCCAATAAACACAAGTGGGATTAACTGAAGGGCAGAGAGATAAATGGCTCGGTGAGCCTAGCCTTTCTTGTCTCTCGCTCTTTGATCATCGGACCAGTGTGAGGCTGCCTTGCTTGTTCTGTGCCTCAATTTAAAGGCTACACTACCTGTGGGATGCCTAGCCTGTGGACTGTGTCGCTGTAAGTTGAGGTCCCTTTAAGACATCTCTGGAGCTGGGGACTGGCAGTTGGTGACCTGGCTGACAGTTGGTGACCTGCCTTGTGATTGGCTGCTGTGCTGACATAGCCTAGCTCTCTCTATAAATAGAGAAAGATCTGGCAGCAGACTAGACTTGAAGACTGCTAGTCTCTCACAACTCTCTTTCACGGGAGTGAGTTGCACTGAGCCATTTGTAGTGCTTTATAATTTAACTGTTCATTTCTTGTATTATATATTTATCTGTATATGATTTAACAGTTCATTTCTTGTATTATATCTAATTATCTTTATAAATAAATATATTAAATTATCAGCAATTTGGTTTTATCTCTCTAGAGAACCCTGTCTAATACAAGTAGGAATTAATATTATCTCAATTTCCAAATAAAGTAAATAAGCCTTCTAATGTGTCAATGCCTTTCCAATGGTTACATCACCAGCAAATGGAGGCGTCTACGAATTCATGCCTCTTGAATGTAAACGGATGACCGCTTTGGGTGACTGCTCACTTCATACAACCGAGTGGTAGTGAAGTAAAGCCTAGCACGTTTCTACTAGAGACGGGGATTGGCATTATCCAGCCAGTTCTATACAGTCGGATGATGGCAGTGGAATCCAAACCCAGCAGGGAGGTGACATGTGTGGAATAAAACTCAGATAGGATAACATGAGGAGACTTCAAAAAGTTCGTGGAAAAAAGTCCTTTTTCTTTTGATTTCAATTATTCCAGGGACTGCTATTAACTCAATTCTGACTCACAGCAACCCTGTGTAGAGTTTCTAAAGGGGTTCCCATTTCCAGTAGCCTCAATTTTCTCCAACCGAGTGGCTGATGGGTCTGAAACACCGACCTGCACATTATCAGGTCAATGCTTACACAGCAGCAACTTAAACTTTCCTTTGCCATCTCACTGGACGCCCAGTCTAGGGAATGAGAGACTACTCCTAGAAGACAGACTTGCGGCTTTTGTCGTTCTGCCTTCCTGGAAATGCCAGGCAGAACTGAGCCTACAGGTGGGGCCCATGCGTAACTAACTCCCGAAGGAAGGAATCGGTATCTGAAATTCAGGAGTAGATACACTGGATTATGTAAGGCTTCATGGAAGAGAACTGGAAGGATTTTTAAAGACCTGGGGGGAAAGGAGGGTTTTCTGAGGAGGCAAAGATGCAGGGGAGCAACAGGGAGTGATCTAATTTGCAGAGGCAAAGTGTTAATTTAGGAAAAAAGCCAAAGAGAAGAAAAAAGTATGGCAGATGAGGGGCTTCGTAGTGGTGGTGGCTGAAGAGGCATTTTCATTGGCCTTTAACTACTAATTGTACAACTGAGAAGAGGGCGTTGAAACCCCTCTCAGTGTTCATTATGTACCGTGTGCACATTCCTAGCCCTCTGACCCTCCATCATAGCTCACTGCTTGCTGGTGTTGGCCATTTCATTAGTAAATCAGGGCCTTTTCTGGAAGCTTTGCCAGGCAGATAGGAGGCAACAGTAAAGCTGTCAGTTCTGCTGCCATTTGAAACTATGGGTTAAAGTGAAATTTGGAGGTTACTTTTGGATTCCATTTCTCTTTCCAATTTCTGTCCATCAAGATAGTAGAATTAGTCGTAAACCATAAATCTCTTCATAGACATTGTTAGGGTTAGATAGCTCAAATATCTACTTGTAAGAAATAATAACCTTCATATTCGCACAAATGTCACGCAGGAAATCTCTCAGCATGCAGCCTCATTCCAGAAGAAAGCCCCCCTAGCAACCCAAATGTCCTTCACAGACAAACCTAAACACAGACAGATGCCTTCCATTCCCTACTACTTTGGGATATCCGGTGAAATCATTCTCATCCATTCTGTCCCTCACCTACCACGTTTTATTTGTGTTTCCTCTCACTCCCCTCCTCCCTGCTCTCTTCCTCAGCCACACTCATCCCAGCTCAGTCCAACGGAGTCACAATTCTTGTATTTATACACACACTTAACATTTAATTATGTGTGGGTGTGTCATTATTACCATCAGCAACGGTTTCACGTACACGTTACTAAAGCGAGTGGGGAGAAGAGAATAAGCGGACCAGGGAGGGCAGTCATTCCTGTGTGCTTGTAGCTGGATAAACGTGTAAGTGCTACAATGCAGCTTCATCTACAAAAGACCACGGGGGTTAAAAAGAAACCATCTTAAAATAGCTGGAAAGAGAAAAGGCAACTGCATGTGGTTGATGATGACATAATCTCCCTGTTGTTAACCCTTCATTTTCTGCAGGGTTCTTCTTCAGTCCGTGCCTAAACAGCTGCAAATCACAGCTCTCCAAGTAAATGATCTTTATGCAAAAGATATGATTTTACAGACCTTACATAAACTTAGAATCTTATAAATCCGAAAAAACATTTATTCTACTGGCTAGCATTGAAATTTCTGATGCCTCACCTGACCTCCAATGGACAGTGGTTTCTAATTCTTCAATACTGAATTTGTCTTCCTCTTATCTCTACAGTTAAATATTTCCTAATCTGCATGCAAACAGTTACAAGTGCGAGAAGGATCTGACCTGCAGCAAACCCTTTGAATAGATTAATGATTATATTTTTTCAGTGGCTCCATGAGCTAGTGCATATTTGATGCTCAAAATGACTCTACTGAGTAGGCATAATTATCCCAAATTTACCAGTAATAAAACCAAATCATGAAGTTACTGGTTCAGTGAAGTACTAGTTTCTGCAAGCAATGGGCTAAGATTCAACTAAAACTCGGTGTCTCCATTCATTTGAGCGCCCCTCACTTCCTTGTACAGATGGGTTCAGAACCCTTTTGTGGTGCTGCTACACAATTAACATGTTACTAAAGGACCCCAGTGCTCACTTACTATTTCATGTACATAGTAATTAGGATGCTCTACAGAGCATTTACTAATTCCTTAAAGACATTCCCCTAAGCCATGCCCATCCTGGGAGCATCACAGGGAGAGAAGCAGCACAGAACATATGAATAACAGTCTGCAGAACAAAGAAAAAGCAGGTAAAAGAAAGGTAGGCTTGCCCAAACTTACATGGTCAATAAGAATCAGTAGAATCAGAACCAACCCTCAGGTCTTCCTAGCTACTTTCCACCATATTAGGAGCAGTCAATGTTTGCGTGTCACGCTGAATGAAGGAAGATTCAAATCCCTCCTGAACTGTATTTAATGATAGATGGGGTAGGCTATTGTAGTTAATGGTATTGTATTATGTGGTCGTGGAGAGATTTAAGGTGAGAGAGAGAAGCGGATGAATATCATCTAATTCTGATGGGAGCTGCTCCCTGGAGGCATGCACTGGTCCACTTTACGTGCAGATGGTGACCTTCATCACAAAAGAGGGAAAGGGGGCAAACAGCCCTTCCTGACACAAGAGCCAACCTGATTGACCTCCCTGCCAAAGAGTAGAAAATAGAAACTGGAAAATCTTTCTGTATTAGTTGAATTGAACAAATAATCCCCAAAGGATAATATCCCAACACAAAAGAAATTCTACTGAGGTGTTGGATGGATGGACACTGATTAGGAATGATCCAGAGAAAGCGAGATGCTTTTCATACATGGCTTTACCATTTTCTAGAATGACTCTCTTGCCATTTTCTATAGTGACTTTCAAGTTTGCCATGCTAAACTTCAATCTGGCCAGGAATGAAAAAGAGCATGAAGTGTATTTCATGAGAAACTTACACGAGCACCATTATGCATATATTATATTGGCATAACTCAGTTACACCTAATTGCAAAGGAGTAGGAAAAATACATATATATGATCTAGCAGTGAACTTAAGAACAGAGACCATTATCTAGTGAATATCTAACACAATCCTATATAAGGAAATGCACATAATGATTACTTAGAAGAATATTTATTTATATTATTGTGGCCAAAGCCAAAAATCATTATTACGGAAGCTCATAAAGAATAGAATCCAAATAATATCTCTTAAAAATGAAAACTGCTTCACTTCTTGCAGAAATAGCTAAATTCACGTGCTAGATTAAATTTTAATTCAGCATGAAAACAGAAGCAAGTACAGTTTTGGACTTAAGAGGATGAAATTTGGTGAATGAAAGATCCTGACGGCTTTTCCTTGGTAAATACCCAAACCATTGCTGTCAATTCAATTCTGATTCATAGCAACCTTAGAGGCTGTAGTAAATCACTGCACCATTGGCGTTCCAAGGTTGTAAATCATTATGGAAGCAGGCTGCCACATCTTTCTTATGTGCATGGTTGGTGGGTTAAAAGTCCCAACCATTGGATAGCAAGAAAATGCTTACCCATTGTGTCATCGAGGCCCCTTCTGGGTCCATAACTAATCGGTCATACAGGCTTCCTAAGGTTTTAGCCCAGTACTTAGCGTCTCACCTGAATTATCATAGCTCACCTTCACAACAACACTTTGAGAGTGAATTTTATGGATGAAGTAACTGACGGAAAGAGCTAGTTTAAACTTGCCCAAGGGAAAAAAATAAGTTACTGAACTGAGCTCAGACCTAAGTCTGTGGGAGTCCAAGTGGGTTTCCCATTTAGTAAACCTCTCTGAACCCCACTACATATGTAACTAGGAATAATCATCGATATCTTACACTTTTGCTATAGACAGTAAACAAGAGGATGTAAGAAAATGCACAACACCGACACCTAATGCACATAATGCAGTCCTTAATTTGTCAGCATTCCTATTAAACACATTAAGTAATAATTTTATCCATCAGAGCTTCAGTCTAGCACAGTTTACTTTTTTCACCTTTTAAATATATATCTGAAAAGATTATAACAGAAACATTCTTTGTGACGCATCCACTTTGGACACAGAGATCTCTAAAATTACCAAGAGGAACATTTGCTAGCAGTTAATAAGGGTTCAAACAGCCTCTGTAGGCACAGACCATGATACAAAATGAATATAATCTTTAAAGCAGCTATAGAAGAAAAGAGGATAAAATATAATGGCAAATCCATAATAGAACAGTCAGGACCAGCAATCCATTAATCTATAAGCTGGCAGACAAGCAGGATAAATACTCTCATTATGATTTCAGCATGCTCCACTTAGTTCTATATGAAATCTATGGTGCACATTCCCTCCACCATTTAGATGTTTCCTTGCCAGATCTGACACATGAACATTTCCCACACGTACAAGGTTTGCTCTGCTGGGAACATTTTGTAGACAGGAGTGTGGTATTGCAGTTGGTGCCCCTGGCTTAATGTCAACAAACTAAGGGCAGGAAAAAGTCACATGTTTATTGCTTTGTAAAGCACAGTGCACACTACAGAACTGGACAGAGAGGGGAAGCAGGAGCTAATGTAGAGGTTTCTTACTGAATCTGGGTCCACACAGGAGCCCCAATGTCGTGGTTATGCATTGTGCTGCTAAAGGCAAGGCCAGCAGTTGGAAATCACCAGCGCCTCCACAGGCCAAAGATGGGGGTTCCTATTCCCATAAAGAGTTACAGTCTTGGAAACTAACAGTGGCACTTCTACCCTGCCACTGAGTTGCCATCAACTTAGCTCCACAATCTTCCTCCTTTCTCCGCAGACTAAGTTGCTCCAGGATAAAGAGTAAATGGAATGATACTGCTGTTGTTGTTATTAAATGTCATGAAGTTGGTTCCAACCCATAGTAAAACACTGCCCAGTCCTGCACCATACTCACCATGGTTCCTATGCCTAAGCCTATCGTTCCAGCCACTGTCCATCCATCTCCCTGAGAATCTTCCTCTTTTTCACTGACCCTTTACCAAACACGAGGGACTGCTCTCTCCTAACAAATTGTTCAAAATAGATAAGATGAAGCCTTGCCAGCCTTGCCTGTAAGGAGCACTCTGCCCGTACTGCACTATACCAGAAAATGCAAAATATAGGCACTTGGGGTTCAGCACCTTAATTTAATCCTCATAGCGTCCCTGTGAATCAGATGCACTCCTCCATTTTACAAATGAGGAAACAGGCTCAGAAAAATTAGGGGATGTGCTCAGAATCACTTACTTAGTCAGCATCAAAACTAGGATTCAAACAAAAATAATTTTTCACTTTGAAACCCGTCTCCTATGTAGTAAGGATAGAAGTGACTTGGAAAGACAGCTTCTGCACTTGTATTGTGCAGGTGAAAGGAGGGAGTAATTGTATAATGAAAATGAAATTGGGATTTTAATTCCAGGTGCTTCCTTTATATACCTCGTGTAGAGCATTTCATCTGTAAGTGAAAGAGTTTTAGTAGATGCTTTTTAATGTCTGCATGAATGCCTTATAACTGGAGGATTCATGGTTCTAACACTAGCCTACAATACAATGTTAAGATTTTAGAACTAAAGAATATGCCTACATGCTCACATCCCCACAATGACCAGACGGTAGACTTGTAAGTGAAGGGCAGTAATGCTCCTGGATAGATATACCTGGGCCTTTTTCATCTCACAATGCCCCCTTGGGCATTTTTGTCCAACCTATACACCACTGTTGCTTTTTAAGCCCATATCATAGTACATAGTTGGAATTCCCAGTCTTCTTCACCTCTTCTCACATCTTTCTTGGAGAATTAACCTAGCAGATCATTCAAGATGCCATGTAACAATAGGCCAAGAATAGCTGTCTTTGAAAACTGACTACCTACAAAGAGAACAGTCAACAAATTGGAGGGGGCCAGGGAGGATCAAAAAATTGTATCATTTTCTAACAAACCCAGACTCATACTACCCCCATAAATGTCTGCCATAACTAAGGGCTGATGAAAAAGAAAACGTCCAAATTTACAGAGCAGTAGCCTGTCGATCTTGAAGAATTAAAAGTCACTATTTCCCTTGAACAGAAGGGCTGCCTATTGTCATTCACAACCACAGATGTGCAAGAATGAATACTCCCACTTCTCTAAGAGCAAGCTACTGTGGCACCACTCAGCCAAAGCCAAAATCAAATAGGAGTGATTTGATTTGATGCAACTCAGGGTGAGTCTGTGCATGTCAGAGAGAACTGTGATCCACAATTTAACCAAAGGAACAGTTGTGGAACAGTTCTAGTGTGAGGCTGACACCACAAAATCTTCAGAAAGCCAAAAGAACTACTGTAAATCATGCATGACTTTGTGTCGAGGGTTTTCAAAATATCCTGACAATTTCCCCCTCCCTGGAGGGCTGGAAGTACAAACACTGGAGCAGCACCCAGATCTCCTGAATCAGAAACTGCGGCTGGAGCGCGCTCGCAGGGTCCTAAGTGCGATTTTGATCACACGTAAATATGCGAACCATTGAACTAAGACAACTCGAGTCTAGCTATTACTGTAAATTCAAATAAAAACAAAATCTAAACCTCAGTAAAATGTCCAAAGAGATTAGGAAATTTAAGCAAGTAAAATATACATGAGAAAATACTTACATAATTTGGGGGAAATTGAATGATAACAGTTAATTAATGAGTTAGTAATTAATTAAATCTGGACACTATTTCATGGATCCAGTTTTCATTCTGATAAGGTGCCAGTATAAATAATTGCCCTGAGTGTAGCTCATTCTGGGGGAAATGCCTGCTTCATCTAGAGGACCTAGGCTAGGAAGCAGAAGATGAAGTAATAAAACATCACACAGAAACACTCTCTTAGTTCAAAATAAAAGCAACCAGGAAACTTACTTTAAAAATCAAGAGCTTTTGACAGAAGAAAATGTTGAAAAAACTGCAAAATTTGTTGCCATTAAAAGTATTAAAATAAAAACTAACCAAACTAAAAAGATAAATTTATCTAGCAGTTAAAACTGAAGCTTCAGGGCAAAGTTTTTAACCCAAAATGCAAATGAGTTTTTCTTCCTAAACACACATGTTCACAAGTACACATAATTTTGAAGCCAAGGAATATCAAGTAATTTTCATGAAAATTTTCAAAAAATAATGAAGAATTTCATCATCAAATTATGGCAGAGGCAAACTAAGGAGTGATTTGTGGGCCATTTAAAAATCAGGCTGCTGATTGACGACTTCAAAAAGCCGAGAGTCCAGTGCCAGGATTCCCAGGTCACTGGCTTCATTTCATCCAGAACCTTCTTTAGTTGACGGACACTTTCCTCTCTGAATGCCAGACATTACTTTTACTTCATTTAATTTTCCCTGGGGCGTTCACTTCTTTAGCACGTGTGGAGCGGATCGGTTGGGCATGTAGAGATCACCCTGTGTAGTTCATGTCCAATTATTGCAGACAGATGAAGATGCAAACTATGTACAGGGATTTCAATAAGTTTGAGGGAAATTCCATCACCTTCTAATTCCATTTTTGCATGCACTCTTTGAAGCCCTTTTGTGTATGGGAGGATAGCCTTGGACAGTCAGGTGAACAGAAAATGTTTCATGAGTCCTTTCCACCCCAGACCGAGCACTGAAAACATTTCAGTCTCTTGAAAAATTTGAGTCTGAAATATGAGCAGAGATAACAGTCTTGGGGAGTTTATCTGAAGAAAAGCTGATGCAAGAAGTGAAACACTCTTCCTAGCACTTGCCTGTGGCCTCTCCCTGTGACTGCTTAGCTTCTTCACAGCAAGATGGCTGAGTTCCAAAAGTGAGCATCCCAAGAGAGGCCCAGGAAAGTACAAAGTCTTGCCCACATTCAAGGAGATGGGAAATAGACTCTTTCTCTTGAGTGGGGAGTGGCAAGATTCTAGAAGTGCAAGTGGGACCAAAAATATCTTGGGAAAATACATCAATCAGACCAATGAATGAAATAACAGATATATGAAGATGAATAATGGAATCTGGTGAAAATTTGGGCTGGACAAGTATAATATGAAAAGATTCTCAAGGAATTTAGACACATAGAAAAGTAACCCAACATGTTAGGGAAGGAGTTTTATAGAATTAGAGATGTGACTTCTAGTTCCTTTCTATGCCCTCTCACCATTTATATGGCTGTAAAGTAGAAGAAGTAAACATTAGGAGTACTAAAATTGCTAATATGCATTAGATATTTCTATTGCATTACCTTTCATAAAAGTCAAAAGAAAATCTTAGGTCAATATTATTATCTCTACTTTACATGTAAGGAAATTGAGGGCTAGAAATCTTAAATAACTTATGCCAAATCAAGCAGCTGGTATGCATTCATAGAGCCATGATGAAAACTCAGCTTTGCTTGACTAGAAAGCTTAGGTTCTTCTACCTGTATTTGTGTCCTGTTACACTGTTGCATTGTTTTAAAGATGGAGAATCACATAAACTGTAGAAATACTGTAGTAGTCCCTCTCCACATTTGCTTTCTTTTTCAGGTGATGGAAAAGGAAATATTCACAGTTTCTGTTTTGAACTTAGAATAAGAATTTGGGGGAGAAATTGGAAAAGTGTACACCATCATATCTCATGATACCACTATCTGTGATATGTTATTTACTCAGTGATGCCTCACTCTCACTGCCGCCAAGTCAATGCTGATTCATAGCAAACTCATAGGACAGGGTCGAACGGTGCCTATGGCTTTCCAAGACTGTACATCTAGAATGCCTCGTCTTTCTCCAGGGAGGTTGATGATGGTTTCAAACTGGTTAGCACCACCACCTAACCCACTCCACCACCCTAACTGACTCAGGGAAGCTTATCTTCTGAAGTATTTTTGAATTATCACAAGAAAAGAGTGCACATTTGTGGTGATTTTATGGTCCATCTATCCTTTCTATCAAAAATGGTGTTCACTTTTAACCTAATACTTCTTCTCCCTTGAAGCCTCATATGTAGTTTTGATTCAAATGCTGATTCAATTTGTAACCATAACTCCACCCCTATCCCATTGACCAAGGAAATACTGGAGAGTTGTCAACTATCTTGGTTACCTAGGACTGCCTAACAGAAGTACCGTAAGTGAATGGCTTAGCAAACAGAAATCTATTTTCTCACGCATTAGGCAGGCAGAATTGTGCTGCTGGAGAATACTGAAAGTACCATGACTGCTAAAATGACAAACTGATCAGTCTTGGAAGAGGTATGGCCAAAGTACTCCTCAGAGCAGCAGTTCTCAACCTGTGGGTCGTGACCCCTTGGGGTGGGTCAAATGACCCTTTCACAGGGGTCTCCAAAGACCATTGGAAAGCACCTATTTCTGATGGTCTTAGGAACTGAGACACCGTTCCTTTATCTGTCTCCATCCTGGTCTGCCCACATGCAGATACACCCACATACGAGTGAGTACCCTGCGTGAAGACTGTTACCCATGCTACACCATGCTTCAGGACAAAATTTTATTTATCTGTCATTGGAAATAAATGTTTCATAATATATAATTACATATTGTTTTTGTGATTCATCACTATGCTTTAATGATGTTCAATTTGTAACAATGCAAATACACCCTGCATATCAAATAGGTACACGACGATTCATAACAGTAGCAAAATGACAGTGATGAAGTAGCAATGAAAATCATGTTATGGTTGGGGGTCACCACAATGTGAGGCACTGTATGAAAGGGTCGCGGCCTTAGGAAGTTGAGAACCACTGCCTTAGAGGCAGGGATGGCAAGCTTCTTTTGACGTACTTTGAACATGTGGCCAGGAGAGACGGCCCCGGAGAAGGACATCCCCTTTGGTAAAGTAAAGAGGAAGACCCTCCAAGCGCTTAGGAGACCCAGCGGCTGCAGCAAGGGGCCCAAGTAGAGGAACCAGTGAGGAGGGCACAGGCCTGGGCAGTGTGTCGGTCACTCTGGGCGGGAACTCGCTCAATGGCAGCTTGGAGCAGCCACAACCGATGGAAGGAAGCCCTGCAGCACAGAAGCTGCTGAAGCCACATGGCGGGGTCAGCTCTCTGAGCCAATTCTTCTCTTCTCCCGTCCACTACGAAAGCCCTCCTGTCCAGGAACTGTTGCCATATGCCTCAGAGCAACAAGTTCCTCCAACAGCTACGAGCATGCTCAGCTGAGACGAACTCAAACAGCAGGTGAAGGATGTGACAGCTTTTCTTCAGACGGTGCAGTGACAGACATGTGGTGACCAAACCTTGCCCTCTGCAGCCGTCTGATTGAAGCGGGTGATATTGTTCGTTCTACTCTGCAATACAGATTATGAATGACTTCCCACCACCAGGTCTTATCGATACCCCCCTGCAACCCCCAGGCCCCCAAATAAATAAATAACCTCAACGCTGATTCATAACAATCCCTGTGGGGTTTCCGACACTGTAACTTTCTACGGGAGTAGAAAGCCCTGTCTTTCTCCCTCGGGACTGTTGGTGGCTTTGAACTGCTGACCAGGAGGATCTCAGCCCAACGTGTAATCCCTACACCACCGGGGCCACCATCAGGCTTCATCCAGGGGATATATTATTCACAGGAAAAGGAGGATCTCCACAGGAGATCTCCACTGAACAGTAGCAGGAAGGTCTTTAAATGTTTCCCCTCATCCCTGCCAACTATCAAGCCGGTGGGAATGAGCACCACCATCTCAGGGACAAAAGTCGAGCCTCCTGAGCCCGGAGTCCGCAGTTCATTTTGCCAAGCGCTGAATCCTCTCTTAAGGAAGGATCAGGAACTCCGGACAGATGACGAATACAAGTTCAGAGATAGGCTGGCGATGACACAGACGCTGACACGCCTTGCAAACGTCCAGGAAAAGCACACTTGGAAATGCCTGGAAGGCGACTGGGGAAGCAGACACACACCCAACTGAACGCCTCGTGCCAGGCCCCGGGACGCTCAGCCCCCTGCCTGTCTGCTTCCCTTCGCTGCAGCCACGTCTTGGGAATCCATGGTCCAGTGTGATAAGTGGCTGATTTATGCTGAGAAGAAAAGTCAGACTTTCTCACTTGCATTTTTTTTACCTTATGGAAGTTTCCCATTGGCCTGAGAACTCCCCCTGTGCTGCAGGTGGGTCATCGTCTTCTCTGGCTGACTTGTGGACCAGCAGCAAAATCCTGAGCTTGTGGCCACCGCGGAGGGACAGGCTTGGCGGCCTGAGATGCG
This sequence comes from Echinops telfairi, assembly GCF_000313985.2. NCBI lineage: Eukaryota > Metazoa > Chordata > Mammalia > Afrosoricida > Tenrecidae > Echinops > Echinops telfairi. The sequence goes on from NW_022103920.1 coordinate 52,990,189, forward strand.
CTCTATTCAGCTTGGCAGCTGTACCCGGAGGCCCTGAGGGCAGTCGGAGGTGCACTGGATCCAAGTCTTCTCAGTCGTTCTTCTGGGGTAGAAAGTGGGAAAGATCCAGGGACAGAGCACGACACCTCCCTCTTCTTCAGCACTGGGCCAGCATGAAGAAACTGAGCTAAAGTCTCAAACACCACCTTCCAAACGTGGAACCTTGGGCACATGAAATCTGACTCCACCTTCAGGAATGTGGAAAGAGAAGAACTCCCAATCTTCCCCCAGACACCTGCAGACATCCTGGACCCAGAGCTCGCTGTCATTCCCCTCTGTGACCGTGGAGGGTCACCTGATGGGCTTGTTCCAATTTCCACCTGGCGGTCATGGTGCGAATGCCTCCCTGCAGAGCTTCCCACTGGGAGTGTAGGAGGATAAGAAGTTGGGCATTTTTAGCAGAAGTTTATTGGACAAAACATGCTCTCTAAAGCATCGCAGTGCAATGTACACAAACCTCGTTTGTTTGGGGGGTGTCATTCATGCTCAGGAAGAATAATGAAGAAACACAGTTCCTGAACTTTCTGAACTCATCTATACGAGTTTCCCAAAGCATATGAAATTCTTCTTTTATAAAATGGAGGATAAAATACCTGACTAAATTCCTTCCCTAAAACGACCGTATCTTTTTTGCTTATCCCTCTATCAAAGGCTCAATTACACTGATCAGTATTCATTTAAACCGAGTGGATGGTGGAATGAGTACGATGTGTTTATGTCTGGCTATGTGCCTAGAACAAAGTAGAGCCTCGGCAAGCACGCTCATCTTCCTGTTCCCCAACGTTGCCAAGACGCAAACATTCTAGCAAGCAGGCACTAGCCATTAGTATCTTTCCAGAAAACTGAGTGATCGAGTATCGTTTTCTAAAGTTTTCTGCTGGCCTTCTAATGCTCACTTTGTGACTAATTAATGTGTGCTCATGCCTTGGGGCGTGATGGAGACAAACGTCAGGCATGACAACATATCCCTGACCCTGGGAAACCAGCCCAGGTGAATGACGAGAAGAGGCGTGACCATGTAAAAAAGACAGATAGCATATCTTTAAATCACTTCCATAGAAATCTATGCCAGATTTCAGATGCAAGAGGAGTGTTATGAAATTGACCAGATAGAGCACTCCGATTCTAGGGGGAAATATCAATATTCAACGTAGAATTATTTTTAAAGTGCACCTAGCGACTACCCTCATTCAGCCCCGCCCTTTCATCTTAGGAAACTGAGGGCGCAGGTCTCCCATGGCCATAGCAGAGGTCAACCATTTACCGTGTCACATCTATCTCACTTTCCAATCAGTATGAATTCCTAGCCTGAGACATCAATGAATGCCTGTCAGAAACTGTTTCACAGGGTTACATTACATTGCTCAAGAGGCATACAGGACAGAGATCTGGAAGTGATTTTAGTGATTCTTAGGTAATGTTGATCAGTTGGAATTAGCTTCTTTGAATAACAGGTTTGGCAAACATCACAGTTTCACCAGACAAACATTGAAAGGAATCAAGTGCCCCATACTAGCATTGGAATTTTTAAAAATCATCTTATTTGGGGCTCTTACAGCTCTTGTAACATTCCATATATCAATTGTATCCAGTATATTTGTACATATAGGCCATCATCATTTCCAAGACATTTTCTTTCTACTTGAGTCCTTGGTATAAGCTTTTCCTTTTTATCCCTGTGAATCCTTGATCAATTATATACTGTTATTATTCTTTCATATCTTACACTGCCCATTGTCTCCCTTCGCCCACATTTCTGTTATTTATCCCCTTCGGCTTTCAGTAGGAGTTGGGGGTTGGCTATATATCGAACCTTGGGATGGATTCCCCCTTTTTCTCCTTTCCCCTTCCCCGGCCATCCCCTTACCCTCTTGATATCACTACTCCCATGTTTATCTGTTCTGCATTCCATGTGTCAAGAGCTCTTATCTGTACCAATGTGTGTTCTCCAGTCTAGCCCAATTTACAGGGTGGAACCTGGTTATGGTAGTGTGGGGAGGAAGCATTCAGGAACTAGAGGAATGGTGTGTGTTTCCTCAGTGCTATACTGCACCCTAGTCAAATCATCCCCACACTATAACCCTTCTGTGGGGGGACATCCAATTGTCTCCAGATGGGGTTTGGGTCTCCACTCCAACCTCCCTCTTTCGCATCAATATAATTGTTTGTCCTGGATGTTGTGATACCGATACCTGATCCTGTCGACACCTCAGGATGTCAGTTCTGCACTGACTTTGCAGATCCAAGGCAAATACCCTTTACATCCAAACCTGCTGCCATTTTCAACTCATGGTGACCCTCGGGGACAGAAGAGAACAGCTCCATCGGGTTTCTAAGGCTGTAAATGCTTAAAGCCACTGATCTACTGCAAACAATCCATGTAAAAAGGACTCTGAGGCCATAAACTTGGTTGCAGGTTTAGCTCTGATATCAAACCGATGTAACAATGTGGACAAGGCTAGTCACAGTTCCTAACCCTCAGAAAAATTGGAAGAGACATTTTATAAGATCCCATCCACATTTAACTGTCCCTAATTCCATTACAGAACCTATTTTCATGTGGACAATTTAAACAGGTGAGCACCCTTGAGCCATGCGGTGAAGTCACCTGCCACATCAGCTTAACCAAGTTTCAGTTTACAGCAAAAGAAAGGTGTGTTCATATATGTGCCCCCCATTGTACCTTCACTAACACACGTCAAAGCAGAAATAAGAATAGACACTCCAATATGTTCCAAAAACCAAACTAAATGCACTGCCATTTAGCCAACACTGACTCATAGTGACCACCCAGAGTACAAATCCCAATGTTTCTCCCTCGGTGCTGCTGGGTATAATCACTACACCACCAGGCCTCTCTCCATTGTCTTAGGAGAGAAAACTTTCATAGCCACTGGTTTTGGAGATAATTCCTCTGAGCTCTTTTTCATAACAAAAATAAAGGCTATTACATGGGAATTTGTGATCTACACAAATTTAATCTACAAAAATCAAGGTCTCTGTTCTTACAGACTTGGTAAATTCTCTGAGCTGCTACTGATCTGTCTATATTACCAAGTGTTGAAGAGTTTTAGCCTGACCCATGTTTAGATTATCAGGCATAATCTTAAGAAAAGTGCATAAACCGAAAAATAAACACTTCAGAAAGAGTCTATAGGATAATCTTGGGGCCCTCAGCTCTGTCTGCCCCCCACAATTATACTTCTTTCCTGCTTCAAAGCCCAAATGGTTAAGACCCAAAATAATAGCATTGTAAGCATAACTATAATCAACTGTTTTATTAATGGTTTAATTAAGAACATATTACAGTTTAATAAACAGAGTTGTTCAATATGGTGGCTCTAAATGAGTAATAGCAGGATGTAATTAGCAGCAGCTTTGCCTCACTTACAAACCCTTGATCTGTTCATTGTGATTTCACACCTAACTGAACAGCGCAGCCTGGAGCTAACGTTTGGAAAAAGGAGCCATTACGTTTCTGTTGTTTGGTCCTCTCCACTGTTGTTTCTCCTGTTGCCCTGTGGTTAACGTCTCTTTTGTCAAAAACTGCACAGAACCCATAGCCTGTGGATATACCTATTATTTTGTGTTTGCTTTTGTTTTAACCTTTCATTTTCACCAGTATTCTCTAACAGCAGCATGTGGCCAATACACACTTCGTCTCTCCTGCAGCTGGCCGCCATCAACCCCTGTGACTAAACAACAGAATATGCTTTTGCTGCCTTGGCTCTGAGTTACATTAGTGTCCCGGACTCTTTCTTTATGTAACTGTCCCCTTGGGAAAGGATGATCCTATCAAGGAAAATGTCAGTACGAATTGTATAGTCCAGTTTTAAAAAAAAAAGAGTATACAAGTATATGTGAAGAGTGAGTTCAGTGTTTTACATCCACAGATGATTCTAAGTCTGTCCCTGGTACAGGCTTGGCTTCGTCCAAGGGAGGGCCATTAAACAGGTTTAAAGCATGAGCCTAGCACAAGGATAAGGAGCTCTGGTGATGTCATTTTTAAAGCTCCAGGGAACTGAAAAGTTGACAATTCAAATCTATTTGGTGGGTCCTCGGAAGAAAGGCATGGCAGTGTGGCCCCATTAAGACTGCAGCCTAGAAACTCTACAGGGGAGTTCTTCTCTGTCACACAGACTTACTATGAGTTGAAATCAACTCAACGGAACCCACTGTGTCAGACCGGGTTGACGACAGAAACAAATTCACTGACACTCACATATGTGTAAGAGAGAGCTTTAGATCAAGAAGTAATTATGCATCAATAAAACATCCCAACCCCGTCTAACAAAGTCCACAAGTCCCTTTTCAGACTCACAAAGCCCCATTCAATGATGTGGAATACAGGAAGATCACAGGTGCGGTCTTGTGGATCTAGTGGCAGTGGATGCATCTCCAGGGCTCATGCAGGTCTCCACATGGTGTCAACAGGAAGGTGAAGGTGAAGTTCCCAGCACTTCGTGAGGCCACACTGACAAGGAGGCATTTTTAGGCTGTAACCCTACCCTATAATTTATTTATCAAGTTGACATGAAATTATGTAACTACCTTAACTACCAAAAAATGAGAGCCTATGGATATAGGATAACTTGCTTACCTCCCATGACTCAGATTCTTCATATGAAAATTGAGAGGACCAAGGGTCTAACTACATTCTGAAAATTGAGAGGATAAAGGGTTTGGCTCAGTGATTTCCAAAGTTTTTCTGCTGAAAATATTTGATGATCTATAAATATTCAGATTTTAAAATCAAAGAAATGAGTTTAGTTGTGCTCTCGGGGATGCTGATTGCTTGGGAAATAGAAAGTGAGCCGTGGATATAGTACATTAAGCACATGAAAATTTGTCATAGAGTTATGCTATTGTACTGTTGTTCCCTGATTATTATAAAATCAACTCAAGACCTCTAGAAGAATCTTTATTCTCTTTGCTCATTCCAGTGAAAGCTAATGTCAATATACTTGACATTCACTATATAAAGCCTCTATAGCTACAATGGTAACGCATTCCAGAGGGCAAATGCTGAAGAATCTTACACTCAGAAATCTTAAGATCAGTGCATAAAGACCATGTAGCACACGCTGATGCCAATGTTGCAGCTAGTGATTGCATGCGAAGTACATGTGGCATCAGTGATATTTAAAGAAGCTGTGTGTTCATTCTTCAAGCAATTTTAAATAAAACACAAGGTGATGTTTCTCCTTCAAAAAATTCATGGTTCACTTTCTAAATGTGATGGTAATGGTAACTACAATGTTTCTACGTGATGAAGAGATGCTTTTAAATAGCATCTGATTTCCCCTAGGTATTCAGCCTTCCTCTGGGTGATATCTTGTGTGGCCCACAGCAGGTCCTACAGAGTGAGAGCCCTCCCATGGTGAAATAGGTCACTTGTTGGCTATAGAGCAGGATGCTTGGCTAGTTCAGCATCCATTCCACTGGGAAATTTTTGAACTACAATTTCACAGGAATTGCAGGGCTGGGCTTTCTAATTTCCCCAAGGCTATTACCCCATATGCATGCTAAACAGCAAGGTATAAATGTCTTGTTCTAAGCCATAAGGTAAGGAAACATCTGGACAGAGAATAGAGTTAGCTACAAAAGTAGTCTTGATGAGAAGGCTAATGGGTATCAGATGTAAGAATCAATAATGTTCAAAGGTTCATCATCTTCAGTATTGTCTCCAGGTTTTCATGGTCTAGGAGATAAAATCTCCACAGGTATTAATTTGACAGGATTTATTTTTGAGGCACCAATGCCACAGAAATTCATCTGTCATCTACACAATTATATGCAAGGAAAGAAAAGCTGCAGAAAGACAGACCACTGAAGATATCTTACATGAGCATAAATCAGTATTGCTACCAGGGTTCCAGTATTTATATTTATATTTATCATGCCCCTACAATCAGATGACTTAAGTTATCTATTGTGGATAACAATAGATAAGTTCTCTTATAAAACATCTGTCTTATTCTCATTGGAGTGCCATCAAAAATATGGGGTTTTTTTTAAATGTCTAATCAAATGAGGAGACCGATCGGGCCAGTCAAATTGCAGGAAAAGAAGCCAGCTCACGGGCTATTGAAGCCATTTTGTGAGACTCCAGTGGAATGATATTGATAGAGTTTCTTAAAGGACACAGGGCAATCACTAGGGGTATTTTGAAAAAGCAAAAAAGGCAAGAACATTGAAACGTTCATTGGTTAGAACAAAGCCAATGATATTTTGCTAAGGAAATTTTCCCATCATGATAATTCTCCTGCTAACTGTTTGAGGCTAACAAGTACTATCCTATGAAAATTATTGGAAATCTTACCCTACTCACCTTACAGTTCTCATATTACCCCTTAGGGCTTTCTTTCTTCCCTAAACTCAAAAAACATATAAAAGGTATATTGTTTGTATCCTTGAGGATGCTGAAGTTGCAATTTGTGTAAATCAAAAAGCAGGACTAGAATGAAGGAAATCCCACCTTGATAAATGTATAGATTTAATGAAGGGTATGTTCAGAAACAACAGCTCCAGTTTGATCTTCTTGTTTAGTAAAGGTTCCCATGACTTTTCCCTCGTGACTCTATCAGTGTGTCTTACTGTGGTGGCTTACCTGGGCTATTATAATGGAAACCATGTTGTTGTTGTTGTTGTTGTTGTGTGCCTTCAGGTCAGTTTTGACTCAGAGTGACCCTATGTACGGCAGAATAAAACACTGCCCACTCCTGTGCTGTCCTCACAATTGTCCTGAGGATTGAACCCATGGTTGCAGCCACTGTACCACTGGTCATTCAAAACCAGCAAGATCGCTCAGGGTGGACAGATTTCAGTAGAACTTCCAGACAAAGAACAGGATAGGAAGAAAGAATAAGGGGTACATTTCTGGAAAATTAGCCATTAAAAATCTTATGAAAAGCAGTAGAACATCATCTGATATAGGCTGGGAGATGAGTACCTCAAGTTGGCACTCAAAATATGACTGAAAAAGAGCTGCCTCCTCAAAAGAGAGCTGGCCTTGGTGACATGCATGTAGCAAAGCTTCTGGGTCTTTCATTTACTGAAGAGCATGACCAAAACATGAGAAGATGTGGTTGTAAATATTGATTAGCATTCAGAGCATGAAATGTACAAAATGTGAATCTAAGAAAATCAGAAGTCATCAAAAATAAAATGGAATGCATAAACATCTTTGAAGTATAGTACTGTCTGTGATAGGATAATTCCTTCAAGAAAGATCAGGTAAAATTATTACCCAAATTTAGGCACCAACATCTAAAAATGGTAGTGAATAAATTAAAGAATTCTACCAGCTTCTTCAGTCTGAAATTGATCAACTAGGCAAAAAATGAATTGATAAGTATTTGGTGGTTGGAATACAAGTAAAGAAGGGTCTGTACTGGGAGTAAGGTTTTAGTCTTAGATTATTATATTCTATCTCATGATAGAATTTTGCAAATAACTTTTTTGAGCAACATAAAGGGCAATTGTACAAGTCACTCTCTCCAGGTGGAACGCCCAGGAGTCAAATTGACTACATCTGTGGAAAAAGCCAGTATCATTAGCCAAAATTAGGCCAGGGACCAACTAAGTAACACATCATCCATTCCTCCCATACAAAGTCAGGTCGAAGCTGAAAAAAGTAAAAGTTCAGGAGAGTAAAAACACAACTTTTCGTATAGCTTGTCCGACTTTCGAGACCATATGAAGAACCAATTCGAGGAACTGAGCACTGAGGAGGGACGACCAGACCAGTGTGGGATGACATCAGAGCTTCATACACAAAGAAAGTAGAGGTCATTAAAAGATGGGGAAAACAGCCAAGTGACTGTCAGAAGAGACTCTGAAACTTCCTCTTGAACTTAGAGTAGCTAAAGAGAAAGAAGGAAGTGAAGTGAAAGAGCTGAGCAGAACATGTCAAAGGACAGCGCAAGAAGATAAAGTAAAACACTAAAATGAAACGTACAAAGAACTGGCAAGAGAGAAACAGAGGGCAGAATTCACTCTTCAGGGCTTTGGTTGCAATACTGAAGGCTTCCAGGGGCAACATATTGAATGCTACAGGAAGCATCCAAAGCACATGGAAGAAATACACAGAGGCACTGGACCAAGAAGAACTGGTCAGCATTCAACCATTCAAGAGGGAGCCTGTGGTCAGGATCTGATGGTGTGGCAGGAAGAATCCACAGGTGCACTGAAGTCATTAGTGAGAAACAAGGCTTTGGGAATTGATGGAATACCAATCGAAATGTTTCAACCAACTGATGCAACATTGGAAGTGCTTACCAGTTTATGCTGAGAAATTTTAACTGACTAGAAGAGACCATTATTTGTGCCCATTCCAAAGATAGGTGGCCCAACATCATGCAGAAATTATCTAACAGCATCATTGATGTCACATGCTGAAGATAATTTTTAAAAGGCAGCAACTGCATATCAACTGGGAGCTACCAGAAGAGGACGTGGTACAACCGACATCATTGGTGACATAGGATAATTTGGGGCTGAAAACAGAGGGCACCACTAGGACGTTTACTTGTGTTCTATTGACAATGCGATGGCATTCAACTCTATATTGTTATCTATAACAAACTGGATAACAAGGTGAAAAATGAAAATTCCAGAACACTGCATTGTGCTCATGTGGAGACCCTATATAGACCGGGAGTCCACCTTTTGAATAGAGCAAGGGAATATTGCATGGTTTAAAATTAGGAAAGTTGTGTCAGAGTTGTATACTTTCACCATATTTATTGAATCAGTATGATGAGCAAATAATCCAAGAAGATGTTGGATATATATATATATATTAAATGGAGCATTAGGGTTGAAGGAATGTTGATTGACAACTTGTCCTGTGCAGATGACCCGGCCCTGCTTGCCGAAGCAACAAGAGCTTGAAGTACTTATTGATGAAGATTAAAGACTGCAGCCTTCAGTATGGATGACAAACTCAATGTGACAAGACCTAAATCCTCACAACTGGACCAAAAGGAAACATGCTGATAACAGAGAAAAGAAGGACATTGTCAAGGATTACGTTTTACTTGAATCCACAATCAATGCTTGTGAAAGCAGCAGTCAAGAAATCAAAGGCTGCCTTGTATTCGACAAACATGCTGCAAATGACGCTTGAAAGCATTAGAGAGCAATGATGTCAGTTGAGGGAAGGTGCCCCTGACACAAGCCATCGCATTTTCCGTTGCCTCAGATGCATGTAAATAAGGCTGAATGGAGAAAAATTGATGCATCTAAATTATGATGTTGGCAAAGAATACTAAAAGTACCTTGGACAACCATAAGAAGAAATGATTGTATCTTGGAGGAAGTATAACTAGAACTCCCCTGAGAAGCAAGGACGGTGAGACTTCACCTCCAGTACTTTTGGACTTGTTGTTAGGCGAGACCAGCCCTCAAGTGGGAGATCCTGCCTGGCAGGGCTACCAAGTCCCATGAGGCCTCAGAGTCACATCGACTCAACCGCAGTCAGTTATCCACAGCTTCCTCCTGAAATTGATCAACTATGAAATCAAGATGCCTTGTTTAATATTCGCGATTGAAATGCAAAAATTGGAAACAAAGAGAAGGAACAGTAGTGGGAAAATATGGTCTTGGTGATAGAAACAAACCTGGTGATCACATGATAGAATTTTGCAAGACAAACAATTTCTTCATTGAAAATACCTTTTTTTTCAACAACACAAAATGACTATACACACAGACTTTTACAGATGGAATACAGAGAACTCAAATTGACCACACGTGTGGGAATAGATGATGTAGAAGTTCAATACCAGCAGCTAAAACCAGGCCCAGGGCTAACTGCAGAATAGACCATCAGTTAAAGCTGTCAAAGATTTTGTCCTGCTTGAATCCACAATAAACGTTCATGGAAGTTGTAGTCAAGAGATCAAAATACACATCACATTGGGTAAATCTGTTTACCCAAAACCTCTTTAAAGTGTTGAAAAGCAAGAATATAATTTTGAGGATTAAGGTGCCCCTAATCCAATCATGGTATTTTCGATCACCTCGTATGCATGTGAAAGTTGGGCTTGAATAAGAAAGACGGGAGAATAATCAGTGCATTTGAATTATGGTGCTAGAAAAGAATATTGAAATACAATGGACTGCCCAAGAGAGCAAACAAATCTCTTCTGGAAGAAGTACAGCCCAAATGTTTCCTAGAGGCAAGGAGACTTTATCGCATGCACTTTGGACATGTCAGGAGAGACCAGTCCTTGGGAAGGACATCATGTTTGGTAAAGTGGAGGAGCAGTGAAAGAGAGGACGACTTTCAACAAGTGGATTGAAACAGTATTGCTGGGGTCAAACATTAGAAAACTGTGAGGATGGATCAGGACTGGGCAGTGCTTTGTTCTGTTGTACATACGCTGTCTATGAGTCAGAACTGACTGGATGGCATCTAACAACAGCGAGAACTAAGACTATGGCTACAAGAGGCGTAGCACACTGACCTGCAGCCTAGTGATGAATTGCTGACACAAGGAAAGATTACACTGACCTGCACATATCTACTAGAACTCATTTACTTAGCTATGGTAACTGGTTTCTGAAAGTAACAAATAACTTGTACAGCTAATTTTATAGTCAAGAGCACACTTTCACATGCCCCCCAAAATGACCTATAGGTATCACCAGTTTTTCTCTACAATAATTTAACTTGGGCCAAATAAAAATGTAGACTTCACTAGCTCCATGAGCTAATCAGCTGGATTTACTTGTACAGACTTGGGAAATTATACTGAGCTAGAAATGAAACCGAAGCACATCAAGCATTCTCTTTGTGTTCCGTAGATGCTAAATAAAACAAGATATGAACGAGGAGAGAAAAGAACTGAATGAGTAAAGTTAGTGACAATGGTGATGTTGATTGAGTTTAGAACAACGGAAGATGTTTGAATCTGTTCCAGAGGGCAGATAAAGAATACAGGTTCAGAGGGGAACCTTGACTGGACTGAGTAGAGAGAAGAAAAGTGTCTGAAACTGGGAACATGGATGGCTGCAGAATAAAGAAACAGATCGATAAAAGATTTGGTGCCATCTGACTGTAGAGACAAAGAAAAGAAAGCCAAATTTGGAACTACTTTAAGGAAAATAGCAGGCAAGACTTGTTGAATACTTGAATTTAGAGAAAAGAATGTAGCTAGGAGAATGTAATAAGAAAGATCTTTAAAATAGCCTTTCTGTACAGTCTGTTTATTATTGAAGATCTGAACATGAGGACTCACTACAACCAGAAATACAGAACATACGCAAAATAAGAGAAGCAAGTATCAGGTACACACACCCAGAACTGCTTACCTGTTGATCTGTGGTCAGTGAGTTAAATTCACAGAGACCTCAACAACTGCTCTTTAGGTTTTCAAAGCAGCAAATGTTTACCAGAAACAGACTGCCTCATCTTTCTCTCTCAGTGGATTTGAACCAATGACCTGTCAGTTAGCTGCCTAGTGCTTAATCCACTGTGTCACCAAAGCTCCTTAGGGAGCAGGATTGGCACACTCAAAGGTTTACCACATATGGAAAGAGCAGTAGTAACCTGCAGGCTTTAGAACTCTGCTATCCATATTCTGCAGCGGTAATTCATCTCAACCTGTATGCCAGAAATGTACTTTTGACCCTCACTAATGCTCATTGGCGAACCTTGGTAGCATAATGGTTATGGGCTGGGCTGCTAACTTCAGGGTCAGCAGTTTGAAACCACCAGCTACCCCGAGGAAGAAAGCTGGGACTTCCTAGTCTCACAAAGAGTTTCAGTCACAAGAACCTCTACCCTGTCCTATAGGATGGCTATGAGTTCACATAGACCTGACGTCAGTGAATTCGTTTTTATGGAGTGCTCATCAAAACATTATGCCAACATCAATTTGTATTACATTTTTAATTTAGCTTTTGGCTGTTATCACAGTTTCAAGACATCATTTGTTCTTGTATTTTCTGAAGTGACTTCCATTCATCCGGGATCCTTAGAAACTACCACAGATATTGACATATAATATGTGCAATGTTGGGTTTTCTTTTTGTTTGGTTGGTTAGTTTGTAAATTATTGAACCCAAGTAATGTTCACTGGAGCACAGAAAGTAAAAAGAAAACAATCAATTCACTTTTATGATCTCGAATTATGAAAATAATAGTTGCCTCACTTCAAAGTGTTCGGAGCCAGGCTCCTCTGTCTGGGTCTTGCTCTGCACCTTTCAGTTCCCATCCAGCCAAAACTACTAGGCACCCGTTTGCAAATGGGCTGTGACTGCTCTATTCAGATTCCTGGTTTCTTCTTAAATTTGAGAAGGAAAACAAAACATCTGGTTTCTACCTGGAGTGAAGAGGCCTCCACGTGGCCATCACGCACTTGCAATGAAGTAAAAGGCCTTATGTTGCACCCGGTCCTCCCAGCAGATATTAAGGGATTCTTTCATTGGGGTAAGTGTTCTCAGTAAACTCATATAACTCAAGTTCATGTCAGCACCTTTCTTGTCAAATTCTCATATAAAAAATTAAAAAGCAAATACACCATAATGCTAACCATTCTTTTACACTTCAACCCTGCTTTTCCATTTTTAATTTATATTAAGGTATGATATATGAGTGTGAGTAAAAAATATTGCTATCAAAATCATAGAAAACCGTGTTAAAGAAAAATACCCAAATATGAAGGTATTGCTTCTCCACGTGTGCTCCCACTGGGTCTGTACACCATGAGAGGCGGGGTGTGCACTTCTCTAACCCTTCCCCAGTCAGTGATTTGCAACATTCAATCTTCATTTAATCCTCAAGGGCCTCAAATTCTGTTGCTTGTCAATGCTGAGCTTGGGGAACAAAAATAAGTCTGAATGTGCAAGATCACAACTGTAGATGGAAAGGTGTCTTTCCCAATAAAAGTTTCACAGGACAGCTCGTGTTACCCTCAAGAAAAGAGCAAGTGTATGATCGTGATGGAGAAAACATTCCTTGGCACAACTTTCCTGGCTTTTTATCACCCAGGCAGTTTTCAAAATTTCTTCACAATCAATTCCCTGACTGTCCTGTGTCCTTTGAAGAAAACTAGCCAGATTACCCCTTCCAAAACATCAAACTCACCACCATTGATTCCATTCTGAATCTCTCAGGTCATAGGGACTCTATAGAACAGAGTAGAACCTGCCCCCGGGGGTAGCTTTCCGAGACTTCAATTCCCTATGGGAGTAGAAAGCCTCCTCTTTCTCCAGTGGAGCAGCTGGCAGTTTCGAGCTACTGATCGTGCAGGTAGCAGCCCAACTCATAGTGCACGTCACGCATAGGGAGCTTAGAGGACGCCTTAGGAATCCGTAAAGAAAAAGGAAACAGCTGTCATAACCTTCTGAATGAACCTTCATGATTTGAATTCACTTGAACAACTTCAGTCTTTTCTACATTTATCAGGATGCTGTCTATTGTTCCAGTCATGAGGATTGTGGTCTTCTTTTTATTGAGTTGCGATCCACACTGAAGGCTGCAATCCTTGATCTTCATCAGAAAGCGCTGCAAGTCCTCCTCACGTTCAACAAGCAAGGCTGTGTCACCTGAATATTGCAGGTTGTTAATAAGCCTTCCTCCAGTCCTGCTACTGCACTCTTCTTCATAGACTCCAGCTTCCCTGATTCTTGTTCAGTATACAAGTTGAATAAGTATGGTGAGAGGACACAACCCTGATTCATCCCTTTCCTGATTTTAAACCGAGCAACATTCTCTTGTTCTGTTCACACAGCTGCCTCCTGAACCGTGGACAGATACTGCCTGAGCACAATTTGGTGGTTTGTCCTGGTAGGCTTGGTTTTATTCTTTGTTTCCATGGATCTATTTTGGTCTTGAGCTTCATTCTATAGCATGTCCCTTATTATAAATCTTGGTCCTTACTCTTAGAGTGTGACCTTTCTGGAATCTTAACTGAATGTACAAAGCACTTAGTGAGGTCTCTCCACCCCAGTTCCATTGAAATTCCAGTATCTCTCCTATCTACATGACCACTGACATCCTTATAGAGCTCTCAATCTTGTTGCTGGAAAGTGATCTCTTTCTGACATCGCTGAGTCCCTCCCTGTGTGTGAGCAATACCCACAATACCCATATAGTTCTTGCCTCCACACTGAAGCTACTTCAATAACTTAAAGCTCCGCGTCTCTGTCCCCTTCATAGCAACATGACTGACAGGACTCCAGTGCAAGAAAGTGCTCACAGGCGGAAGACTGAGAGTTCACAGGGGCTATGGGGTTTCCCTCATGCGTTTTTTTAACCCATAGTTTAAACTCCTATGCTTTGTCCAGTCTCCTAGCCCTCCAGCAGGAGAGCATGTCCAATACCAGTTCCTACGACATTTCCTATAGCAGATGCCACTTACAGATCATTCTTTAAATTTTATTTAACGCTAAGCAAAGATTTGTTTCAAACAATTTACCATTTGTGTACTGTGGAACTTTTGAGATAATGAGGTGATCTTTTTGTGGAAACATGCATATGTGTTTTCTTCTATCAGATTGACTGGGTAATAAAAGTAAAAAGGTCTTCTTTTATCCTAATTCTATCTTTACTTCTATCACTTCAACTATTGGCTTTTCTTATCTTTCCTCTCTCTCTTTCTGTTTAGCAATAAACAGCACAATATATTCTCAGCAGGAAAGAGAAAGAATTAATTCACCATGTAAAACAAAAATGAAGAGACTGTTTGCACATACAGGATATTATTAATAACAGCCACTTGATTGATCATCTTGCTAACAAGTAGAAATATTCCTTATATAAATGGTACACCTCCATTTCTTTCCCATCATGATTTTTGCCCAGAGTGAGAGAGAAGGCTTTTGACAAGGCCCGTTTCTTCTCTGTTCATGCTGACTAACCTGTAGTTTCTATTAAGAGGAAAAGGACAAAGGTAGACTGCAAGGCACTTGGGGAGGTGCCAATTCAGATGTTTTTTAATGAATTAGGAGACTTGAAGGCCAAAAATAACCAAAATGGTAGTCAATCATATGCACACAAAAAAATACTGTGCACTCTCGTGTTTCGAAAACTAATGACCTACTTTGAAGGGAAGTAGACAATTTTCTCTCACATTCTATATTGAATGACCCAGCCAAGTGAATACTATTGATGAGAAGCAAATTACCTGCAATTACTCTAAAGACCAAGGTTTAGAACTACTGCAAATCAGTGTACCTATCTCATAAATACATGCTCTTCTAAATTCAGAAAAGAAAGGAAATAGATGGGATTCCTCTCACTACCATCACCCCTACCTCCACCCCTACCCCAGTCAAATAATCAAATGGGCGTTTTGCCTTTAGCAGAATCAGCTCCCTCCCTGATGTCATCCCTCTATGCAGCCATGCCTCACTAAGTGGTTCTTGTTCTTCCTTTATTTTCTTTACAAATTAAATAGACCCATATGAAAGGGTATGATCAATTAATCCTTACTATTGACCTAAGTTGATTTCATATAATATTGTCAGATTTCATACAGTTTCAAACTAGAAAAAAAATTGAATAAACAAAGAGGAAGTGCTGAAATCCTGGTGGGGACTGAGCATGATAGTGGGACAGGAGGAGAATCAAGGGAAATAGAGGAAAGAGCTGGGAGGCA
>NW_022103920.1:53006737-53044290 GCF_000313985.2 Echinops telfairi
AGGGTAAAGGGAGAATGGGTAGGAAAGAGGGAACCGATTACATGGAACTGTGTGTGACCTCCTCCCTGGGGGACAGACAACCAAAAAGTGGGTGAAGGGTGACGTCGGACAGGGCAAGATATGACAAAATACCAATTTATAAACTATCAAGGGCTCATGAGGGAGGGGTCAGTGGTGAGGGAGGAGAAAAATGAGGACCTAATGTGGGGGGTTTAAGTGGAGAGAAAATGTTTTGAGACTGATGTACAAATGCGCTTTACACAATTGATGTGTGTATGGATTGCGATAACAGATGTCTGAGCCCCTAATAAAATGTTTTTTTTTAAAAAAGAGTAGAACTCTCCCTCTAACTTCACACAGCTCTACATAGGCCTGCCCCTTCCTCTGGTACACTGTCACTGATACGTAACTTACACCGGGATGGGTTTTTAATTCCTTCTCATGTCTCTCAGATCAACAATGTATGTCCCAATCATTTTAATTTCTCCAAATGATATAAACTTTTCCCATTTCAATGTAAACCTCTGGTTCTAAAAACACCATGAGCAATTTAAAGTCAAGGGAATGATCAGAGATATCTGGGGCAAATGTGTTTAGTGCCAACGTTGTATCTTGACCTACAATGAACACCATTTTGAAAAAGGCAAGGATTTTCAGGGATTGCTTTTATTTTCTAAGTGGAATTTCCAAATTATTTTTCCACTTCTTTGGCCAATCTCTCATAAATTATATACCACTTGAAAATGAGCATTTAACCAACATCTGACAGCTTGTGTTGAGGCACTTTGGAAACTACAACCGTGTCTGAGACATGGTCCTTGATAATCACTAGCTTACTAGGAAAAACATTTTTCTATTTAAAAAGGCAAATAAATTATAAATCAAAATATGATTACCAAGATAAAAATAACACAATGTGCAGAAGACTTCAGTAAACTGGGGGCTGGGAAATAAGGTGAGAGGATTCAAGGAAGGAAAAAAAATTAAAGCTAAACCTACTAAATTGGGATTTTTTAATCATCGGGTGCTTATACTAATGTCTTAAGGACTTCTGAGTTAAAAAAAAAAAAGATCCTTGTACTCTGATAAAAAGTATTACTCTGTAAAAAGAATTACAATCGTGTCATGATATGTTCTACTATTTAAAATGCCAGTCTAACTACTGCTTCTATTTATTCAGCTGAAAAGGTCAGCTTCGCCTTTTATTGACTACAATTCTGGCAGCTGAAAATTACACAGCCATAAGTAAGTGCCGAGAAATCGGATCTACTCTATGGTAGTGGCCAGTGCTCAATGGCAATGCTGACCCGAATTTCACTACAGATTGGTTGGGTGTTGAGTCTTTGAGCCCTCTCAGGCTTGCATACACTTAAGGGCTTATTTCTCAAAAGTGATGAGTGTGGATTTTGTCATTACTATCTCAGGTGAAGTCATTTTCTTCAGCTGGATAAGGATATATGCAACTCTATGCAAAATGGAGAGGGAGGAAAGTACGCATTTGTAAATGCAGAGTCGAGAAATGTTTCCTGTCCACTCCTGTCCAGGGGTTATAATCACACAAACTTCTGGTATCCTATTAGTGCACCAATTAATAAGACACTGATGAGCAGGTTGCCTAACTATGGAAAGTTCTACACATGCCTGTTTGTAGTTGACACATCACTTATCACCTCTGAATGAAGAACTTTGACTGCAGACCTTCAGTTCTCCAGGTGCATGTGAAAGTGGCTACAGGAGGGAGTCTGTTTCTCAGGAGGATGTGCTGATGGCTGATTTATAAACAAAGGAACCTGAAAAGAAGTGCTTGGTGCCCTTTCCCACAATCCAATAAGCTGTTACACAGAGATAAACAGTTGCATTGAATTAAGCATGTTTGTCTATTTTCCGATGTTAAATTTTAATATCCTCTTCTTTCAGTTTCTTAGGGCTTCATTTTAAATAATGCTAAGTGTTTGTAAATTATGCATGGCTCCACAGTTTTTATCATTATAAATTCTACTTTAATGAAAAGGTAAATAAAATATTAAGAATGTATTTAAACATTACCCTAATTGATTTTTGATTTGCAATTCTAGATGATTCCATTAAATGTTGCTAATGGTGGCCTGTCAGAGTGTAGACAACTATGTATGTCTATCAGAAGGACACACTGACCAGTCCCTCATCATCCTCACACATTTTAGGTACGAAATTTGAATCTATTGTAGCCACTGTGTCGATCTGTCTCCTCAAAGGATGTCTTCTTTTTTTTTCCTTACCCTCAAATTTATCAAGCATGAGATCTTTCTCTAGAGACCGGTCTTTTCTGATAACATATCTAAAGTATATGAGGCAAAAATCTCACATCTAAGGAGCATTCTCACATCTAAGGAGCATTCTCGCGGCTTCAAGAGAGATTTGTTTGTTCTTCTTGCAGTCGATGGTACTTTTAATATTCTTCACCAACATCATACTTCCCTTGCACATGCAAATGAGGCAATTGAAAATACAATGGCTTGAGTCAGGCACAATTTAGTTCTCAAAGTGACATCTTTGTTCTTGAACACTTTGAAGGGGTCTTGTGCCACAAATTTGCCCAATGCACTATATCCTTGGATTTCTTAACAACCGTTTCCATGAATATTCATAGGCCTAAGTCAAATAAAACCCTTGACAACTCCAACATTTTCCTGGTGTACCATGATATTGTCTATTCATCCAGTTGTGAGGATTTGGATTTTCTTCACATGGAGTTGTTGATCTTCATCAGCAAGTACTTCCAGTCTGCTTCGCTTTGTGCAGCAAGGTCACAGATGGTTAAAGAGCCTTCTCCAATCCCGTGCCCCATTCTTCTTCTTCTAGTCCAGCTGCTCACATTATTTTCTCAGTTACCGGCTGAATAAATATGGTGAGAGAATACAAGTCCAACAAACACCTTCCCTAATTTTAAACCATGCACTATCCCCTTGTTCTGTTTGAACAACTACCTCCTGATCTCTGTAGGCTCCACATGAGCACAATGAAGTGTTCTGTGACTCCCATTGCCCACAATGTTATCCATAATGTGTTATGAGTCAAATAGTCAAATGTATTCGCAGTCAACATCTTTCTGGTATTCTCTGCTTTAAGCCAACATACATCTTACATCAGCAAAGATACCATTGGTTCCATGTCCTATTCTGAATCTGACTTGAATTTTTGGCAGTTATATATGTAATACTACAACCATTTTTAAATGATCTTCAGCAAAATTTTACTTGCATGTAACATTAATGATATTGTTTGAAAATTTCCACATCCTCTTTGTTTCCAACTCTCCCATTAAAATCACCGGTAATTCTTGATGCATTCTAATTGCATGTTTGGTTAATTTCAGATTGAAGGAATTGATAGAACTCTTCAATTTCTTTATCCCTGGCTTGAGTGGTTGCTCCATAAATTTGAATAATCTAGAACTTATCAAGGGTTCATGAGGGATGGAGAGTGAGGGAGAGAAGGGAAAGAAATGGGGAGCTGATATCAGGGACTGAAGTGGGAGGAGAATGCTTTGAAAATGATGATGGCAGCATATGTGCAAATGTGCTTGACACAATGGATGAATGTATGGATTATGATAAGAGATGTAAAAGCCCCCAATAAAAGTAAGAAAAAAATTGTTTGGATAATAGTTGTATGAACTGATCTTCCTTGTAGGTGTATAGATACTATTCTATCACAAACAGTTTCGTGCTTCAAGATGCATATTGAAATGTTCCTTTGATGATGATCGTGAAGCCATTCCTCTTGAATTCGTCATTACTGGCATAGTAAACTATATTATTAGTCTTATTCAAAGAGCCTATACCAGCCTATTTCAGCTCACTAATGCCCTGCATTCCATTGATCATCATGTGCCCCATAGCACTTTCGACAACTTCGTTTTCCCAGATTCCTATGTGCATGAATTTCACGTTCCAAGTATGAGTGGATGTTTGCAGCTGCTCCTGCTCGCTGAGTCCACAGGCTGCGCTCTGCCCAGCTCATTAAGCCCCATGCTCCTCTCAGGAGCTCCTCTTCCCCAGGGGTCTCTGTGGGTCCTCACCGGAGGGGCTTGTCGCCTGGCACTCTATCAGACAATGCTTCGCAGCTATTCATATGATTCTTAGGGCCTGATTTTCCAGAAGTGGATTGCCCATTCCTTCTTCCTAGTCTAGCCATAATCTGAAAGCTCCCCTGAAACCTATCCATCACGGTGGGTGATCCTCGTGGTATATTTGCAACACTGGTGGCATAACTCCAGCATCACAGCAACACACAGGCCACCACAGTATGATTAGCAGACAGATGAGAGGTGGGGGTGGGGTGGGGGTGGGGGTTTGTGGGATTTTTGCTTTCTCTATGATGACATGTTATCTACACTGAAATCTGTAGTCTTTGTTCCTCGTTGGAATTATGTTCCTTTGTTTTCAGTTAAAATAAACATGCTGGGCATCCACTTCATAACATAATATACACATAGTAAGCGTTTAATAAGTACTTGATTGTCAATTAATCCCTAAATCTTTGAAATATAATACATATGCTCCTTATTTAATTTTCATTTGACCAAAAATGTAAGAAGTAAATGTAGGCTACCTAAAAATCATCTCTCCTGGCTTCAGAGTGAACTGCCACAGCTCTAAATGCCAAATCCAAGGCAAAATTTTCCCCTGCATACACATAAAATCATTCCTGTTGCTACCTCTTGGCAACCCTATCATCAAAAAACTTAATAGGGTAATGGCACTTAAGTCATTAAGCAGGTAATGAAATAAAACCAACGAATTTCTCTACTTTAATTCCCATTTTCCATCTCATGCATAAAATAGTAAAGAGTTCTTTGTAAGTATAGTGGTTGTGAATGTGTGTGGCCCTTCAAGAAATATTTGTTGAGTATCTTCTGTTTATAGGCCCTGTGCCCACCTTGGATCCATAAAGATAAATAAATGCAGCCCTGACCTGTGAGATGGGTAGACATGCCTACTATTACTTTCAGTGTACTATAGTGCTATAGTTAAAGTCTTTTATGGCTAAGCGTATTTTTTTCTCCAACAGAGAAATCAATTTCTCATAGACTACAAGGTCATCTTTACTACTTGAATAATCAAGTTTGACTCACTTTCAAGAAATGTCCCTAGGGTTTCTTTTCAATGACATCTTAACATTGCTTATTAGATTTTTTTTTAAACAGAAGTTTTCATTATTACGTTTCCTTGTAATCAACCTTCATGTAAGTTTGTGTGTGTTTCTTATATAAGAATTTCCTTATATACCTTGTGATTATTAACATCTGTTCCTATAGTTTCATTAACAGTGTTTAAAGCTTAGCTTTTATCATAACTTTTTAGCAGTTCTATTTCCATAATTACTGTATAATTCATATATTACACAATACAATTCAATAGTTCAGTCATGTTAAAAAGAGTTGTACAACCACCACCACAACCAATTTTAGAACATTTTCTTCTTTCTTGTCCTCATTGTTGTTAGCTCCCCATCCCCTTGCCCAACCCATCCCTGCCCCTGGGAAACTACTAATGCAGTTACTGTCTCTACAGATTTACCTATTCTGGATTTCCTATACAGAAAAATATGCAATGGTAAAAGCAACACAGAGAAAACCCCCAATAAAAAAAGAAAGCAGGAAGTATTAAAAACTGGAACTAATTTGAGAGGGTCAACAGGTAGATAAAAATGATAAGGTATTATATTTTTTTCAAGACAAAATTTCATTTATTTGTAATTAGAAATAAATATTTCACAATATATAATTACATATTGTTTTGTGATGAAATCACTACGCTTTAATTATGTTCAATTTGTAACAATGAAAATACACATCAGATATTTACATGACGACTCATAACAGTAGCAAAATTATAGTTATGAAGTAGCAACGACAATAATTTTATGGTTGGGGGGTCACCACACATGAGGAGCTGTATTAAAGTGTTGCAGCATTAGGAAGGTTGAGAACCACTGCTCTAGAGAACCCTGTCTAACATATACGGTCACATGGTCTTAAGTCCTACCTTAACCAAGAGGGTCAGAGGGCCTTCAACCCATCTTGTAAGGTTTTCTAATCTACAATAGTGTATCTATAACCTAAGTTACTTTACTTAATGCAGTTAGAAAGTCCCCTTTGTAGTTAGCCTAAGATACTTTACTTCATGTCGTCTCTATGGGATTTCGGGAGCTCTGGTGGTTTAGCGGGGGTTTTTTGTTTTGTTTTGTTTTCTGTTTTTTTAAAAATAATTTTAATGAGAGCTCTTACAATGCTTAACAGAAAATAACCGTCTAGAAGAGAATGATGGCAACATATGTACAAATATGCCTGATACAATTGATGTATGGATTGTAATAAGGCATTATATTTCAACCTAACTCAAAAACCAAGACCAATCTCACTGCTGTCAAGTTGACGCCAACGCATAGCGACCCTATAACACAGGGTAGAACAGTCCCCGTGGGTGTACGAGACTGTAACTCTTTACAGAGTGAAAGACTCGTCTTTCTCCCTCAGAGCAGGGGCGGATTTAACCTACCTGTGTCATCAGAAGCCACTTCACAATGCACTCTGTCTGATAACAAGGCTATTCACATCCCTGGACCACAGTCAAAGGGGATTCACCAGGAGCTTAATCCACGTGGGACCCTGGACATAGATTTGGGCTTCCACCATCATCAACAGTGTTCATAGCTTCTGCAAACCAGGTGTTTACCATTGAAGCTCTGATGGCATTCCCTCCTTCAGATTTAGATTTCACTATTGATAATCCTTGGATTACACAAGCTGGTGTTTCCACCCTGTGGCTTTAGTTGATGCTTTGTTTCGATGGCTGCTTTCTTGAACAGTAGCCTTAAGACCCCAGATGCTATTCTTTCTGAGATCCAGGCACTACCTGAGCGCTTTGTCACACTTTGCTATAGCAACCATATCTTCACTGATCTCCATGAGGACAAGTAGGGCCCTGTCATAAGAACTAATCGTTCTTAAATTAGTGCTACAATTATATACAAGCTCAAAATTCATATATGTCCCTGGTTCGCTTTAAAGACATCTTTATCATTTTATTGGAGAAAATGTCTATAGCTCATAATAAAGATAAAAGGTGAGTCTATATAGAGGACCTTCTTTTAATTAACTATTCTCTCTTATTAGGTACATACAATTAATTTATAGAGCAATTTCAGCTTCCTTATCATTAGTGATAATGATCACAGTATCTTTTGCCTTCCATGGCAGTTCTACTTCAAAGAGAATTACACATAGAGATCAAAGCGAGATCAGAAATTGATATAAAGAGAAAAAACTACAGTATCACTTTATAAAAATATATCTTATTATTCAGATTTCTAGAGCCTGCGGCAGATCTCTAAGAGGCTATGGGTTTACACTGCGAATTTCAGTGATTCTGTTGCCCTCATGGCTGAGATTCCACCTGAATAAATAAAACCTAGCTAGCATTTGTGTCCCAAGAAAACAACCCATCCCCTGCTCCATGTGAAAGAAGCAGAAAGAAAGTGGAAAGCTAGCTTTTAAAAGGCACTGCTAACCCAGAAAATGAGAAATGTCAAAAATGTTAAACTGAACACTGGATGTGTCATGATTATTTTCCCTTGAAATTTGTCCGTTCATTGGTGTTCTCTTGGCACCTCAAAAATACCAAATTCAAATGAATGTGCAAGGGCCTTCCCGTCTGTGGGAACAATGTGAGTGGAAGCACAGGCTGGTCCTAGATGTTCACTGATGGGACAGGGTTCAGTATGGCTGGGGCACGGGCTTGGAGGGAGAGCTGCTGTGAAACCAATGGTAAGCACAAAGGCTCGAGAGACCGCCAGGGATAAGACTAAGGAGCCCTTGAGAAGAACTTCGTAAAACAAGTCGATTTTTCATCCTGTAGCCAAGAGGAAGTTGGTCATAATGTTTAAGCCCAGAGAAAATATGCTCATAATCATGTATCAGTTGATGATGGGTAGGACTGATTGGCAGGCGATAGGCACTTAATAACAGGGTGCTCTAAGAAGCACCTCTGCCAACCCATAGTTGTCGCTAACTTATGCCAGTTTTCTAAACAAAATGGATTGGCACCTGGGCTGAAACAATGGGTTCAAACATAATATCAATTATAAGGACAGCACCACACTGGGCGGCACTTTGTTCTGTTGTTCACAGAGTTCCCATAGCAACTCCATAGCACCTACCAACAACTTTTCTGAAAGCCTGAAAGTGGTTTGGATGTCAGGCATCCTGACTGCATCAGGAAAGGACTAGGAGAATCTCTCATAAAAATGCTATCAACACCCAATCTCGCACAAAATGCAGGAGAGCAGACCTGCTTACTCGTTCATACACATAGAGACATGGAGTGTTACTTTCTTAGGAACAAGCTTCAAGATTCTCCTACAGTCACTTCTTTCTCTCACCTCACTTGGTGCCCTGAAAGCAGCCTTCGCTGACCAGGAGGTCTCCATTGCACCAGGTGCTGGGTGTCGGGGAGTGCAACAGTAGGGTTGTGAGTTCATGTGTGTGCACTACTAGACTGTTCCAGACCAGAGCTCTGGAACACTCCCTTAGGCCACCACAGCCTACCATCAACACTATGGTATTTACAGCAGGGCTTCCCTGATGCCATGTGTTCTAGCCTATGATGTAGAAAGAAAACTGATGGAAATGTCAGAAATGATCATCTATTGTCCAAACCCCAGAACTAGCATTTTCTGCACTTCCTTAAATATGAGGGTCATGGCAGGAATTGCCCGATACTGGCAAGAGGAAGCATTCATCAGCAATTGTATTTTCTCTCTCATCTATAGTTGTTTAGATTTCACAGGAGTCAATTTCAAAATGTTGGACTGGAGGAAGGAGCTTCTTTTTCTAACTCACAAATTAGGGCTGCAAGCAGCTCTCTAGGAAACTACTGCAGTGCTGAAGAGACAAGAGCCCAGTGGAGATAGAAAAGAGAAAATGGCCTATTAGAGGTAGTAAACAGAAGGATTGGGCAGGATTCTCGGTGGCTAATAGGAAATAGGAGGCAGAGAGTGAAATGAGGACACGAGTTTTCTGGTTTGAGAGTTTAATATGTAGACCGACCTCTGGTACATGTTTAGCAAGCAGTTGACCTAGGGGTATGGTGCTCATTTAAGCAGTAAACGAAATGAAAATGGATGTGTTAGCCTGGGCTTGGAATTAGCTATGGACATTGAAAGGTGATTAGAAATGAAGAATGATATTAGAAACTAAGGAAGTTGGTAAATAATTCTAGAGGTTTCATATCAGGTCAAGTAAGATGAGGAGTTCAGTGAGTTTATTGTACTGCATGACTATAAATTACTATTGGTATTTCCCGGAGTCATTTTATGAGCACTAAAGGCTTACAGTGGTCTGAGAACATCTAGGAGCAAAGAAAGTGGGGACAATGTGGCAGGTGAATCTCTTCAAGAACTCACTTTTGGAAGGAAAGGCAGGATTTAGTACCTTCAGAAATGAGGGCACAGTTACAATTGTGTTTTGTTTTTGTTTGGTTTTTTGTTGTTTCTAAACAGAAAGAGGAAGAATTGATTTAAAAAGAGTGGTTTTCAAATACAGCTGAAGATCAAGAGGTAAAGACTTACATCCAAGTTGACTCGCTAACAATTACCAAGAAAATGATGCAGTAGAAAGAGTACTGGTCTTGGTATTAGAAAAACGGGAATTTGGCCTCGACTTTCATTCTAAGTATACTTCATCGGGTTATTTTATTTCATTGGTCTTTACTGTCCATTCCTGTGAAATGGGCCTGGTAATATCTGCATTTCAGTGTGTTGAAAGACTGGGTGAGAATCCCTGGGGTAGAGGGCTTGGTCTATGATTAGTAAATGGTGATTTGAACCATTATCTTATCAAAGGTCTAATAGGACCATGAATGTTATCATGTAAACCTGCTTTCGTTACCATGTTTTGTTCATATAATTTCTATTCCTCTCTTTAGGAATTTGGTGACAGGCTCTGTTAGTCTGTTCCTCCCTTGAGGGCAGGCCAAAGAACCAGTTCGGAAATGCGAGAGGAAGACTAGTGGGCAGCCTTGGCTCCATCCATTGATCCCTGTCAGAGGCACGGAAACAGGATTCATGAAGATGTTGACAAGACTCCAAATACTTACCCTAGTGCTATTTTCAAGGGGATTTTTTCTCTCTCTAGGGGACCATAACTTTATGAGAAAGGAAATTAAAATAGAAGGCGACCTGGTTTTAGGGGGCCTATTTCCTATTAATGAAAAAGGCACTGGAACTGAAGAATGTGGGCGAATCAATGAAGACCGTGGTATCCAACGCCTGGAAGCTATGTTGTTCGCTATTGATGAAATCAACAAGGACAACTACTTGTTGCCAGGAGTGAAGTTGGGGGTTCACATTTTGGATACATGTTCAAGGGATACCTATGCATTAGAGCAATCTCTGGAATTTGTCAGGGCATCTTTGACGAAAGTGGATGAAGCTGAATACATGTGTCCTGATGGATCCTACGCCATCCAAGAAAATATGCCACTACTCATTGCCGGAGTCATCGGTGGCTCTTACAGCAGTGTTTCCATCCAGGTAAATTTGGCCAATACTATGTTTAATACACTGTGTGCTTCTTTGCTGTTCTATCTTAAATGAATGAAAAGAGACTATCACAATAATTTTACCAACCGATGATATTAAGATAGCTACTCTGTTGGGTAAGCGATAGACTGCTAACTGCCAGAGTGGCAGCTCAAACACACAAGCTGCTCAGTGGGACAAAGAGCAGTAAATACTCACAGCCTCAGAAATCCTGTGTAGGGTCTGTATGAGTTGGAAATGACTTGATACCCATGCTTTTGTTCGATAGTCTTGCATGGAACATTGCTTTAGCTGTGGCATTTTGCTAGAACCTTATCACTTAGATACTACAGTATAACCACTCCAAAGCATAATAGCTTCAAATTACATGTATTAAAGGTTACCAGTCTGCAGGTAATCTGGAGGGAAATGATTGAGAATAAGTTAAGTGGGGATGGTTCTGCTTACTCCAGACTTCCTGTTATCCTCCTGAAATCAATGGACTAGCCCAGGCCTATTTTCAGAGGCTGGCAAAGATGCAGGAGAGTGCAAATTCGACTGCAGAGAACCTTTCCTAGCTTCCACTTGCATTAACTCTGCTAACCTCTCATTGGCCCAAGCAACTGACCATGCTTAGCTCAGAATCATGGGAGAGGAGATTTATCCTACAGTTTGAATGCTGCCAAATTACATGACACAGATAAAAAGCAGAGTGATAATTAGAAGTCATTGGTACAATCAACCTCAATCACTGAACTCTATTTTGTTCTGACCTCATTTTGATTAAAACATATTTTTGTTCACATATAAATTACAACAATTTCTCATGATACAAATCTGAAAGTGCATGCAGAGAAGGAAAACAATTACTACAAAAGAGAAAAAAAGACACCACTTGGCAGAAAACATAAGCTAGATAAAAACAAAGCAATGGCTCTTGTAATTTTGTTCGTCAAAGAAGGAACTGGTTATTTATTCACACTTTCTTATAATGCTCACTTACAGGTCACGGAATTTCAAGAAGAGAAAAGAAATGGGAAATCATTTGGTTTAGCCTTCAGATTTTCCTGTTCCCTAAACAGATTGGCTTTAAGAAAAATCTCTTTAGTAGATAGTACAAGGACTATAACTCATGGAGGTCTTTTGTGCTTTTTTGCCTACCTCATATGATTTCTATGTGTTGGTTCAAGGTCAATCACTTTTTCTAGTAGTGCACCACAATGCCAGCGATAAAAGCCCACGCTCCCTCTGACGCCTACTGTGTCACTACAAGAAAAGTCCCAAACACTAAGGAAACCATATTATTTTGGTGTTTTCTTTATGTCGAAAACCACTTAAATTTGTCCTGTTTGCATTGGAAAAAAACATTTCTTTATCTTATATGCAGAGCGTTTAAAATTGCATGTGCAAATCTTTGCTATTCTAAATGAGCAGTTTCAAATTTATTTCCTCCTTCAGAGCATACGCTCATATTTTCAGTAATTAAGATAATTGGTTTTTCATAAACACCCTTTGCCTTCATTAGATAGATAGACAATATTGCACATCTTAAAGACTATCATGTTAATTATGCCACTATTTTTATACTTGTTTCAGGATAAATGGAAATTTATATTTAAGAAGAGAGAATTATGAATATCTGTCACACTCTGTAATAATTTCAACAGATTAATGCCAATCATTTTACAAATATTCAAACTATTCCAATTACTACCACTGATATATATTTTTTTGAACATATGGACCCTGGTGGTGTTATGGAGTAAACATTGGGCTGCGTACTGAAAGGTTGGCAGTTCAGACCCACCAGCAGCTTTATGGAAGAAAGCTGTCTGCCCCTGTAAAGGTTCACAATCTCATAAACCATAGAGGGTTGCTGTGAGCTTCAGTCAACTAGATGGCAGTGAGACTGGCTCTCTGGCTTGGGTTTGTGCTGATCATGGGATTTCCCAGTGTAGTAAAAGACATGCAACCACAGATTTGAAACTACATATTTATCCATTAGGCCTGGGTGACTCAGTTTGTGCTCAACTACCAATTTAAAGCTTGGCAGTTCAAACATCCCTACTGGAGCCAGGGATCAGCTCCTGCTGGTCTGCTTCTGTAAAGATCACAACCAAGGAAATCCTCCTCTGCTCTAGCACCTGGGTTGTGATAGTGGAAATCTACCTGACAGCCACAGGTTTATCCAAAGTAGGTAACAAATTATGCCAGGCCAATAGATTCTATTAATCTAATTTTACTCTGCTACTAACTGTGCACTCTTCAGAAGAGATTGGATTGCTTTAAAAGAAAATAAAATGTGGGCTATTAAAACTCTATTTTTCATAAGGGAAGAATCTACTTCTTAATCATCAAGAGATCTTGTTTATGAGTACATTTACTTGGTCACATCATTATAAAATCACAAATGGGGATCTGGTTTTAAATTTCTATAGTATAAATAAAGAAAACAATCAGACAGTACCAAAAGAATGCAAGTTTTAGCATCCAAAAAAGTCTGTTTTTTAATTCTACCTCTACTACTTATCCATGAGAGAAGAAAGGATGTTCAAATAATTGTTGAGAGGATAGAGTGAGAGAATTGGTTGGAAATTCCTCTCAAAAGACAACTGATGGGCTCAAGAAACAGTAACAATTATGTCCTCAAAATTATAGGAAAAGTCAGTAGCTAATCCCCACCTAAAACTAACATCGTAAAAATTCCAGTATCTGAACTGACATGTCTATTGAACTCATTCCTGAATCCACGAGGTCTCAATCCGCAGGCCATTCTATTTTGAGCTCCTGCTATGTGCTCTATAAGGAAACAAGCTTTAGAGATAACTTGAAATTAATAGAGACTATAGCATTGTCAACCAGATTTAATATCGGGCTGTGGATACAATGTTACTACAAAATAACTGATTAAAATACAGAATATGCTTGAGTGGCTCATAAGGTAAGAAATAACACTTTGGGAAAGGTTTGAGGATGGATGGTAGAGGGAAGATGCACTGGAAGAAGGCCTAACTGAGCCAGCGGATGAACGAGGGTACTACAGAAGAAAGAGGTGGGATCCGAGGAGGGCGGTGAGGGAGGTATGGCACAGGCTCATGTACAAGAAGACAAAAACCTTGATAGGAATAAGGAGGTGAACTAGACAAGAAGAGACAGGGGAGACTCCACCCGCTCCTCCGTGATCCCCATATTTCTTGACTGCTCAGGCTGTAGTCACATATTGGCCCAGAACACAGTAATGCAGGTAGTGGGCAATGTATCTCTCACACACAACCCGGCACCCTGCCACGGTCATTCTTCATGTGGCCTTGCTTAAATTAGGCATAATGAATGAGAAGAGGTATATCAAAGAATGATGGAACATAACACCTTCAAAAACATCTTTTAATGAGAATTCAGAGATTGGGGATGAATCTTTAGCAATCTTTAATACTTTAGCAAAGTAATAAATTCTTAGTGGTGAATCTATGACATCTGAGCACTCAAAAGAAGGTAACATTTCAGGAGAGATTTTCCTGGCTGCCTTTCCTACTTTACCTATTCTTACTTCTGTAATTTTGGTCCTACACCGAGGGATCTGACAGCCCAGATGCAAGTCAGACACCACAGCACTCCATTTTTTACTGTTTCTGACTTCCTGAATATTTTCTGGGAAGGATCTTTACTTGAACTGAGCAGGAGGGAAAGGTGACGCTGTGGAAGAAATGTAGTAACATGAATCCACCACTCCGGGTTTTCAAATCCCTGGTCTCTCAGTCCCTAGCTAAAGTCGCAAGTTTTCAGGCACAGAATTACCTGTTGTGAGAGGGAAGTTTAAAGAATGATTATACTCATTCATCCTCTTTTTAATGTTCAGGTCAGTTTAGACATAATCTCTCCCACGTGGGCCTGGCATGCTTTATTAGTCCAATTGCTTCACCAAGCGCTTTCTCTTGAGCTTCCTCTTATTTCATTCTCCTCCCACTGAAGGAGAAGAATTCTCCAGGAAGTCAGCAAAGGAGACCTCCCCTGCTGTGTGAGTTCTTACAATAGTCAGTGTTTGCAGGTGGTGAAAACTGCATGATATGGAGAATTCTTAATGATTTGCTGGGTTAAGCTGTATCGCTGTTGATGAAGACCTGGATAATTATTTTCCCAGTGTTCTTATTAAGAAGACAAACCACTCTGTGGTGGCCCCTTTCATAAAGCAACAGTATTGATTTCTTAATTCAGTAATCAATGAAAGCCAGTATCAAAACCCTACGTTATTAGCAAATATTCATGGGGTCTTGTCAAACCCTTTGCCAAATTTATTCTCAAAGCATATTCAAGGCTGCCTTCTGCTTTCCCTGTAAATCTGAAATCCCCTCACTTCAGAGAAAATAGCCCGTGTTTATGAGCAAAGAGAATCTGGTTGGTTGTCTGTAGCTAGCCAATTGTCTACATACTTGGTTTGCAGCAGACTTTGTGCTTGTGCTTTTCAAACAGTCTGTCATGACAGCTCCTGAGTTATCTGCCAAAAAATGTTCTTTGAACGCTCTTCAGAGGATGGCTCATTTCCTCAGTCTTTCTGCCCCAGCTGGAGGGAAACTCAGGTGCAAGCGGCTAGTTAGAAGTAGACTCACTTAGTGTTTAGCCCCTGAATGTGACCCCTGCAACAAATGGAGATTTTGTTGAGATGATACCTAAAAATTGGACTCATAGAAATAGCAGAAGGGAGACTTCGGAAGGTCCTACTAACTCGTTCACATCCCAAGTATAAGCAGACCATTTTTCAAGATTTCTAACAATATCCACATCCCAGCAGTCTCTAAGATTAACACAGTTTATCATGACATGGATTTAGACATGCTAAGTATTGCTCACCTGAGAGGAATAAATCTTTCAATTAAACCCTTTGCTGTACATTTAACTGATTTTCTGTACATGGTACACATTAAGACACACCACTTATCTTACCTCCTCATAAATTTCCCAATGCTAACGTGGCCAGCCAATGGCTCATTTGTAGTAAGCATTGCCCATCCCCCTGCCTCAATGATGAGGAGCCCTGATGGTACCATGGGTTGACAAACCACAAGATCTGCAGTGCAAACCCCCCTGTTGCTCTGACATGAGGTTGTATGCTCCCACAGTAAAGAGTTACAGTCTTGGAAACCCTGTGGAGCAGTTCTATTCTGTCCTATAAGGTCACTAGGGGTAAGAATTGACTCGATAGCAGTGGGGTTAGCTTGGTTTGGGGTTCCCTCCCTTATGGACTTCTTTCTTTAAATTCAAATGCTTTGGAGATAGGTCACACACTTCTTGTAGAAGTGTTGGGAAAATAATGAAGCATTTGGGGTGCAAAGGCTTTCATTTAATTAGCTATCTCCAAGTATCTGAGGGACTACTGACTGGAAACCTTTACACTTTTCCCCATTGTGTTAATCTGGGTTGACTAGAGAAACAAATTCATACTGTGTATAAGAAAGACCTTTATATACAATATGTGTGTAAGAAAGATCTTATATACAAGAGCAACTGAATATTAGAAAAACATCCCAACCCAGGCATATCAAGTCCATAATTCTGATATTAGCCCATATGTTCAATATCAATCTGTAAATTCCTCTTCAGACTCACACAACACATGCAATGACGTCGAATGCAGGAAGATCACAGGACAGTGAGTGGAAAGTTTTGTGGATGTAGTGGCAGTGGAAGCATCTCAGTACTGGCAAGGGTCTCCACATGGCTCCTTCAGCTCCAGGGCTCTAGCATAGCTCCATGTGTCTTCTCAACAGGAATGTCTCGCAGAGCGTGAGCGTGTCCCTCTTCCAGCGAGCTATTTATCTCCTTAGCACCTCCAAATGAGGTCATGAAGCTGCGACCTGACTGACAGGCTAAACTCTACCCCTTCACTCTTAAGTCTTAAATTGACAGCAGATTATGTAACTAGTACACCCATAGATGAATATGCTGATCTAGAGCAGATATTCTTAACCTCAGCACAACTGAAATTTTGGACCAGATTATTCTTTGTTGGGGGAACACTGCATAATGGTGTTTTACAGCATCTTTGGCCTCCACCCACCAAATGCCAGCAGCATCTCCAGTACATTACCAAAAGTGCATCCATATACTTCCAAATCGCAGTTACCCTACTCCAGTCAGTGCCACTCCCCTAGCGCAAGGAATGCTTAGGGCCAGCATCAAGGCGAGTTCTAAGAAACCATGAAGGTAGCCTGGAAGAAGACGGGTTAGTAAGGGTGCATCCTCTGTCACCAGAGGTATCTAAGCAAAAGCTGGCCTGCATTTTAAGAGAGAAATTATTGTGAGATTGAAATAATGTATTAGTAATTGGCCCATATAACATTTAGAGCCTTTCTTAATTTTATAATTACACACTGCTCAAACAGAATACTCTTCAGGTACGAGTGATTACAAAAGAAAGTATCTAAAACACAAAGCAAAACAAATAACAGGCTCTTTTCTATGAAGATCACTTGAAAGCAGAAATCCAGCCAATTGTTATGTCACTTGATTATAATAGTAATTGTGTCAATTTAGTGAATCAAACTTTTCAGTTTGCTACATCTTACAACTAGGGCATTCATGTAACATCCTTTTTTTAGTTAGAAAATAAGCACGTATTAAGCACACGTGTCTTCCATACAGCAAGAAC
Source organism: Echinops telfairi (assembly GCF_000313985.2). NCBI lineage: Eukaryota > Metazoa > Chordata > Mammalia > Afrosoricida > Tenrecidae > Echinops > Echinops telfairi. Next base: position 53,023,944 of record NW_022103920.1, read on the forward strand.
ACTATTGTATAGGCTGTGAGGGAATGGAGATAATGTAAAATAAAATTTGAATGTCATAAGCATCTTGTCAGCCTCTGAAGCATATATGAGAAATTAGGCAATATCAAACCCATACACAAAACAGGTGCCAGTGTTAAGTATCGACTGACTACACAGTTACTGGGAGACCAGAGACCAGTGGTTCTCAACTTTCCAAATGCCGCGACCCTTTTGTACAGCTCCTCATGCTGTGGTGACCCCAACCATAACATTATTTTTGTTGCTACTTTGTAACTGTCATTTTGCTCCTGTTAAGAATCTGACGACCCCTGTGAACGGGTCGTTCGACCCCCAAAGGGGCCATGACCCGCAGGTTGCGAACCACTGCCATAGAGAATAACAGAATAAAAGGGTGGGGGAGTGGAAATAAACAGGAAAAAAAGATAGTTAGCTTTATGTATACAGTATATTCACCTTTACACTCATTATAAAGTTGCTATCTTGTAGCATACTGAATGATATCATAAATCTGTCATAAAGAGAAAACATTTTTTTCCACTTGAAGCGCAATGTCCATCTTGACCTGCCTGTCTGCCTTTCCAACTCCAATTACTCTCTCAGTTCTCAGCTCAGACGCTGTCTCATTTGAGAAGCCTTTCCCAAGTGTCCTCCTACATGAACATGTGCTTCTACCACTCTCCTATTAAATGTAATCATGCATTTGCACATCTGTGTCCTGTCTACGGTCTAAGATCCTTGAGTTCAGGAATGACTGATTTGTGTCTTTGCAATATTGACACTTAGAATAATGTTTCTCCCATGTTGAGAGTAAATAGTTTTATTAAGTTCATAACCTGTCACATGTCCAAAAGACTGGAAATACTTAAAATGAATCTTGGAGTGTGACTCACACCCAAGACTACTTGCTGTAGATAAGTACGGCTACTCACAAATCAGCATTTTCCCACGATAGAAAATTGGATTTGATGCAAAAGACAGATGAAGTACAAGGTGAGCAGGTGGGACAGAGGTGTGCTCAGTCTCTCTCTTTCCACTGCCTGCATGTGCCACAAACATTCACAGAGACACTATAGGGCAGGGTAGAACTACCACTGTGAGAGATTCTGAGATTGGAACTCTTAACTGGAGTAAAAAGCCTCAGCTTTCTCCTCGGAGCAGCTGGTTGGTTTCGAACACGCTGACCTTGTAATTAGCAGTCAACTGGTAACCACTGTAACACCGGTGAGCAGCCATCGAGTTTCATTTCCTTCTCAACAAGCACAAGTCTAAGGTCTCTATTGCAGTCTAAAACACAGAAGAGCTGCTCACCCAGATCCATGGTGGATATGGTTAGAAACCTTGTTATTACTCTAATCCTGTTCTATGCATACATACTCTGTGTGGAAAACAATATATAGAATGCGTACCATGTGCCAGACTATATGTACTTGGAGCTAACCCAAAAGAAATTGAAAGAGCACCTTGTCTCCAAGGAAAGCACAGTAAACAAATCAGAAATCCATTTATTAATCTATCATTTGAGTCTCTCTTATTAAAAATGTAAGGAGGAAAACCATTCAGTGAGCTCAGCATTGCAAATAGAATGATTATAGCAAGGGTAAGTTACAAATATAATTTTTTAGAGTGTGTTTCTCAAAGATTTTCAGCACAATGGTAAAAAAAAAACCCAACAACCCTCTGGCTTCCAATTGACTGGGATTCCATTTACACCTTGTCTTAGGCTCCTAGGACTGCCTAGCAGAAGACCCAAAGGCAGGCGGCTTTGAAGAGCACAGACGTATTGCTCACCGTTCTGTAGACTAGAGGTGTGAACTCAGGGCAGCAGTCAGGGCAATTCCTTATGAGGACTTTGAGCAAAGAACCACGCCATGTTTCGCTCCTGAGAGTTGCTCATGTTTACTGGCAATTCTTAGCCTTCTTTTGCTGCTCATAGTTGTATCTGCCCCTGTCATCACATGGCGTCTGTCCTTCTGCATGTGTGACTCTATTTCTGTGGCTGTTCTTCTCTCTTATAAAACGCTACTTAGAGTATTTAGGATCAAGATACACCTTGTGAGGACTTTGTTCATTTAAATGATTGCATCTACAAAAAAAAAAACTATTTCCCCAAATAAAATCAGATTCCTTGATGCAGGGTGTTCAATGTCTTTTGAGGGGAGCGTTATAACACAATGTGCAAAATGCCTCATTCTCTTTCCTCATGTCGACAAATTGGTTATTATGGGAATGAAATGGGGAAAAAATTAAATAGTGCCTCACACATGAACTTTCAATATTTAGTATATTACTATTGTCATCTGTTAACTCTCTCCTCTTTCCTTTCTTCTTTCCTTCGTTTCTTTTTAATTTTGACAATTCTAAGCTAAGAGGGATAGTTCCAGAAACTGAGACTCAAAAAGGTCAAATGTCAAGTTCAGGTTTCTATCATTTTCACAAACAGCTGAATCAGCATTGGCTTCCAGGTACTTGGCAGCCTACATTGCTGTCCTGACCACCCCATTCCACCCCGAGCCCCCTCCCCCACATAATCTAAGCTTCCGAGAAAATGGCTTCAGAGGTTATCTCGGATAGAATCTTTTTTATTTATTTCTTTCCCAGACTTTTCATTTTAAAGCAATCTCCAAAAGTTGATTGTTTTGAAACCTCCCTCCCTCCATCGCTCCTCCCTCCCCTCTTTCCAGAGGGCACAACGCTGTTCAAGGACTTGATCACAGCAAGGAAGCCCAGCAACAGTGATGAACAAATGCCTTTGTAGCCATAAATTGTGTTGTAGAAATTTCTCACCAGAGCTAATTATCCAAACTGTACTATTCCGCCCCCCCCCCATTGCTCTGGGGTTAATTGTTCCTTAATTAATTCTCCTTCTGTCCTGTGTTTTATTTGGAGACAACTCTTGTGAAAGACAAGAGGATGCCCTCTCCTCCACCATGTTCACAGGGCGTTCGTCCCTAGGGGAAAGGACTCCAAGCAGCCAATCGGGCTTCTATTGCAGGTCACACGCCTAAGATGATGGAGGTCATGGGATGAGAAAAGAATAAAGATATCGCTAAGATATCGGTCACTGGTTTATACTATGATTACAGATTCACATGGAAACCAATTGAAATCGGGTTCCGGATACATTTAAACACTGAGGTAACAACAGAGAGTTCTTTTTCCAAAGGACTATTAAATGGGTGCCTTCTTATCGGATCAATGTGTCCAAGGCTCCATGTTTGAAAAACAGCTCCTATTCTTAGCAATTTATGGTGATGGAAGTCCATTGACTTAATGCAGTAGAAGTGCTTTTACTGAGCTAGGAAAAATGCATTGAAAACTCAGAGTATTTCACAAATTAGTGGACTTTGGGGATTTAAGAATAATGTGCCACAAACATCTGCACTTAGATGCCAAGCTTTCATTGATACTCCAGGCAGTGTGTCAGCAGGGCTTTGAACAATTGTGATGTCCCTATTTTTGACATGGACACCTGGCATAGCATGGACATCCCCCTGTTACCAGTCACAAGGCCTTGAATCTTGCTAGTTATCTGATTTTTCATTCCGACAGGGTGAACTGTAACATACTAGAGAAGCAGCACCTTCCAAAATTATATTCCAAACATAGACCCGCTGTCTTGACAGTGGTCATGAATTCACACTGGAAGGCAAATCATTCTGAGACATTGCCGTCGTGAATAGAGTTGAGTTTGCAGGGCAGGCCTTCCAGGGATTACTGGTCCCTCCCAGACACTGTGCCTCCAATTTGGGTAGCTGCCTTCGGCAGGTTCACAATGAGGCCTCGCTGAGTACAAACCAGGCAATTAGCCTTCCTAACTCGGAAAACAGCTGTGATTGAAGACACAATCTGCAATTTGCAGAGAATGATTCGATAAAAAAGTAACTATTCATTGAAATAAAAACATGCATCTACATTAAGCATATATTATCTATATTTACAAAGTGGTCTTAGGAATGGTGGTTTAGACAAGAGTTTTAAAGCTATGAAACATAAACACAGGTTGGTGTCAGCCAGTGAATTTCAACTGCTCCCAATCACTGTCTAATTAATTATCATTGAAGAAAATCTTGGTTACCTTTCCTGAGAGTTCTAGGAATTTAAAAGTACTTCAATCTTTTTATAGACTCTAACAGCTATTACAGTAGAACCCCAGACCTCAACGCTAATCCGTTAGGAGCTTCTAGATGCAATGCAGTCAAGTTCCGAATCAATTTTCCCATAATTAATAACTGAAAACAGATGAATCCGTTTTTGACCACCAAGTTTTTACCCATACGTTGCCTTTTTACACAAAACATTACACAGAAATTTCAAAGTAAATAAGTTCAGAGTTAAATAATATAATGAAAATAAGAGACATAACATTAAAAAGTGTTTAACAAGTACAGTACGGTCCATACCTTGAGACTGATGAGGATCTGGATCTGTGGACATGGCTGAGGAGAGGAGGGGTGGAGAGAGTCATTGTTGGGAAGGGGACTCCCCTTCCATAAAATCAACTGGTAGCTGCTTTTCAGGAGGTTTATTTTTCCCCTTCTTTGCCTTTTTCACTAGGACCTGGCTGGCTTTCTCTAAAAAAAAAAAAAAATTCTGTCTAAGTGGTCTGCTGTTGGCATTTCCTTAACTGTTTTCTAAAAAACTTCCTAAATTATCATTGACAATATCGATTATTTTCATGATGATTCTTTTCAAAAAACTCTTTCTGAGAACCCATATTTTCTATCTAAAAACAGTACAAAAAGCCACAAACACGAAGAAAATGATGGCAAACCGCTTGGAACCCAGCCGCCAGAGGTTTAAACAAGCCGACTCACAAGGCCAACTAACGCCAGGTGACCGAAACACGGACTGCTTTTGTTTACGACAGTCACGCGCACAGGGTCGGATTCCGATGTTTTGTTCGAGCTCCCAGGCAAAATTGTCTCCACATTTCGCGTGGAACTTTCATGATGTCCAGTCCTGGTGCGGTCGAGTACCAGGGTGCTACCGTATTATTTACGGTCTGCTTTCTTCCAAGAAAGATTCAATGTGCACCTTAGAACACCAACAGGAGAACAACAGTGTCACTAGTATAACCCTACAACGTAGCTGTAGACAAAACTCATCTTTCTCGAAACCCTCCGTCTCGGCGTTTCCTGTTCCTCGTTACTCCGTGCTCCTCCTCGAGGACATCGCGGCACGGGCTTGAAGGGCTCCCAGCCGGTACCAGAATGAGCATTTCCTCCATTTCCTTACGCTTGCCTGACTTTCTTTGTAAATTGATAACATCTGCTATAGCCTTTTAAAAAACAACCACCACGACGTTCTTTGGGCCATGCTAGTCTGAATGGAAACGCTTTATTGGCTTCGTGTCACCTAAGTGAAGTTGGAAGTCCTCACACAGCACCCAGTCTCGTCGCAGGCGCTCCAGTCTTCCTCACCGGGGTGGGCTCGCTTGTGCTCACTCACTAATCTGTAGTGAACAATTTCACATTTTTCACCACAGTGATCCCGCAGCCAGGTAGGGCAGGAATCCGGGTGTGGCTAGGTAGAAGAGATGTGAAATTGTTGCATATGGATTAGGAAAATAAGCACAAGTAAGTCCATGCTTACCCAGCTTCTTGGATAATCCAACCCTGTATTGAAGCAATGCTCAGGTAACAAGGAAACCATGAATAAAATGGATATTTTGCTAAAATCATATGGTCTATACCCCTCCTCTCCTGAATTATTTCAAGATCTCAGAAGTTAATAATGATTTTTTTTTAATTAAGCTACAACTCTTGGCTGCCCAACCAAGATGGAATGCATATCTTAATAGACAAATGACCTCTTTTATATTACTGTTATACCAGTGACTCTAGGCCCCACAGAAAAATGTGATTCTGTTAAACTTGTGGGTCTGTCAAACCCTCAAGAGCCATCGTCAAGAATAAGTTTCCCAGGTGCCCAAGGAGATATTACTAACAAATCTGTTGGTGTCAAGTCGCCCTGGGAGTCATGCTGTGGCCGGAGTACGTTAGACAGATATACGACATAGTCTTTTGGTCTCACTGTTAGTGACTGGAGCCCAAACACTTCAGTTCCACGATTTCTCTTGAAAGGTGACTCATGGCAGGAAAAAATGAGCAAAGAGAAGAGGCAGACATATCACTGGACAAAATTATTTCTTATTAGTCCTGTAAGTACCTGCTAAGTCTGAGTGGAAACAGTTATTTCTAAGATAGTGCCTTGTTAGAAAGGCAGCAAGCCAGATACTTACTGGTTGAATGTGGAGTAGCATGTTGATGAGAAATCTGACATGTCTTACAATGCTGGTCTCCTAAAATAAAGTGGTTTTGTGGTCTACCTAGATTTCTGCCCCAATGATGAGGCTCGAGAGGGCCAAAGTGGAGAGCCTTCCTATTCATAAGCCCCGTGGTCTCAAATAAACACAACAGAAACAGAGGATGAGACCGGGTACAAACACAAGGGTTGATGCAATGATTCCAGGAGAGGTTTGGGAGAGTTAGTTTGAGCCAGTTTTAAATGTTTCTGCTTTGATTATGGGGTCTTCTGTCTGACCCATGCAAAAATCATTAGGACCAAGTCATGTTGTTGGATAGAAATGGCAAGAGTGATGAATCATTGACCAGAGTTTTGAGGCCATAGCACATACGTGTTTGCGACTTTTGCAGATTATACAGAGTCCAGCCTAATTATGGGAGCTCCAGTCACTGATCGTATGCAGAGCATTCCCAGATGTGCTGTAAATAGTGTGGCAAAAAAAAAAAAAGAGTGACTAATCGTTTTGGAATAACAATATGATTGGCATCCTTTATGGATAGATAACTCATGGGATGTGAACAGCTTGAATTCCTCCGGCGGTTTCTCAACTACATACCACCTCCAGTTCCAGTTTAAAATATAAACCAATGTGAGGTTTTGCCTGGCTAAGAGTGCGATCTGATCAATCTGAAGAGGAAGGCCACAGAGGCCTCTTAGCATCACAGCTTGTAGACTTGGTTTTAGGTAATAACCTGTACCATGAGGTAGCAGATTGTACAGGTGCCAGCACCCACAGGTGGCAGTGGCTGGCTTTCACACTGATTGATAGACATGTATTTAACTGAAAGAAGCAAACAAAACTTTCATCACCGGGCAAATGATAAAACAATTAGAGGTCTAGGCTTATTCTTAGAAAAAGACCCCAAAGAAATAAGTGAACAGCACCAGATACAAAGGCAAAGCCATGGAAGTGATAGCTGAGCCCTTTAATTCCCAATCCAGGCACAGCAGCTTAATGTTGCAAATGTATATATAATTCAGCTCTGTGGATAGCATTGTCCTTGGACCTGAACACTCACTGCCTCTTTACCATCTGGATTTTTTGGTAGCAAAGCATACCCCATGTCATCCAGGTGATTCCAACTCACAGGGCTCTAAAAGAGAGTAGAATTACCCCATAGGGTTTCCAAATCTGTAAATCTTTACCTAAGCAGAGGACATGTCTTTCTCATGCACAGAAGTTGATGGGTTTGAACCATCAACCTTTTTGATTGAAGTAGAGTGTTTTAATCACTGACACAGCAGGAGTCCTTGGATAATCATAGCTCTACAGAAAAACCAGTTAGTGCTGTTCATTTTAATGTAACTAAAACTCAGTCTTTACTACAGATTCGGAAGCCAATGCCTTTGAGTTTTGAAAAGCCTCCTCAAGGTAAACGATCAGTCACACTAGTGTTGAACTCTAGACTCTGAACTTGCATCGTGCTTCTTGTCTTCTGTGTTATGGGGAAACGTGGCAGTGTGTCATCACAGGAGGGGCGGATTTCACATTTGAAGTAAGCGCATTGTGGATATTGTGTGCCTGGCCCCACATGACCATAGCACTGATGTGGAAACTCACCAAGAGATTCAGAAATTCCCTCTCTGAGTTCTCTTTTTATGGAAGTTCCAAAAACGAATGGACGACCTGAGGCCTTTTCCACAGCCCGTCCTTCTGAGCTCCTGTGATCAGGGCAGCATTTGAAAGATGAATGACACCTGAAATCCTGAAAAAAGAGTCACCATGATGGGCTAAACATTTTCGGAAGAAAAACGTTTCCAAATAAATACTTTTTTAACTCAAAATTCTCATCAAGAGAGGATAATTTGGCTGCCTATAGTCTAAAATCAGCGATTGATAGCGGGAACGATAAAAGTTTTATAGGCATTTGCAAAGCAGAACCAATAACAAGGTAGCTGCTGATGTGATGTTTGGCTGCTTTTATGCCTTATAAATAATACATTTGTCTTCAAACAAAACAAAGCCTTTTTTCAGACCAGCAAACCTTAGTACTAGTTCCTTTGGTGAAGCTGCTTGTCTTCGTCATCAAGTCCACCACACCAGAAATGCCATGTGGCTTTGAACATCAAACTAAAAAAAAAAGTTTTCTTTTTCACAGTCCAGGATGCTACAAGTATGAATTCAGTGCTTAGCGCTAGGGGAAGGTTCTTTTGTGTCTGTTTCAGCATCTAGTGATGGCTAGGAATCCTTAGGGATCCTGGGCTTATAGATACACCTGTCTGTATCATCTGTCTTTCTCTTTCCTCTGTGTGTGTCTCTGTTTATTCTGGTCTTTTTATAACTTCAAAGTGATTAGCATCCAGGCTACACTGACATGGCCTCATTAACAAAAGAAACCCCTCTATTGCCAAAGCAGGATCACATGTACAAGTACAGAGGTTAGGACTTCAGCATATATCTGGAGGGGAACACAATTCTCAGTTCACACCATCTATATCAATAAGACCAACCAAATAGTTTGAGTACGAAGGGATCATGATTAAGGCCCTTATTTGTTTTTCCTTATTGCAAAAGGACGATTTTAGAGCTAGATACAATTGATATAATATTGACTTCCTCCAAGTTATGCGTTTTTGCAGTGAACACAGAGATAATCTCGAAAAATTGGCTTTAAAGGTATAAAAACCTTGGCTCCTGATTCCCAGAGATCTACACCAATGTTTTGGTTTATGTGTCACTTCCTTGGGCCATATGACTAATGAAGGATTTGCACAGCAAATTGCCTATCAGAATGTTTCAGAGTGTAAAACAAAATGTAGACTTGACTGTTAGTAGCCAGATTTCCTCTTGCACAGAAATCTACCCTTGAAATGGAAAACCATGTGAGGTAGAGCAGCAAGCTGTCAATTCATGAATTTAACAAACAAGACAGGGTGCCTTCTAGCCTACTCCATATCAGGAATAGAGATTCATGAAACACATTCCCTGTCGTAAAAGCGATTGCTCCAGCAACGGAATTCATGAGTAACCGAGAAATCAGCACATAGTTTGATTTGTGTCATGATAGAAATAGAGAGAGGAGTTAGTAAATGGACACACAACTCAGCTTGAAGGGCGGGACAAAGGAAGTCAGCAGAGCGAATACGAGGGAGCTTTTACTGCCTGCTTATTAGTGTTACATTCTCCTGTTTCACCTCGCAATGTGTCTTCCTTTTCCTGGAGTAGGTTGCTGTCTTCTCAGTGAACACACTCACTGAGCGATAGATGTCACTATCCGTAGTTACTACTTTCATTTGGGGGACCCATCCTTAAATGGGTGCAATAACCACTCTTAGTCTAGCCCGCCCTCTTCACACGCGGTCCACAGCTCATTGTGTGCTCGCTTCTTCTTGGAGCAGAGAATCTTTTCCATACTGCCATCATTCTATGCATCCTCCTTCTCCAGCCCAGTCTGCCTTGTTTGTAAATTGTTCTAGGCGTCCTGGAGAGGTAGACTTGAAGCCACAGGATCCTGTCAGTCAACAAACAAAAATGTTTTGTTTTGTGTTTGTCCTGCGCAACCTCTCATTACTCCTACCCCTCTGGGAGAGGAAAGTTCCAACCGTTTAGGATTTTAGGATCCTTTCACTGTGGTGCCTCACTACCAGAAAAGTGTGTCTCTGGGCCCTTTTCGGATTCTTTCATTGTCTTCTCCCTGGGGGATCCAGGCGCTGATGCATCAAGCTGGAAGATGAGACAACAGTATCGAAAAGATACAGCAGCTCCAGTTCTACGCAGAAACTCCATAGCCAAGCCATGCCAGTGCATGCAGGACTTTTATCACCCAGCCTGGCACAGTGGTACATACATCCAAAAGAAGACAAGTATTTATTCTACAAGTCATGACAGTACCAGCTCAATCAGGCTGAGGAAACAAGCGATCTATTTATGTTCACGTGACTCAGTTAGAGCGGTTTTGTCCAGGATCTTCTAGTTCCAAGAAAAGAGATACTCTCTTCTATCTAGACTTCATCTACTCCCACTCCCACCCAAACCCCCATACCTTAGAACATAAAGGGTCTCTACCAAACAGAAGGAAGCTTTGGGCTCTCAATTTGCACTACACGGTGCGTTGAGTGCCAGGTTTATGGCCTATTCCCCTTGTGATTAAGTAAGAGGCAGGAAGATTTTAAAAATTACAGAAAACACTTTTTGATGGCTCTGGCCTACATCAAGTGTTGGTTTCAATAGCAGACCAGATCTCCGCGAACATGCTGTGTGGCTGTGTGTGCACCTGGCTGTTAGTGTCATTGCCAGATGAAATGATGATTAATTGGGATTCAGATGTCAGTTGTTTTATGTTGCTTGTGCTCTTAGCTAACAGCTGCTTATTTCAAGCTGTGCTTGTGACATGTCGCACATCAACCTGAGGCCACAATTTCCAGAAAGAAAATTTCAAAACACTTGGAATTGGAATTGGAATGTTTCAGTGCAGTTCTTGATTAAATTTAGTACATTATATAATTGAACTAAAGTCTGGATAGAAATAGATTTCTATAAACATAATTATGCAGATACCGTTAATTATGCATAAGCTGATCTTTAAAAATCTGACTTCACTTTTTCTGTTTTTGTTCTATAGTAAATAAAACAGTAAAATATTGAGAAGAAAATTACAAGACATTTTAAATTTTGAATCGAATAAGCTTTGAAGATTTTAAGCAGGTGTTTCTTTTTTCAAAAGATCGCAGTCAAAAATATCATAAGAGTAACATTTGTATACAATTTTTTTTAATTGATGAAGGGGAAATGTTTGTCAAGCTTTTCTGTTTAGGCAAGTGTACAACTCATAGTTGGAGTGGACCAGGTAGAGTTTCAGGGTTTTTTTTGTTTTTTTTTAATTGTTTGATTGTTTTGGTTTTGTTTTTTCTTGACCTAGATAATAAATGTCTAACTTGGACTGTCCATGGGGCATACAGTTTCCAATTTAAAAGCTTTCTGAAATTATCATTTTTAGCAAAAAATGAGGAAATGAGAATCTGATAAGACTCAGACTCTTTTAATACAGCAGCAGCCAACATGTCTGAAAAAGGAATTTGACTAATTCATTGTAGTTCACTTTTATTTGTTTGTGTGTTTTTGACAGTTCTTTCCATTTAATTCAATATATACAGCAAAATAAACAATTAAATGTAGACCTGGTTACAGATTTATCCTTTATAAATTCAGCATTTAAGATAGACAAAGGTTGACACAATAAATCGGCAATACATTTAACATAATCTGTGTTTTTGATAGAAGATAAAGGTTAAATATATATCAGCGTTGAAGGCAAACCCATTTAGTTGTATACTTTGATGTGTTCCTATTTGAGGAATGCATTAGGACAAGTTTGTGCCATCTTTTTTTCTTTTTATGTAGTCTGAGAGATGAAGAGCAAGTAACATTTCTATTTATAATCTGTGACACCTTGGGCAAGTGACAAGCCAATCTCAGTGTCCTCCTCGGATGAGTTGTTTGTTGTTGTTCTTGGTGCCATCCGGTGTGTATCTTGACAAGCTAGGTAGGACCCAGTAAGTCATCAGCCAAACAGCCTTACCACAGACACCTGAACTGGATCTGGGATAAACTTTATTCATAAAGTTTGGAGGGAAGCAAGAGGCCCCCTTCTCATTTCTCAACTATACTTTTCCCCAAAGCAACCGGTTTCAACCTGTTCCCAAATGCTGGAAATATGGTACCCCAGGAAACAGCTCAAGAACAGCTATAGAAAAACAGGAGCTCAAGTCCCCGCACCACCTCCCCCACTGTGCCGCACCCTCCCCACCCCCAACACGCACACCGAACAATTTTCAGTGAAACAATACCCAGGTTTATAAGGACAATAACAGTGATGGGCTCACCCCTTAGAATAATCAACCATTTGAGGTCAAAGGAGCAGCATGTTTCCCAAGGACCAAGTTCAGAAGGGTCCATGGGAATCACAGGGGGAGATGGGATGAATGGGGTTGAGTTGAGCGGATTGCGAGGAACGAAATGAAGCAAAATGCAGATGAACCGTCGAGTCTAAAACTCAGTAAGCCTTCACCCGATTCACAATAAATGTAAAACTAAGCAAGTAGAGGTAAAAAAGAAAAAGAGTCACACAGGTTTAGAGATAAAGAGTTGAGGGAGAAGAAACCCTGGGGCATAAAGTAGAACGTGATTCATTTTTCATCTCCAATGATTTACGTCTGAGATTCTAAAGACACCCCGTCCCTGCTCTCCCTCCCCAGGTGGCAAACCTGCTCCGGCTCTTCCAGATCCCGCAGATAAGCTACGCGTCCACCAGTGCCAAGCTCAGCGACAAGTCTCGCTATGATTACTTTGCTAGGACCGTGCCCCCCGACTTCTACCAGGCCAAGGCCATGGCCGAGATCCTGCGATTCTTCAATTGGACCTACGTGTCCACCGTGGCCTCTGAGGGGGACTACGGGGAAACCGGCATCGAAGCCTTCGAGCAGGAAGCCCGCGTGCGCAACATCTGCATCGCCACGGCCGAGAAGGTGGGCCGCTCCAACATCCGCAAGTCCTACGACAGCGTCATCCGGGAGCTGCTACAGAAGCCCAACGCGCGGGTCGTGGTCCTCTTCATGCGGGGCGACGACTCCCGTGAGCTCATCGCCGCCGCCAGCCGCGCCAACGCCTCCTTCACCTGGGTGGCCAGCGACGGCTGGGGCGCGCAGGAGAGCATCGTCAAGGGCAGTGAGCACGTGGCCTACGGCGCCATCACCCTGGAGCTGGCCTCGCAGCCCGTCCGCCAGTTCGACCGCTACTTCCAGGGGCTCAACCCCGCCAGTAACCACCGCAACCCCTGGTTCCAGGACTTCTGGGAGCAGAAGTTCCAGTGCAGCCTGCAGAACAAGCACAGCCACCGGCGGCCCTGCGACAAGCACCTGGCCATCGACAGCAGCAACTACGAGCAGGAATCCAAGATCATGTTTGTGGTGAACGCGGTGTATGCCATGGCCCACGCCCTGCACAAAATGCAACGCGCCCTCTGTCCCAACACCACCAAGCTCTGTGACGCCATGAAGCTCCTCGATGGGAGGAAGTTGTACAAAGAGTACTTGCTGAAAATCAACTTCACAGGTAAGTCATCGGCCTTCATTGCCTCTTAGGGCGCAGACTGGTGAGCATATGTATATTACTGGGTCTGTTTGACGCCTGAGCCAACCTTGAGAATAACCACAAAAAATGACAAGCCTGCATTTTTTGCACCAGTCTGCATTCATCGCAAATGCCACAAAAATTCCATTGGGCTCTCTCCATGTATGTCCCCAAATACATATGTATTGTTGGTATACATGCATCTATCCAAATCTGTTGTTGTGAGGTGCAGCGAGTCCATTCTGACTCATAGTGACCCTGTGTATGACAGAGGGAAACACCGCCTCATCTTGTGCCAGCCTCGTATGTCTGTGCCTATTGTTACAGTCCCTGTGTCAATTGATCATGTTGATGATCTGCATCATTTTCAATGCCCCTCTACTGAGACGATGTCCTTCTCCAAATTCACCACTTCAACCCCACCAGCCGTTCTGAGCGAGCAAGATAAGATTTTCTACTCCAGCAAAGATTTACAGCCTCACAAACCCCAGGGGGCAGTTCTACTCTGTCCTGTAGGGTGACTATGCGTCAGAATGGACTTAATGGCAGTGGCAGATATCCAAGTCTCTGCGATATGTATTCCCAAATATATCGGTATTGCATATATGCCCTCACACCGTGTTCCCAAGGCTGTAAATCTTTAATGGAGCATAAGCTTCATCTTTCTCCTATGGAGTAGCAGGTGGGGTTTGAACCACCAACCTCGTGATTAGCAGTCAAATGCTTACCCGACAGTGCCACCAGGACAGGTAGATGTTTGATTCCTTGAGATAGATAGATAGATAGATGATAGATAGATGATAGATAGATAGATAGATATAGATAGATATAGATAGATATAGATATGCCACATATACATACCATTTGTGTATGTGTATCTTAGGAGGAATCAAAAACACATTCCCCAACCCTGAAATCATTATTTCAGGACCATATGAAAAGCTCCAAACTAATAAATCAATGAGCAAAGATACAATTGTCTGGGTCTGTGATGTTCTTACTAATCTTTGAGCGATTGTCTTGGCCAGAACACTGGAAATGAAAGACTCTCTCGGCTGGACAGATGGCCCCACTGTGGTAGACTCTCAATGTGGGCCATGCGCCATTCTCTCCCCTGTTGTTCGCTGCAGGATATGGCACGTGCGATATGGGTATTTAGTCTTCTTTAACAGAATTGGTAACTGTGTCTAAGGAACATGAACTTCCGAGCCTTCCTTGTGGGTGATTTAAGCAAAAGAATCTCATAACTTTCACAGTGGGTGGGAGAAAAAAGGCACTGCTTTCCCTGAGCCTAATCGGGGGGATGGTGGTGGAGGGATAAGATCCAGACTTCAGTGATTTCCAGGCATTTCTGCTATACAGAAACATTTCCATGGGGGTATTTAGAGTTGTGGATTTTTTTCTTTTCATATAATCTTATGAAATGAGACTTGGTTATCTATGAGCCTAAGTATAAGCAACTTGAAGATGGGTGAAAATAATTCTAATACAGCAGTGAACATACAAAGGTGCACTTGAAGTGGTTTTGTTATTATTTCTTAATACCATCAATATTTCTGAATATAATATAGTGCTTTAATGCATTGCTAATAAAAAAGCACAACATCTTGAAGCTTGCAGAATCTACTCATTAAATTACTGGTTCTGGAGACTGGAGCATAATTCCAAACCACAAAAGGGTAAGTAATATTATTGGTCATAACAAGATCATTGATGCTGAAAACATTACAGTAATAAAATATTTTCTCTTATCTAAATTGCTAAAAAGCTTGCATGCCAAGGGGTCATCATTGCCATTTGCACCCACTACCATTGAGTCTATTTGGTTAGCAACTCAATTCATAACCCAGTGTGCCAGTGGGTTAGCAAACAAGGCTCCATCTTGTTTGCCCAGAGCATTTCATTTAACTTACTCTTCAACAAAATTGTTACATGTGTAACTAAGTTGAACCCTAAGGTGATAATTTAGTAGGGTCATCATATCAAGTATTATTGGTTATACAGAAAAAAATATGGTAGGGTAACTTGCAATATTTAGCTCTTTTGTAGTGGTAGCACATTTGGGAAGATTTATAATTTCCATATATTTAAAACTTTTATATAATGGACATTTATCTTTTAAGCCTTCCCCAGAATTTTGAAATAAAACATTTTATCTTTCTAAAAAATATATATCATTGCAGACACAAAAGTTTTTATGTTCACGTCATCCTATGGACTCCTATTTGGAGCAATGGCAGTTCTGAACAGTTCTCCTGTTCAGAAGTCGAGTGGCCTCTGCAAAGTTACCAGTGGCACCGAGCAGGAACATGTGACCTTGGCACCTGTTCCAGAATGCCACCCCCTACGGGAGCCTTGGAAATAAGCATGATTATTGTCCGCCTACCTTTGGCACAGATTGCTTTTACCTTCATCATCCCCAGATGAACGAAAAGTAGCAGAAAACAATTATCTCGTCTTCAGTTAATTGATAACTACATCTTACCATTAGAAAGACTAATGAAAGTGGTAAAGATTAAACTTTTTTATGTCCTGTACACTCACAGGGATGTCCTATGTAAAAATAACAAAACATATAAGCATCATAATCAGTCAGCATTCATTTCGGGTTTGGGGATCAGTACCCACTTGACATCTGCAGAAAACGAGAATAAGCCCAGAATCCGTAGAGAAGAATATGGTTAAAACATGCCTGAGTCCTCGTGAATAGCAAGCACTGCTCCAGAACAAAAGAGCAGCGATGTCTCAAGCTCATCTACAACGCACGTAATTCTTCAAGATGAATGAGACACAGCGCATGCCCAGACCCTTCAAAATATCCCCGGGTGATCGTGCAGCCTTTTCACAACATCTATAACTGTGCTGTGTGGGTTTCATTTTTACTCCTTAAAATTCAAATATGCAAGCAGATCTACACAGAAACAGCTAAAAGAAAGGGACTGTGATATTTGAGAAGCCCTTGAAATGTGCTTTGCGTAATGAAACATTTTTCTTTTATTCCACTGACTGTTGGGTCCCAGGTGGTAAAAAAAAAAAAAAAGTGAAGAAATAAGGCCATTACTTGAATAAATAAAACAAAAGTATTTTCTTTTTATATGTCTTGTTCAATCATGGACTTCAATTGTACAATTTGGTTTGACTGTCCAGACCTAACTAGTGCTATTTTAGCCTTCTCAGTCTGTTAGACATTACCCATCATTCTACATCTCTTGAGAGACTAGGAAGGACAAAGAACGGATTTAATCTACAGAAGAGCGAGGGAATTTAGATCAGTCACAGCATAAAGAGTTCTTAGCAGTGAGAATTGGGCAAGAAAATGCAAAACTATGGGTAGATATCAAGATACTGGATTAGCTAAATATGTACATTAAAAATTAACAGGGGAGTTGTACTATAAAACTTTAGCACTCTGCTAGGAAGAAAATACAAATAATTAAACAAAATAGAATGCAAATTCAGAATTTTAGTAACTATATATAGTAACTATATATGGTGATTCAATCGATAGCAACTATATATATAGTTACTATATATGTACATATAGTGTGTGTGTTTACTTAACTTGGAAACTGGTAACAGATTGTAACCTGTATGCTATGTTACTGCCTTAACATACTGTGGGGTTTTTTCTCTAGCTAGTGAAAAACATTTATTTTCCATTTTTTTCTGAAATATCTGTTTTTCCAACGTGAATATTGAGGCAGTGGACCGGGCACAGGAGTAAGCACTGAATTGCAGACACAGAATCAATCTTGGTTCATTAGACTGGAAAAGTCCTCTACTGGCCATCTGATTGTAGTTAGGGAATTATTTACTCCGTGATTATTCTGACAAGCAGTAGCTGTAGCTGATTCCTAAATGCTCTAGTCCTTAAAGCAGCTGTTTGGGGGTCACCCAATTCATAACAGTAGCAAAATTACAGTTGTGAAGTAGCAATTTTATGGTTGGGGGACACCACATCATGAGGAACTATATTAAAGAGTCGCGGCATTAGGAACATTGAGAATCACTGCCTTACGGAGTGAAGGAGCCAGGGCTATTGAGGATTGAGACCACAGAGATTAAAATACTCCCTCGTCCCCCAATGCATATCCACTTTGTAGCCCCCGTATTAGCCAAGTGAATCTTGCTTGAAGTTAATCCAATTTGACTACTTCTTTTTCAAAACTGACTTGGCAGAACTCCAGGTTGTTAAATAAATAGTGAGCTCTCAAGTAGGATCTGAAGACTGGTTACCACTCAATACTCACCGGTGTCAGGCGCCCACAGTCGTTCCTCCGTCCACTGCTTGCAATTCCTCAAAACTTGCAATTCCTCAAAACACATCATGTCTTCAATTTTCTCTGTGTGCCCTCTGCCCAAGCTACTTCCTCCACCTAGATCACCCTAGCCCACCTTTATCTGTCCCATTTGGTGCTTTCACTTTTCCGGTGCCTCAGTTGGCGTGGTGGGTTACCCATGGGGCTGCTCATCACACGGTTAGCAATTCCAAGCCACCCACCACCCTTAGCGCGAACGACGAGACTTTCCGCTCCAGTAAAAGCGGCAGTCTCAGAAGCCTACAGGAGCACCTCTCGCCTGCCTGACAGCGTGACGCTGACAGGGAAGCAACTCAGTGGCAGTGAGCTTGGAGTTTTCAGTGCCCCTTTAAGATTCCACTTAAATGGTACCTGCTTTAGGAAACATCCCTGCAATTTCCCAAATGGAGAAAGTTCACCTCTTCTTTTTTCTAGATCAGCCTGGAATTTTCCTTTCCCTCACAATTTTCGTCTAACCTTCTACTGCAACTGCCCTCTCCCGGCCACCAACACCCTAAGCCTACATTTCTGTAACTGCCTCCTCATTAACTGACCCTGGCTCACCTCAAACCAGCCCCCACAATCATTCCCTACACAACAACCAGGATATCCTGTTATAGCATAAATCAGAGCAAATCACTCTTTTGCTCAAAATCCCAAAGGAAGGCCTCCCATGTCACTCGAATAAAAGTCAAAATACAAGAGCCTTACCTAGTCAGTCTGGCCTTTATTTCTGTCCTGTTACCCTGGCAGTATGACAATCTGCTTCCATAAAGATTCATAGCTTGGGAAATCTTCTGGGTTCAGATCTATAGGTCCACTATGAGTCATAGTCAGCTGTATGGCATTGAGTTTGAACTTTTTGGCTTTCGTTTTTCTGTCATACCACATTACTTTTATGTTTAATATATTCTATTTATGTTTATTTCTTATTGTGTGATATTCACACTATTATATAAACATAATGAAAACAAAAATCATATATAATTTTATGCATTGATGTATCCCAAGCATCCAAGCATAATAGGGGCTCAGTTGATATTTGTTGAATTATGAGTAGCCCTAAACCCATGTTTCCTTCCATATCTCTAGATTGTGACCTCTTTGAAAACAGAGAACATTTTTCATTTTAAATTCCGCATACTCAACAGATTCTACCACAGAATGACATTATTTTTTTAAAAAAAAAAAGGAATTAGGAATGGGGGAAGCAATCAGTAGATTTGTGATAAGATTTTGTGAAATCTTAATGTAAATGTCTTCTTCATTAACAAAATGAATTGCCAGAAAGAAAAGTAGGGCCTGACTTGTAAAAAGCTGGCTCTTACCAGAGGACTCTCCTTTGGGTATGTTCTGTTATCTCATTTGAGATAAATTTCAAAGCAAATATCATTAGAACGAAGACAGATCCATCACTGTTTTACAGGTGAATTGATTAAGGACCCACAAGGTCATTTATTTGGTTAGTGACAGGGGCAGGAATAAAAATCATGTCACCCGTTCCAATGCCACTTTGGTAAGTTCACAAAGACATCAGGAAGTTAACCTCTTTAATTCCAAAACCTAACACAATTTCTGGCACATACTAAAAGATGCAGCAACATTTATTAAAATAATGACAGAAAGACTCTTATCAATGAGTTTAAAATGCATTTCTCTCTGTACTCCTTTTTGTGATCTATTTTAAATTCCTGGGCTGCTTCTCAATTAGCTTATCAAACTCTAACAAGCAAAGGGAATGTTCTATTAGTGGTGGCCAGAGGGGGAGAATATGGATGGATAGGACACAGCAGCTAAGATTGGTTCTTGGTTGGTCAATTGCTTTTGTTTTGTTTTCCTTATCTCTCTTGCTCACTCATCCCTAGATAATAGGCAAGGAACAGACTGACAACCAAAATTCAGGGACCTGGAGCCTGGTGGAAATGTCCAACTTCGTCTTTTATTTACAATCCTCCACACATAGAAGAAGAGACAGAGAGTGGGAGTTCAGCCTCTCTGCACCAGGCACTTCTGTGTGTGACTCATCCCATAGAGAAGAGGGTCATTCCTGGTTGGGACCATCATCACAGAGCTCAGGAAAGGAAGGGCAGATTTTCTGGAACACTGAACTCCAAGAAGTACTTTTGAACAAGCCAGTAAGGCTCTCCTCTTACACAGTGCACAGCCATCCAAGGCATAGCGAGGAAGCCAAAACGGTAATGAATGGCCACATCGTTAGATGAATGGGCTTTGAAGTCCCTGAAAGAGCAACTGCTCTTGACCTTGCTTCCTCCCCTGGAACATTTGTGCTTCCCACAAAAGTGCAGGAACCTGTTCCAGCTCTGCTGATCAAAGGCATTTCCAAAACGTAAAGATAAATACTTTGTACTCCTTTCTTCCCTTTTTCTCAGGTCAGTTTCCTGGGGTCACAAGGATACGATTTAAACCGCCAAAGGCCACTGCTAATGTGGTTATTTATTTGTTTATGCACCGGGCCTCCGGGCCTTTGGTGTCTCAGGAGCTTGAGCAATGACGCCCCTTTTAAGGTCACACCGTCGAGAAAAGCAACTTCTGGGAAATCTACTTTCCCCTTGGGGCCCCGCGCTCTGCTACTGTTACTCCTTGTTATTGTATCACTATCATTGTAGCTGAAATGTTAGTGCTAAATCTTCATTTTTAATTTGCTTTATCTTAA